>NC_041728.1:123749284-124072775 GCF_004115215.2 Ornithorhynchus anatinus | reverse complement strand
GTGGAGTGGAGGCGACAGAAGCCTGATTGGAGGGGGTCCAGAACAGAATGGGAGTTAAGGAATTCTAAGCAGCGAGTGCAGATGACTCATTCTAGGATTTTGGAAAGGAAGGGTAGTAGGGAGATAGGGCGATAACTGGAAGGGGAAGTGGGGTCGAGAGAGGGGTTTTTTAGGATGGGGGAGACATGGGCATGTTTGAAGGCAGAGGGGAAGGAGCCATTGGAGATTGAGCGGTTAAAGATAGAAGTTGAGGAAGGGAGGAGGGCAGGGGCAATGGTTTTTATAAGATGAGCGGGAATGGGGTGGAGGGGGTGGCACTTGCGAGGAGGGAGGAGATTTCCTCTGAGGATACTGCAGGGAAGGATGGGAAAGTAGGGGAGAGGGTTGGTGGGGTGGGAAAGGAGAAGGGGAGGGGTGACTTTGGGGAGCTCAGACCTGATTGTGTTGATTTTTGTGATGAAGTAGGTGGCCAGATCATTGGGGGTGAGAGATGGGGGAGGGGGAGGAACAGGGGACCTAAGGAGAGAGTTAAAGGTCCAGAACAATTGGTGTGGGTGACGGGCATGGGTGTCGATGAGGGAGGAGAAGAAGTTTTGCCTGGCGGAGGAGAGGGCAGAGTTAAGACAGGAAAGGACAAATTTGAAATGTATGAGGTCGGCTTGGTGCATGGACTTTCCGATGATGGTATTTGTTAAGCGCTTACTATTTGCCGAGCACTGTTCTAAACCCTGGGATAGATACAAGGTTATCAGATTGTCCCACATGGGACTCACAGCAGTAATCTCCATTTTACAGATGAGGTGATTGGGACACAGAGAGGTGAAGTGACTTGCCCAAAGTCGCACAGCTGTCAAGAGGTGGAGCCGGGATTAGGACCCCTGACCTCTGACTCCCAAGACCAGGCTCTTTCCACTAAGTTACACTGCTTCTCTATCAGCTCTGTTGTACCTTCCCAAGCACTTAGTACAGTGCTCTGGATAAAGAAAATGCTCAATAAATACCAATCAATCGTTCACTGGCATTTGTTGATAGATTACTGTGTATACAACTCAGAATTAAGTATTTGGGAAAGTACAGTACAACAGAGAATATTCATGGCCTACTGGAAAACCATGGATCTGGGAGACAGAAGACCTGGGTTCTAAACCCAGGTCAGCCAATTGCCTGCTGTGTGACCTTGGGCGACTCGTTTAAATTCTGTGTGCCTCAGTTTCCTCAACTGTAAAATGAGGATTCAAAACCTGCTCCCCCCGCCCCGCCCTTAGATTGGAAACCCCATGTCACCTCTAGACTGTAAGCTCATTCTGGGCAGGGAATGTGTCTATTTAGTGTTGTATTGGACTCTGAGCATTTACTGTGTGATTGAATGAATGAACTAATGAATGCGGGACAGGGACTGTGTCCAACCTGATTAACTTCTATCTACCCCAGTGCTTAGAACAGTGTTTTACACACAGTAAAATTATTACAGTAATAATAAAATAATGATAATAGATGGAGAAAATTGTAGAATATAAAAATATTTACATAAATATTGTGGGGCTGGAGTGAGCATCAAAGTGTTCAAGAGGTACACAGCCAAGTACAGAGTCGATAAAGAAGGGAGGGTAAATAAGGGAAATTAAAAGGCATACTCTGGGAAGGTCTCTTGGAGGAGATGTTATTTTAGGAGGGTTTGATTGGTCGATTAATTGACTGATTGATTGGGAGAGTAGAAGATTGTCAAATACGAAAAGAGAGAAAGTTCCAGGCCTTAGGGAAGATTTGGGCAAGGGGTCAGTGGTTGGAGCCCATTGCTGGGTAGGGATTGTCTCTATCTGTTGCCGAATTGTACTTTCCAAGCACTTAGTACAGTACTCTGCACATAATAAGCACTCCATAAATGCGATTGAATGAATGAATAGATGAGCTAAGGGTACAGAGAATGGGTTGGTGTTAGAGGAACATGTACAAGTAGAGGTATGCGAGAGTCTGTTTGATGCAGAGGTGGATGAGCGAGATTTTTGGAGATTTTTGAATGGGGGGAGATACGGACTGAACATTTTTGTAGGAAAATGATCCAATCAGCAGAGTGAAGTATGAGTTGGGATGGGGAAAGACAGGAAGCAGAAAGTTCATCAAGGAGACTGAAGCAGTAATCCAGGTAAGATAGGATAAAAGCTTGGATTAGCATGGTAGCAGTTTGGATGGTGAGAAAAGAGTGGATTTTAAGGATGTTATGAAGATAGAATAGGCAGGATTTGATGACAGATTAAATGTGTGTGTTGAATGAGAGAGATGGGTGGAGGATAATTGCAAGGTTACAGGCTTGAGAGACAGGGAGGATGGTGGTGCTGTCTACAGTGATGAGGCAGAAGAGGATGCTGATTTCAGGGAGGAGACAGGGACAGGACAGGGTCTGTGTGGGAAGGGGAAGAGTTCTGTTTTGGACATACTTGTTCAATTTGAGGTATTGGCAGAACAAGCAAAACTGGAGAAGAGCGAGGTCAAGGCTGGAGATGTAGATTTGGGAATCATCCATGTAGAAATGAGAGTAGAAGCCATGGGAGTGAATGAGTTTCCCATTGGAGAGAATGAGTTTTCCAAGGGAGTGGGCGTAGATGGAAATAGAAGGGGATCCGGAACTGAGCCTTGAGGGACTCATTCATTCATTCAATCATATTTATTGAGCGCTTAATGTGTGCAGAGCACCGTACTAAGCACTTGGAAGGTACAATTCAACAACAGAGACAATCCCTACCCAACAACGGTTGGAAGGTAGAGGAGGAGCCTGTGAAAGATACTGAGAATGAGCTGCCAAAGAGATAGGAGGAGAACTAGGAGAGGACAATGTCAGTGAAGCCATGGGTGGATAATGTTTCCAAGCAATTGAAGGATTGACAAAGAAGGACATCTTTCATTCAATAGTATTTATTGAGCGCTTACTATGTGCAGAGCAATGTACTAAGCACTTGGAATGTACAACTCGGTAACAGATAGAGACAGTCCCTGCCCTTTGATGGGCTTACAGTCTAATCGGGACTCTTGAGCATTAATCAGAGCAGGACTCAGTAAGAGAGACCACTTGAAGGAGAACCTGAATTCTCCACTCTTGGCAGGATAAGTATTTATTACAGTGCTCTGCACCCAGTAAGCACTCAGTAAATATCATGGATTGATACCCACTTGGGGCTTTTTTTTTTTTTTTGCTAGCAGGCAGTGGTAGAACTGAGTCAGCAGCTCATTGTTTGAGAAAGCCCCTAATTTGGATAACTTCCCCAGGTGCCCCCGTCCCTCATAAACAAGAGGGCTTCTAACCAGAAAATTAGGGAAACATAACTTTTTGGTTGCCAATAAGGGAGTAGAGTGAGTCATCTGCCCCAGAGAAGCCACTAATACCCTCAATCTCATCCATCTCGCCACCCACACGTTACCATGTTCTCCCCCTAATCTGGAACTCCCTCCCTCGTCACAACCGACAGACCACCACTTTCTCCCCCTTCAAAACACACCAAAAATCAGATCTCCCTCAAGAGGTCTTCCCACAGTAAGCCTCTCATTTCCCCTATTTGCCTTCCTTTTAGTGCACTTGGGCTGTGGACCCTTTAAACACTTTGATACCCCACCCAAAGAATTCATGTACTCTACTATTTCCCTACTAACTACTACTAACTGTTGGGTTCACTCAACCAATCAATCGTATTTACTTAGTTTTTACTGTGTGCTGAGTGCTGTACTGAGTGCTTGGTAAAGTACAATTTGACAGTAAACTCTGCCCACAACAAGCTCACAGTCTAGATGAGGGGAGACCGACATCAGTACAAATAAATAAAATTACAGATATATCCATAAGTGCCGTGGGGCTGAGAGGGTGCCGGAAGAGCAAAGAGAGCAAGTCAGGGTGATGCAGAAGGGAGAGGGAGATGAGCACTTAGTACACAGTAAGCACCCAGTAAGCACCGGGATTGATGAAAAAGGCATTAAAGGAGGCACTGTAGTAGATGACTCAGTTGCTAACTCCATAGGTTTGCAGCTGTGGTGGTGGAGCCATTCAGTGGAAAGAACCCGGGCTTGGGAGTCAGAGGTCATGGGTTCTAATCCCGGCTCCACCGCTTGTCAGCTGTGTGACCTCGGGCAAGTCACAACTTCTCTGTGCCTCAGTTACTTCATCTGTAAAATGGGGATTAAGACTGTGAACCCCATGTGGGACAACCTGATCACCTTGTATCCCCCAGCGCTTAGAACAGTGCTTTGCACATAGTAAGCGCTTAACAAATACCATCATCATCACTGTGGCCCCCAAAGCTTTTGGAGCTGGACTACAGTCTCACTAACCCCAAATCTCTGGCAAAACCTGAAGCTTCCAAATAGGGCTGAAAAGGGCAAAGCATGTCCAAGCACAGCTGAAAGGACCCCAAGTTAGATACTTTTTTAATGGTACTTAATAAGCACTTACTATGTGCCAGGCATTCTACTAGGCACTGGGGTAGATATGATAATAAAAATCACAATAACTGTGGTATTTGTTAAGTGCTTACTATGTGTCCAGCACTGTTATAAACACTGGGGAAGAATCAAGATCATCAGGTCAGACAGTCCCTGTCCCACACAGAGCTGAGTCTAAGTAAGAAGGAAAGCAAGAATTGAATCCTCATTTTACAGATGAGAGAATTGAGGTAGAAAAAAATGAAGTTACTTGCCCAAGGTCACACAGAGGCATGTGTGGAGCCTGGATTAGAACCCACCTCTTCTGCCTCCCAAGCCCAGGCTCTTTTCACTAGGCCATGTGGCTCCTTCAAGCTAATAATATAGGCTAATCAGTTTGAACATAGTCCATGTCCCACATGGGGCTCACAGACATCTCCATTTAACAGATGAGACAACTGAGGCATAGAGAAGTTAAGTGACTTGTCCAAGCAGACAAGAGGAGGAGCCGGGATTAGAACCTTCCGACACACAGGCCCGTGTGCTATCCACTAGTCTAGACTGTTTCCCAACCTTCTTCGGACCTATTAACCTTCACTTGCCACTTATAAACCCCATCTAATACCTACAATTCTATTTATCTATTTTGATGCTATTGATGTCTGTCTACTTGTTTTGTTTTGTTGTCTCTCTCCCCCCTTCTAGACTATGAGTCTGTTGTTGAGTAGGGATTGTCTTTATCTGTTGCCGAATTGTACTTTCCAAGGCTTAGTGCAGTGCTCTGCACACAGTAAGCGCTCAATAAATAACAATTGAATGAATGAATGAATCTGACCATTTTCCCTTAAGATTCCCTCCCCATTTTTGCCCCTGCACTCCAAGCAAATAGTCCCCCTCTTTGTCAGATGGAAGATAATAATAATAATGTTGGTATTTGTTAAGTGCATACTACGTGCAGAGCACTGTTCTAAGCGCCGGGGGAGATGCAGGGTAATCAGGTTGCCCTACGTGAGGCTCACAGTCTTCATCCCCATTTTCCAGATGAGGTAACTGAGGCACAGAGAATAATAATGTTGGTATTTGTTAAGGGCTTACTATGTGCAGAGCACTGTTCTAAGCGCTGGGGTAGATACAGGGTAATCAGGTTGCCCCACGTGAGGCTTACAGTCTTCACCCCCATTTTACAGATGGGGTAATTGAGGCACAGAGAAGTGAAGAGACTTGTCCACAGTTACATGGCTGACAAGTGGCAGAGCCGGGATTCGAACTTGGAGGGGGTGGAGGAGTGGGGGGCATTCCAAGAAAACTAGAGTCTGGTCAGTCAGTCAATCGTATTTCCTGAGTGCTTTCTATGTGTACAGCACTGTGCTAAGCACTTGGGAGAGTCCAAAATAACAGTAAAGAGTCACATTCCCCTCCCACAACGAGTTTCCAGACTAGTGGTGACTTAGATGGTGACTTTGGATGAAGAAAAACCAGACCAACTGTCAAAAAGTACTAAGACAGCGGGCGAAGCCCAGAAGGAAGGTAGTTCTGGCCAGGATGACCCAGGAGCCGGTAGACATCCCCGCAGCGCCACCTGTAGGAAAACCGCTGTCACTGCAGAGACTAATGACTGATCCAGGGTCTATAGCTGCAGAGGCTAATGACTGGTCCAGGTTCTCTGCTAACTGCACGTATGTAGCTACTGGGGATGTCATTAAACTGTCCTTCCACACCATCAGCAGGCACAGGGTGGGCCTCTTTCTGAGAAAGAGACGTGGAGAGACCAGGGAACTGTGTGATTAGTGCTGGGAAGTTATCTGGGGAGTGGGAATGTGCATCCATGTGACCGGGCTAGCACTTGAGTGAACTGTCCTTATCTCCTGCTTAGGGGAGGCTTGTCCGGTGAAGGCCCTCGACACCAATCAGCGTCCAGTGTTCCTAGGAGGAATCTGGAGCCACGTGTTGAAAGGAACCCCTAGCACAATGGAACTGGCCTGGCTTGCCAGACAGCATGACGCACAAAGATTACGTTATAAAAAGTGGATGAGACAACCATCTGTCCTGGATGGTTATAGCCTGCGGGGGGTGGGGGAAGGAGCTCATCCAAGAGATATATTTGTTGCTTGGTTGGTTTTTTAGTTAAAGCCCCTTTAAATGGATAAGTTCCCAAGGGGAGGAAAATTTTAGATCCTTGGACTTGGGCTGATGTCTTTTTCTGATTAAATTTATTTATATATCTGTAATTTATTTAGATTAATGTCTGTCTCCCCCCCCCCAATCAATTCATTTAATCATGTTTATTGAACACTTACTGTATGCAGAGCACTGTACTAAGTGCTCTAGACTAAGAACTTGTTGAGTGCAGGGAATGTGTCTGTTCACTGTTGTACTCTCCCAAGCGCTTAGTACAGTGCTCTGCACACAATAAGCCTGCTACAAATATGACTGATTGATTGACTGATTGATGAAAGCTGGGACAACCTGATTCACAGGTGGAAGGGCAAACAGCTAAAGCTTCACAATGGTTAGCACCTGTAGCTAAAACTGAGCAATGTAAACAACAAAATATTCAAAAGACTCAAGAATTATAATAATAATAATAATGGTGGCATTTGTTAAGCACTTACTATGTGCAAAGCACTATTCTAAGCACTGGGGGGGATATGAGCTGATCAAGTTATCCCACGTGGGGCTCACAGTCTTCATCCCCATTGGACACTTGAGGGAACTGAGGCACAGAGAAGTGAAGTGACTTGCCCAAAGTCACACAGCTGACAAGCAGCAGATCCGGGATTAGAACTCATGACTCTGACTCCCAAGACCGTGCTCTTTCCACTGAGCCACACTGCTTCTCTATCCAGGTTTCCCCAAAAGATCCCTGTGAATAATTTTTATACATTCACACTTTCATCTCTGTAGTGGACACTAGATTGAATTGGATCATCTTCAAATCTGATTTTGTTGCTCTATCCCCTGAATGTCATTTTCTTGACCAGACAGAGGTGAGCTTTCAACAGTAATCTACATTTTGACACAAACATTCAATTCACAATTTCATTGATTCAGTACAATTCAATCCACTGGGGATCAACAAAAAAGGGCAAATGACATCTCTACTCTCAGTGTCGTCTATCTACTCGGCGCCTCAGAGTACACAGAGGTCTAATGGGAGAGAAAACTCACAAAGGGGTTGAAAAATCCATAAAGTCTGAGCATTAGGATATTAACTGGGAGTTAGAGACTCACTTCAAGGTTATCCGGGGGAAGAATTTGGACCTGGCTTGTTATTTCATGTGTGTTGCCAAGAGTCCTACAACATGACCTATGATTGAGTGAAATGGAGAAGAGAAATATTTTAGTAAATCCTTAGGGGTTAAGTTTTTTTCCCTTAACACCTTCTAACTCTACTGGCCTATATGGATTCTGGAGTTTAAAACAAGGGATACAGATAGAATCATTTCAATTAAAAGGAGCTGCTTTATTTTGTTTCCTTCATTAATTTTGAGGATAAAGATTGTCCAGGGCTCATCCTGTGACATAACTAAATTTAGAATTTAGGCTGCCCTGTGTAGGGAAAAACTCCTGTGCATTAGAAATACAAGCCACTAGGCTTTCTAAGAATGCCTGAAATGTACTTGCAGCAGTGTTTGTGAAAGGGGTCATGAAGGTATGTAGGAATCTACTGGTGAACAGAGTAGTTACACAGATCCCTTGAGACAGCAGTTATTGGCTTTGCATGAACCCAGAATAGATTTAAAAGTTGTAACAGTAGGCAGAGGTTTCTACTTTTCATTTCTTCCAACTCTGTTGCATTATACTCCCTTCAGCTCTTAGTACAGTTCTCTGCACATAGTAAGCGCTCAATAGACTGTGAGACCGTTTCTAGACTGAGTCCATTGTTGGGTAGGGATTGCCTATCTGTTGCCAAATTGTATTTTCTAAGCAATTAGTACAGTGCTCTGCATCCAGGAAGTGCTCAGTAAATATGATTGAATGCATGCATGAATGAATAAATAGCATCGATGAGGTTTATTAAAATATTTGCAATAAATTTTAAAAATTCATCATCAGATTACTTTCCAGGTCATGGTTCAGACTATTTTTCAAAATAAAATCTTAAAAATTCCCTCTAGACCCATAGAGAAGCAGGGTGGCTCACTGGAAACAGCACGGGCTTTGGAGTCAGAGGTCATGAGTTCGAACCCCGGCTCTTCCACTTGTCAGCTGTGTGACTTTGGGCAAGTCACTTCACTTCTTGGTGCCTCAGTTACCTCATCTGTAAAATGGGGATTAAGACTGTGAGCCCCACGTGGGACAACCTTATTCCCCTGTGTCTACCCCAGCGCTTAGAACAGTGCTCGGCACATAGTAAGCGCTTAACAAATACCAACATTACTATTATTATAAGTTCATCCACTCTTTAGAGAGTTTGAGTCAAATTAATGTGAACAATTTTGGCCGGGAGTGAGAGCAGATTGGTTAAACTTCTGAACCTGAAAATATAAGAAATGCCATTACGGGAACAAATAAATGGTCCCTGTGGTCTGATGATCTATTTCTAATAGTAGCTATACAGTGCTGGGAGAAACAGTTTGACGATTCAAATCATATAATATAAATTATTCAGGTCTCCATGGAGGAGTCCACAGACTGTTCGCTTTTGAACAACTTCATATAGAACTGGTTCAACATGAAGACAGTTGGCCTTTCTTGAGTCTGGTTTCCAAAATTCAGGTGACTGCAGCCTTTGGGATTTGAGAGCAGAGGGATGAAACTACCCTTACTAGTGACAGGACTCTGAGTCCTGGAAGACCATAGAAAACAACAGCCTCAGAAATGTTCCCTGTTCTGACCAGGTGTCCTCAATGCAAGAGCAGAGAGGGCTCAGTAATTAGCAAGATTATAAGATCTGGTGGACTCCTTGTAGGCAGGGATGATGTCTTACCAAATCTGTTGTGTCAGTGATCAAAAAATATGGTGATTGGATTTGTTTCTTTCTCCATTATTCTCAATTGCTTGTCCTAGGTTTATAAAATTAAACCTTACTTTTTTGCAGCTCTGTTCCTCTATATTGATTTATCACTATGGTACCTAAGAAGGGCAGAACTTTCTGCTTGCCTATCAGAAATACTTGTCCAAGGGTTAGAGACCCCTGTCAAGCAGCAGGGGAGAGATCCCATAGGAGGCAGGGATTAGCAGGAGAAGTGGCAGAAAGAATTGGTCCCGGGGGGATGAGGTCAACCTCTTCAGTCAGTCACATTTACTGAGCGCTTAGTATGTGCAGAGCACTGTACTAAGTGCTTGGGAGAGAAGAGTATAACATTATAGCAGACACATTCCATGCTCACAACAAGCTTACAGACTAGAGGGGGGCAGACTGGTGTTAATATGAACCGCTTGGTGATGGGAACAGAAGTTAAGAAGCTAGATGGGTTTGGAATGGTCAAACTCCAGGTGTCGATTCATTCCTTCATATTTGCTGAGTGCTTATTGTGTGCAGAGCACTCTACTAAGCGCTTGGAAGAATACAGTATAACAATAAGTAGACATATTCCCTGCTCACAACGAGCTTACAGTCTGGGCGGGGACAGACATTAATATAAATAAATGACAGTTGTGTACCTAAGTCTTGTGGGGCTGGGAGGGGGGATGAACGAAGGGAGTAAATCAGGATGACATGGAAGGGAGTGGGGGAAAAGGAAAGGAGGGGCTTAGTTAGGGAAGGCCCCCTGGAGGAGATGTGCCTTCAATAAGACTCTGAAGGTGGGGAGATTAATTGTCAGATTTGAGAAGGGACAGCATTTCTGGCCAGAGGCAGGATGTGGGCAAAGGGTCGGCGGTGAGATAGGCAAGATCGAGGAACAGCGAGAAGGTTCATTCATTCATTCCATAGTATTTATTGAGCACTTACTGTGTGCAGAGCACTGTACTTAGGGCTTGGAATATACAACTGGGCAACAGAGAGAAACAATCCCTGCCCAACAACGGGCTCACCGTCTAAAGGGGGGAGACAGACAGTAAAAGAAAAACAAGTAGACAGGCATCAATACCATCAAAATAGATGAATAGAATCACAGATATATACACAAGAATTTAACAGTAAGGAATGGCTTTCGGTTAGCATTAGAGGAGCAAAGTCTGTGGGCTGAGTTGTAGTAGGAGAGTAGCGAGGTGAGGTAAGAGGGGGCAAGGTGATTGAATGCTTTGAAGCCAATGGTGACTTTTGTTTGAGGCGGAGATGGATGGGCAACCACTAGAGTTTCTTGAGGAATGGGGAAATGTCCTGAACGTTTATGTAGAAAAATGATCTGGGCAGCACAGTGAAGTATGGACTGGAGTGAGGAGAGACAGGAGGCTGGGAGGTCATCAAAGAGGCTGTTGAGGTAATCCAGGCGGGATAGGATAAGTGAATGTATTAAAGTGGAAGCAAATTGAACAGAGAGGAAAGGGCAGATTTTAGGGATGTTGTGAAGGAGGAATAATCAGGATTTAGTAATGAATTAAATATGTGGGTTGAAAGAGAGAAAGGAGTCAAGGATAACACCAAGGTTATGGACTTGTGTGACAAGAAGGATGGTGGTTCCATCTATAGTGGTGGGAAAGTGAGGGGGAGGACAGGATTTGGGTGGGAAGATGAGTTCTGTTTTAGACATAAGTTTGAGGTGACAGGAGGACATCAAAGTAGAGATGTCTTGAAGGCAGGAGGAAATGAGAGGAAGACATAGGGCTGAAGACATAAATTTGGGTGTCAACTGCATAGAGGTGGTAGTTGAAGTCAGGAGAGAAAATGAGTTCTCCAAGGGAGTGGGTGTAGATGGTGAATAGAAGGGGGCCCATAAATGAACCTTAAGGGACCCCCACAGTTAGGGCATGGGAGGCAAAAGAGGAGGCTAAGAAAGAGACTGAGAATGAACAGCCAGAGAGATGATTCCCCTGTGTCTACCCCAGCGCTTAGAACAGTGTTCTGCACATAGTAAGCGCTTAACAAATACCAACATTATTATTATTATTATGAAGAGAACCAGAGAGGACAGTGTCAGTGAAGCAGAGGTTGGATGATGTTTCCAGGAGAAGGGGGTGGTCGACAGTGTTGAAGGCAGCTGAGAGATGGAGGAGGATTAGGATGGAGTAGAGACCATTGGATTTGGTTCACCTCCTCCAGAATGTCTTCCCAGACTGAGCCCCCCTTTCCCTCTGCTCTTCCTCCCCTCCCCATCACCCCAACTCCCTCCCTCTGCTCTACCCCCCTTCCTGCCCCACAGCATTTGTGTATATATGTACATATTTATTATTCTATTCATTTTATAAATGTTTATATAGCTATAATTCTATTCATTTATATTGATGCTACTGATGCCTGTCTACTTGTTTTCTTTTGTTTTGTTGTCTGCTTCCCCCCTTCTAGACTTTGAGCCCGTTGTTGGGCAGGGCCTGTCTGTGTTTGTTGCCGAATTGTACTTTCCAAGCGCTTAGTACAGGGCTCTGCACATAATAAGCACTCAATAAATATGACTGAATAAATGAATGAATTTGGCAAGAAGATCATTGGTGATTTTTGAGAGGGCGGATTCTGTGGAGAGAAAGGGATAGATACCAGATAGGAAGGGGTCAAGGAGAGAATTGTGCCTTGCACAAGAATGTCTGAGAACACAAGAATGTCTGAGAACAGCCAACATCCCCACTGCCTCAATCAGGTATATAATATTCGCCATTTCTATGATTGTGTGCCACAGTGATGGCATGAAAAGCCAAAACTGACAACCACAGAAATGAACACAGTTCCACCTCTGTTTGCTATAACTTTATATTGCTGAACTAGGCACACGGTGTGATTCATAAAGAAAAGGTGTCTTTCTTTGTTGCAGGCTCCTAAATCACTCAAAGATACCACTCCCATCACATGATGAGTCCTTTAAAGCGTTCATTTCCTTTGGTAGTGTATTTTTAAAACAGTTCTCCATTTCTAAAATTATTAAAATTAAATTAGCTAACATCTAAATTGCTAATAAGTTGCTTTCTCTTTGCCAACAATCCTTAGTCTGGACATATATTAATGGCAAGGGGTTGTGGGGAGGGATTGAAATTTTTTTTCATTGTCTCCTCTGTAAGAACGTGTTGAAATACAATTACAATTTAAACTTTTACAGATTCCAGACTACTATAATAGCAGCATAGCATAGTTGATAGAGCACAGATCTGGGAGTCAGAAGGTCATGGGTTCTAATCCTGACTCGGCCACTTATCTGCTGTGTGAACTCGAACAAGTCACTTCACTTCTCTGGGTCTCAGTTCCCTCATCTGTAAAATGGGGATTGAGGTTCTGCTCCCCATGTGGAACAGTGACTGTGTCCAACCCAATTTGCTGGAATCCTCCCCAGTGCTCTGTACAGTGCTTGGCACAGTCAGTGCTTAACAAAATCTATAATTATTATTATTAGCAAAAAAAATTGCTTTAAATAATATTCGTGAGAAAGTGAACAGATCTGAATGCAAATTAGCCTGTAAGTAACTCTGCTATTCTCTTCCCTAAATTATGTTTTTCTGCCTAACTGGCATATGCGAAAAAACTTGAAAAGTGACTGTCAATACCTACTCTTTTGTATTCTACTCTCTCAAGAGATTAGTTCATTTCTCTGCACACAGTAGGTACTCAGTAAATATGATTGATTGATTGATTGAATGTCTGTCTCCCCCTCTAGACTGTAAGCTCATTGTGGGCCAGGAATGTATCTGCCAACTCTATGGTATTGTACTCTTCCGAGCACTTAGTACCACACTCTGCGTACAATAAGCACTCAAAAATACCATTGATAATAATAATAACAATAAAAATAATTATGGCACTTGTTAAGCACTTACTATGTGCCAAGCACTGTTCTAAGCCCTGAGGTTAGAATACCTTGGAACAAGTTAATCAGGTTGGACACAGTCCTTGTCCCACATTGGACTCACACTCAGGTGAGGTAACTGAGGCACAGAGAGGCCCAAGGTGATGATGCTGATGATGGTTGCTTACTCATCTAATGTTCAGGGTTATAACATCTAACATTCTGACTTTTCCTTTTAAGCCCCTTACTTTTCTTCAAGTAACCCAATATGGATCTTTTTTTTCTCAATTGTCCTTCTAGAACCTTATTTTACATGCCAGCATTGCTTCCTCTGGTAACAAATCCCATTTGCTTACCACGACCAAATGAAGAAGGGATTATTTTATTTAGTTTTGACCCAATCGTCTTCAAGGATAGAATAGCCGTCCCCTTCCTCCTGGTGTTGTGGGTGGGATTTGCTGAAGTGTGTTGGCTCTATCCATTTGTCCATTGCAAGCTTTAATCATTTCTCTTTTCAGCCTTCAATTTTCCAGACCCAGTATAATATAACAGATTTGGTAGACACGCTGCCTGCCCACAAAGACTTATAGTCTAAAGGGGAGGACAGACATTAAAATAAATTATGGATATACACAAATGCTGTAGGGCTGAGAGTGGGGGGAATAAAGGGTACAGACACAAGAGCAAGGACACTGCAGAAGGGAGAGGGAGTAGGGGAAATGAGGACATATTTAGGGAAGGTCCTTTGTAGGAGATGTGATTTTAATAAGGCTTTGCAGGTGGAGTGAGTGTGTTCTAGGCCAGAGAGAGGACATGGGAAAGGGACTGGCAGCAAGACAGATGAGATTGGGGCACAAGGAGGAAGCTGGAGCTAGATGACGAGAGCGTGAGGGCTGGGCTACAGTAGGAGATCAGTGAAGTGAAGTAGGAGGGGGCAAGCTGAGCATTTTAAGGCCAATGTTAAGGAGTTTTTGTTTGATAAGGAGGTAGATGGGCAACCACTGGAGGTGTTTAAGGAGTGGGGAGTTGTGGACAGAACTTTTTTTAGAAATGATTCAGGCAGCAGAGTGAAGGATGGACTGGAGTGGGGAGAGACAGAAGGCAGGGATGTCAGAGAAGAGGCAGGTGCTGTAGGCAAGTTGCAACACGATAAATGCTTGGATTAATGTGGTAGCAGTTTGGATGGAGAGGAAAGGGTGGATTTTAGGGATGTTGTGAAGGTAGATCTGACAGGATTTGGTTAACAGATTGAATATGTGGGTTGAATGAGAGAGCTGATCTGAGGATTACGCCAAGGTGATAGGCTCGTGAGACAGGGAGGATGGTGGTTCTGTCTACAGTGATGAGGCAGTCATGGTGATGTTAGGGTTTGGGTGGGAAGATAAGGAGTTCTGTTTTGCACATGAATATATGAATCTCACACTGGGCCATAGGTTCAATTGCTCTCATAGGTTTCCAGGTTTGGGGGTGAAGCTATGGGTTTTTTATGGGTTTTTCCCCCACTGGTTTTGGGGCCAACTCCCCCCGCCCCATATCACTCATCCCAGAGCCTCATCAAGACCCAAGGGCTTCCAAGTGGACGTGAAAGGACTAAGACTGTCGAAGCAGGCCTGAAAAGTACCAAAGCAGGCTTCTTCAAGCCTATCTGCCTCTTTCAGTCTAAACCACTTGCTTTCCCTATAAGAGCCCACCCCACCTTTTCACTCCCACCTGCAAAACTGAAGGTTGGCACCTACATTCAGGCTAGGCCTGAAGCATTTGATAAAAACAAAGCCTCAGACTGCTGTAACCCAGTTGAAAACTGGGAGTTAATTGCAGAAGAACGACCTGCATGGCGAACTGCCATCAAGAAGGGAGTGGCTCTCTGAGTAAAGGTTTCCCATGAACAGACAAGGAGGCAAGGAGAACACAGCTCCAGGCACTGCAAATATTAAACACAACAAAATGACAAAGGGTGACTTTTTTGTGCACCCAAAAATAATAATAATAATTATGGTACTTGTTAAGTGCTTACTCTGTGCCAAGCACTGTTCTAAGCACTGGGGGAAATACAAGGTAATCAGGTTGTCCCACGTGGGGCTAACAGTCTTAATCCCCATTTTACAGATGAGGTAACTGAGCCACAGAGAAGTTAAATGACTTGCCCAAAGCCACACAGCTGACAAGTGGTCGAGCTTGTATTAGAACCCACGACCTCTGACTCCCAAGCCTTTACTCTTTCCACTGAGCCACGCTGTTTCTCCTGTACATATTCCCTGTATTTTCTAAGCTGACTTGCGGTGTCCTCCAGCAGAAACCTGCAGGCCTGTGATGGGGGCCCCAGGATGCCATTGTGGCTTCACATGTGCCCTGAAATCATGTGAATCTGCCCTAGCTCAGCCCCACTGCTGGCGACACCCCCTACTTTTAGAGACCTCTCCGGATCAGTTTGAGGGTCTCCAACTCCCAGGGGCCAAAAGGGTAGAAAGCCTGGTCCTGGCCACAGTGACCTCATTCGGTCATTCAAGTTGTATTTATTGAGCGGTTCATGTGGGCAGAACACAGTACTAAGTGCTTGGGAGAGTACAATAGAACAATAAACAGGCCATTCCCTGGCCACAAGAAGCTTGCGGTCTTAGAGGGAGCTAACAGTCCCCTGGAAACTGTTTGGCCTGGAGCTCCTCCTGTCGGGTAGGTATATTTTGCTTTGCAGCAGCAAAGCCATGCTCAACCGCGGTCTTCAAAGGAGGTGTTTATGCTGTCTGAAAATACCGGAAAATTGCTCAACTCCACACTCCACTCTGTGTGTGAGCGAAAACACAGTCAGGCAACTGGAGACAACTTCGGAGCGGATGATGTAACTTTAACCCAATCTTTTCGACACCCCTGCCTTTTCCTTTGGCTCTCCTGCTTTCTTACATTCGAGTGTTAATGGTGACCGAGGAGATAGGCTGTTAGGGCTTATTATCCCGACTTGTCGAAGGACAGACTACGTGGCTACGGTGAAGGGATTGCAACGCAAACAGGAACCACGTCTGGCTTTGCAAAAAGAAAAAAAAAAGGCAGTCTTTGGCCAAAGAGAAGCGTGTAGCGTGTTGTCTGTCCCGTGGGTCGTGAACATGGAGTTTGGCCGAGGCCGGGGGTCCCGCTGCGGGGCGGGTGGCTGCCTGGTTCCCCTCGGGGACCTGCCGGAGGGAGCTGAGTTGTAACCTCGCCCTGCTCCTTTGTGTTTCTACCCCCGAAATAAATCCTGGGTTCAAGAAGGCAGGAAACCGGGTGGGGCTGGTTTGCTTCGTTGGGCCGGGACGTGGCTCTGTCTGCAGCATTAACCGGGGAAGCTGCAGAAAAGCCACCCACTCTCTCTCCTCTCTCTGTCTCTTTCCTCTATCTCCCTCATCTCTATCTCGCTCTGTTTCTCTTCTGTCTCTTTCCTGTCTGTCTCTCCTTTTTCCTTTCTGTCTCCCTCTTCTTTGTCTCCCTCTGTCTCTTTCCTCTCCGTGCCTCCCTCTCCTCTGTCTCCCTCTCTGTCTCTTTCCTCTCTGTGTCGCCCTTTTTCTGTCTCTTTCCTCTCTGAGTCTCCCTCTTCTCTGTCTCTCCTCTCTCTGTCTCTTTCCTCTCTGTGTCTTCCTCTTTTCTGTCTCTTTCCTCTCTGTGTCTCTCCTCTCTCTCTCCTCTCTGTGTGCCTCCCTCCTCTGATTCGCTTGGTCTCTCTCTCTCTGTTTCCTTCCTCTCTCTGTCTTGCTCTCTCTTTCTTCCTCTTTCTGTCTTTCTCTTTCCTCTCTCTCTGTCGTTCAGTTACTCATGACCGTCTCCTCCAGTCATCAAAATAGAATGGAACTTGGTCAGAGGTCTCCCAGTCATCTAAGCCTTGAATGCCGTAGTGTGGGGGCGCAGGGAGGTGCGGAGAGGGCGGAGGGGGAGAAAGGAGGAAGGGAAGGTAGAGAAGTAAGAGGAAGGAGGAGGAGGTGGGGAGAGAAAGGAGGAGAAGTAAGAGGGGGAAGAAGGGGGAGAAGGAGGAGGGGAGAGGAGGAGAAGTAAGAGGAGGGAGGAGGAGGAGAGAGGAGAAGGGAGAAGAGTGAGACGGAGGAGGAGGGGAGAGGAGAGAAGAGGAAAAATAAGAGGAGGGCGAAGGAGGGAGAAGGAGGAGGACGGGAGAGGAGAAGAAAGAGGAGGAGAAGTAAGAGGAGGGAGAAAGGAGAGGAGGAAGGGAGAGGAGAGAGGTGGAGAAGTAAGAGGAGGGAGAAGGGAGTGGAGGAAGGAGGGGAGAGAGGAGGAGAAGAAAGAGGAGGAGAAGTAAGAGGAGGGAGAAAGGAGAGGAGGAAGGGAGGGGAGAGAGGAGGAGAAGAAAGAGGAGGGGAAGTAAGAGGAGGGAGAAGGAGGAGGAGGAAAGAAAGAGGAGGAGGGGGAGAGGAGGGAGGAGGAGGGAGAAAGAGGAGGAGGGGAGAGGAGAGTGGAGGAGAAGTAAGAAGAGGGAAAAGGAGGAGGAGGGAGAAAGAGGAGAGGAAGGGGGCGGGGGAGAGGAGGAGGAGGAAAAGGGTCTCCATTTTTGGGGCCTCCATTTCCCAGGCTGCCCCGGGGCGTTGATGTGGTGTCGGTGGGGGGAGAGGAGAGGGTGTGTGTGTGTGTGTGTGTGTGTGTGTGTGTGTGTGTGTGTTGGTGTGTGTGTGCGTTTGTGTGTGTCCCCATTGGTTTGGGGGCCTGTGACGCGTTGTGTTTTGACTCGACCGGATCACATGTCTCCTTTGTTGTGAGCAGGAGCCCCGGCCCAACCGGAGCCCCGACCACCCGCTCACCGCCTCCCCGCCACCCGGCCCCGACCCCGCCGTGCCCCCCCAGACCCGGACCAGCCCCGGACCAGCCTCGGGAGCCCCCAGGTAACGGGCCGGAGGGAGGGACACAGGGCGAGAGGGAGGGAGGGAGGGAGGGAAGGAGGGAGAGAGGGAGGGAGGGAGGGAGGGAGAGAGGGAGGGAGGGAGGAGGGAGGGAGCCAGTCCTGCCGGGCCTGCACGGTCAGGAGGCTGGGGCTGGGGCTGGGGTTGGGGCTGGAGCTGAGCGACCGGCCTCCCGGGCCCACCCCGGGGGTGCCACCGTCCCTTCTCACCCCCTCTCCCGCCCTGCTCGTCTGCTCCGTGACCTGGGGCAAGTCACTTCGCTCCCCTGGGCCTCAGTTCCCTCATCGGGAAAATGGGGCTGGACACCGGGAGCCCCACGGGAGACAGCCTGCCTCTCTTGGATCTCCCCCGGCGCTTAGGACGGTGCTCGGCACATAGTAAGCGCTTAACAAATGCAGTTATTATTATGTGCCAAGCACTCTTCGAAGCGCTGGGATCTTGGAGTGTTTCCTGGGATGTGTTTCTTGGGATCCCCTTCCCCCCACCACGACGGGACCAGCGGAGGTGCCACCTGCTTGTCTGCTCCGTGACCTTGAGCAAGTCACTTCGCTTCTCTGGGCCTCAGTGCCCTCACCTGGAAAATAGCAACAAAAATAATAATGATGATGATGGTATTTGTTAAGCGCTTACTGTGTGCCAAGCACTGTCCTAAGCGCTGATGGGAAGGGAGACGGTGAGCCCCAGGTGGGACAGGGACTGCGTCCAACCCGATTTGCTGGGATCCAGCCCAGCGCTTCGAAGAGTGCCGGGCACAGAGTTGAGCACTTAACAGACATCGTCACTGGTAGGATTATTGTCCCCTTGGTTGGCCCTGCGGCCATCCCCTTGGGGTTTTTAGGGTAAGGTCGCTCCTTGGCTCTCCAGCCAACGAGGGCTGTAAGGCGGCCAGACGGTTGGCGAACCTGGGGAGAGGGGAGCGGAGGTGACCAGGAGGCCGCAGGGCTCCCCAGGTTGGGGTCGGGGAAGGGCGATGAAGCCCCTGGAGGAGGAAGGCTCACAGAGGCCTGACCACTAATTTTGTTGCCTGACTACTTGTTTTGTTTTCTTTCGTTGTCTGTCTCCCCCTTTTAATCATGTTGGTATTTGTTAAGCGCTTACTATGTGCAGAGCACTGTTCTAAGCGCTGGGGGAGATACAGGGTCATCAGGTTGTCCCACGTGAGACTCACGATTAATCCCCATTTTACAGATGAGGGCACTGAGGCACAGAGAAGTTAAGTGACTTGCCCACAGTCACACAGCTGACAAGTGGCAGAGCCGGGAGTCGAACTCATGACCTCTGACTCCGAAGCCCAGGCTCTTTTCCACTGAGACACGCTGTTTTTAGACTGTGAGCCCGTCGTTGGGCAGGGATTGTCTCTATTTGTTGCCCAATTGTACATTCCAAGCGCTTAGTACAGTGCTCTGCACACAGTAAGCGCTCAATAAATACCACTGAATGAATGGTGGAACCTGCCCCTCTCCGCCCTCCCAGGTCCACGGAGCTTCACGCTCCGAGGGCCCCGCGACTTCCATTGCGAAGTTTGTGCCGGTGCCGGGCCACCTGACTACCTGTGACTACCTGTCCACTTGTTTTCTTTTGTGGTCTGTCTCTCCCTTTTAGACTGTGAGCCCGTCGTTGGGCAGGGATTATCTCTATCTGTTGCCCAACTGTACATTCCAAGTGCTTAGGACAGTGCAAAATGGGAAGCAGTGGGGCTTAAGTCGAAAGAGCCCGGCCTTGGGAGTCCGAGGACGTGGGTTCTAATTCTGCCTTCGCCACTGGTCTGCTCTGTGACCTGGGGCAAGCCACTTCACTTCTCTGGGCCTCAGTTACCTCATCTGGAAAATGGGGGGGGGAGACTGTGAGCCCCACGTGGACTAGCCGATTCCCTTGTCTTTTCCCCAGGGCTTAGAACAGTGCTTGGCTTAACACCATCATTATTAGTGTTATTCATTCATTCGATCGTATTTATTGAGCACGTACTGTGTGCAGAGCACTGTACTAAGCGTTTGGAATGTACAGCTGGGCAACAGATAGAGAAAATCCCTGCCCAACGACGGGCTCACAGTCTAAAGGGGAGAGACAGACAACAAAACAAAACAAGTGGACAGGTAGTCAATAATATTATTTCTCAGGTCCCCCTCCCCTCCCCATCGCCCTTATTTGCTCCCTTTGCTCTGCCCCCCTCTCCACCCCACAACACTTGCATGTAGCGTGGCTCAGTGGAAAGAGCACAGGCTGGAGAGTCAGAGGTCATGGGTTCAAATCCCGACTCCGCTGCTTGTCAGCTGTGTGACTTTGGGCAAGTCACTTCACTATTCGTACCTCAGTTACCTCATCTTGAAAATGGAGATTAAGACTGTGATGTGAGCCTCACGTGGCACAACCTGAGCACCTTGTATGCTCTATGTGGAAAGAGCCCGGGCTTGGGAGTCAGAGGTCGTGGGCTCTAATCCCGCTTCTGCCACTTGTCAACTCCGTGACTTTGGGCACGTCACTTCTCTGGGCCTCAAACTGTGTGACCTTGGGCAAGTCACTTAACTTCTCTGTGCCTCAGTTGCCTCATCTGTCAAAAGGGGATTAAAACCGTGAGCCCCACGTGGGACAATCTGATCACCTTGTATCCCCCAGCGCTTAGAACAGTGCTTTGCCCATAGTAAGCGCTTAACAAATACCATAATTTATATTTTTACCTCATCTGTAAAATGGGGATGACGACTGTGGGCCCCACGTGGGACCATCTGATTAACTAGTACTACGCCAGCCCTTAGAACGGTGCTTTGCACATAGTAAGCGGTCAACAAATGCCATCATCGTCATTATTATTATTAGAACAGTGCTTTGCACATAGCAAGCGCTTAACAAATGCCATCATCATTATTATTATTATTAGAACAGTGCTTTGCACATAGTAAGCGCTTAACAAATGCCATCATCGTCATTATTATTATTAGAACAGTGCTTTGCACATAGTAAGCGCTTAACAAATGCCATCATCATCATTATTATTATTAGAACAGTGCTTTGCACATAGTAAGCGCTTAACAAATGCCATCATCGTCATTATTATTATTAGAACAGTGCTTTGCACATAGTAAGCGCTTAACAAATGCCATCATCGTCATTATTATTATTAGAACAGTGCTTTGCACATAGTAAGCGCTTAACAAATGCCATCATTACTATTATTATGTACAGATCTATAATGCCGTTTGCCTTGATGCCCGCTTGCCTGGTGGGGAGAGAGCTAAAGCTATAATTGTGTTTATTTATATTGATTCTTTGAGATGGGTCGAAGCCGGTGTGTTGAGCGCGGGAGGAGCTGCGGGCCGAGGCCGGAGGGCGGCCGCCTTGCGGAGCTGCGGATTGGCTGCCGCCGCCGCCGTTCTGCGTTCCGATTGGACGGCCTGTTGCTGGGTGCCCTTTTTCTGCCCCCCTCCCCGCCCGCCGGCCTCGGTGAAGGTCACCCGGAGAGTAGAGATCCATTCATTCCATAGTATTTATTGAGCGCTTACTATGTGCACGACACTAAGCGCTTGGGATGAACAATTCGGCCACAGATAGAGACCATCCCTGCCCCATGACGGGCTCACTGTCGAATCGGGGGAGAATCGATCCACATAATAATAATGTTGGCATTTGTTAAGCCCTTACTATGTGCAGAGCACTGTTCTAAGCGCCGGGGTAATAATAATAATAATGTTGGTATTTGTTAAGCTCTTACTATGTGCAGAGCACTGTTCTAAGCACCGGGGTAATAATAATGTTGGTATTTGTTAAGCGCTTACTATGTGCAGAGCACTGTTCTAAGCGCCGGGGTAATAATAATAATAATGTTGGTATTTGTTAAGCTCTTACTATGTGCAGAGCACTGTTCTAAGCGCCGGGGTAATAATAATAATGTTGGTATTTGTTAAGCGCTTACTATGTGCAGAGCACTGTTCTAAGCGCCGGGGTAATAATAATAATGTTGGTATTTGTTAAGCGCTTACTATGTGCAGAGCACTGTTCTAAGCGCCGAGGTAATAATAATAATAATGTTGGTATTTGTTAAGCGCTTACTATGCGCAGAGCACTGTTCTAAGCGCCGGGGTAATAATAATAATGTTGGTATTTGTTAAGCGCTTACTATGTGCAGAGCACTGTTCTAAGCGCCGGGGTAATAATAATAATAATGTTGGTATTTGTTAAGCGCTTACTATGTGCAGAGCACTGTTCTAAGCGCCGGGGTAATAATAATAATAATAATGTTGGTATTTGTTAGGCGCTTACTATGTGCAGAGCACTGTTCTAAGCGCTGGGGTAATAATAATAATGTTGGTATTTGTTAAGCGCTTACTATATGCAGAGCACTATTCTAAACGCCGGGGTAATAATAATAATGTTGGTATTTGTTAAGCGCTTACTATGTGCAGAGCACTGTTCTAAGCGCTGGGGTAATAATAATAATGTTGGTATTTGTTAAGCGCTTACTATGCGCAGAGCACTGTTCTAAGCGCTGGGGTAGATACAGGGTCATCAGGTGGTCCCATATGAGGCTCACAGTTAATCCCCATTTTACAGATGAGGTAACTCAGGCACAGAGAAGTGAAGTGACTTGCCCACAGTCACACGGCTGACGAGTGGCAGAGCTGGGATTCGAGCCCATGACCTCTGACTCCCAAGCCCGGGCTCTTTCCACTGAGCCATGCTGCTTCTCTAAAACAAGCAAGTGGGCGTCAATGCAAATAGAATTAGAGATATGGATAGAAGACTGTAAGCCCGTCATGGGGCAGGGATTGTCTCTGTTGCCGAATTGTATATTCCAAGCGTTTAGTACAGTGTACTAGTGTACAGTGTACTAGTGTACAGTGTTTAGTACATAGTAAGCGCTCAATAAATACTATTGAATGAATGATAATAATAATGTTGATATTTGTTAAGCGCTTACTACGTTCCAAGCGCTGGGGTAGATACAGGGGAATGAGGTGGTCCCACATGAGGCTCCCAGTCTTCATCCCCATTTTCCAGATGAGGGAACTGAGGCACAGAGAAGTGAAGTGACTTGCCCATAGTCACACAGCTGACAAGGGGCAGAGTCGGGATAGTAATGATAGCATCTGTTAAGCGCTCACTATGTGCCCAGCACTGTTCTAAGCGCTGGGGCAAAGACAAGGTAATCGGGATGTCCCACGTGGGGCTTACAGTCTTGATGCCTGACTACTTGTTTTGTTTTTGCTGTCTGTCTCCCCCGTTTAGACCGTGAGCCCGTCGTTGGGCAGGGATTGTCTCTATCTGTTGCCCACTTGAACATTCCAAGCGCTTAGTACAGTGCCTAGTACGTGCTCGCCCGCAGCTGACAGCTAGGCTAGGGGCGGCGCAAGGGCAGGGGGCGCCTGCTCGGCCTCGCGGGGCCTCGGCGGGGGCGCGTCCCTGAGCCGTGCCAGCTGCCAAGGGGGCCCGGCCCCTTTGCTGGCCCTTGGGGATGGATTTTTCTCCTCCGTAATTCTCTGGGGATTCACTTAGGAGATCGTTTAAAATAAAAATAAAATAAATAACATTTGTTAAGCGCTTACTATGGGCAAAGCACTGTTCTAAATCCTGGGGGGGATGCAGCGTGGCTCAGTGGAAGGAGCCTAGGCTTGGGAGTCAGAGGTCATGGGTTCGACACCCAGCTCTGCCACTTGTCAGCTGTGTGACTGTGGGCAAGTCACTTAACTTCTCTGTGCCTCAGTTACCTCATCTGTAAAATGCAGATTAACTGTGAGCCTCACGTGGGACGACCTGATTACCCTGTATCTCCCCCAGCGCTTAGAACAGTGCTCTGCACATAGTAAGTGCTTAACAAATACCAACATTATTATTATTATCACAACAATAATAATGGTATTTGTTAAGCACTCAAGCACTGGAGT
Source organism: Ornithorhynchus anatinus (assembly GCF_004115215.2). Lineage (NCBI taxonomy): Eukaryota > Metazoa > Chordata > Mammalia > Monotremata > Ornithorhynchidae > Ornithorhynchus > Ornithorhynchus anatinus. The sequence continues at coordinate 124,048,811 of NC_041728.1, read as the reverse complement.
AGATACAGATTAAGACGGTGAGCCTCATGTGAGACAAACTGATTACCATGTATCTACCCCAGTGCTTAGAACAGTGCTGTGCACATAGTAAGCACTTAACAAATACCAACATTATGTTTTTGTCTGTCTCCCCCGATTAGATTGTAAGCCCGTCAAAGGGCAGGGAGTGTCTCTATCTGTTACCGATTTGTACATTCCAAGCGCTTAGTACAGTGCTCTGCACATAGCGCTCAATAAATACTATTGAATGAATGAATGAATACAGGGTAATCAGGTTGTCCCACGTGAGGCTCACAGTTAATTCCCATTTGACAGATGAGGTAACCGAGGCACAGAGAAGTTAAGTGACTTGCCCACAGTCACACAGCTGACAAGGGCAGAGCCGGGATTCAAACCCATGACTTCTGACTCCCAAGCCCGGTCTCTTTGCGCTGAGCCACGCTGCTTCTCTGGATACAAGGTGATCAGGTTGTCCCACGTGGGGCTCACAGTCTTAATAATTAGGGTACTTGTTCAGTGCCTACTATGTGCAGAGCACTGTTCTAAGCACTGGGGTAGATACAGGGTAATCAGGTTGTCCCATGTGGGGCTCACAGTCTAACCCCCATTTTACAGATGAGGCAACTGAGGCCCAGAGAAGTTAAGTGACTTGCCCACGGTCACACAGCTGACAAGTGGCAGAGCCAGGATTCAAACCCATGACCTCTGACTCCCAAGCCAGTGCTCTTTCCGCTGAGCCACACTGCTTCTGCTGGGGTCAGTCAGGCTGGCTCTTTGTCCGTGTTGGGGGTTGTGCCCCCTGAGGCTAATGAGTAGAGTTGGCCAGGGGCCCGATTAGACTGTAAGCCCATCAAAGGGCAGGGACTGTCTCTATCTGTTGCCGACTTGTTCATTCCCAGCGCTTAGTACAGTGCTCTGCACATAGTAAGCGCTCAATCAATACTATTGAATGAATTGTTGAGCCTGAGCTGAGGTGGCCCCCGGTACAATAATAATGATGGCGTTTGTTAAGCGCTTACGATATGCCAAGCACTGTTCTAAGCCCTGGGGGTGATAGAAGATCATCAGGTTCTCCCACATAGGATAATGATGGCATTTGTTAAGCTCTTACTATGTGTGAAGCACAGTTCTAAGCGCTGGGGGGGATACAGGGTCATCAGGTTGTCCCATGTGGGACACACAGTCTTCATCCCCATTTTTCAGATGAGGTCACTGAGGACAGAGAAGTGAAGTGACTTGCCCAGAGTCACAGAGCTGACAAGCGGTGGAGCCGGGATTAGAACCCATGACATCTGACTCCCAAGCCCGGGCTCTTTCCATTGAGCCACACTGCTTCTCTAATCCCCATTTGACAGATGAGGCAACTGAGGCACAGAGAAGTGAAGTCACACAGCTGACAAGTGGCAAAGCTGGATTTAGAGAGTACAGTATAACAACAGACAGAAACATTCCTGCCCATGATGAACTCACAGTCCAGAGGATAGATGCAAAGCTAATCAGGGTGGACACAGTCCCTGTCCCAGTCGGAATCCCCATTTCACAGATGAAGTAACCGAGGCACAGGGACGTGAAGGGACTGGCCCAAGGTCACGCACAGCAGTCGAATGGTGGATGCGAGAGTAGAACCCAGGTCCTTCTGAGCCACTGAGCCATGCCGCTTCTCTGTGTCAGATGTTCATTCAGTCCCATTTATTGAGCATTTACTGAGTGCGAATCACTGGACTCGAGAGAGTACAATATAACAACAAAATAGGCACATTCCTTGCCCACAACAAGCTCGTTCATTCATTGTCATATTTAATGAACGCTTACTGTGGGCAGAGCACTGTACTGAGCCCCTTGGAAAGTACAATTGAGAAATAAAGAGAGACGATCCCTGCCCACACCGAGGCTACAGCCTAGAAGGGGGGAGACAGACATCAAAACGAGTAAACAGGCATCAATATGAATAAATCGAATTATGAGATATATAAGCATCAAAACAAGTAAACAGACGTCAATATAAGTAGAATTATAGATATGTCCATATATATGCAAGTGCTGTAGGGTGGTGAGGGGGGTAGAGCAGACGGAGTGTGTTGGGGCCACGGGGAGAGAAGGGGGAGCTGAGGAAAAGGGGAGCTCAGTCTGGGAAGGCCTCCTGGAGGAGGGCTTTGAAGGGGGGAAGAGAGCTAATTTGGTGGATGTGAGGAGGGAGGGCATTCCAGGCCAGAGGTAGGACATGGGCCAGGGGTCGACGGCGGGACAGGCGAGAACGAGGCACAGTGAGAAGGTTAGCACTAAAGGAGGGGACTTTGTGGGCTGGGCTGTAGAAGGAGAGAAGGGAGCTCACAGTCTAGGGGGAGAGACAGGCATTAATTTAAATAAATAGAAGATAAATGAATAAATAACTGATGTACACATATAATAATAATAATGTTGGTATTTGTTAAGCGCTTACTATGTGCCGAGCACTGTTCTAAGCGCTGGGGTAGACATAGGGGAATCAGGTTGTCCCACGTGGGGCTCACAGTTTTCATCCCCATTTTACAGATGAGGGAACTGAGGCACAGAGAAGTGAAGTGACTTGCCCACAGTCACACAGCCGACAAGTGGCAGAGCTGGGATTCGAACTCATGAGCCCTGACTCCAAAGCCCGTGCTCTTTCCACTGAGCCACGCTGCTTCACATATGTGCTGTGGGGCTGGGAGGGAGAGTGAATGAAGGAGCAAGAGCGGCACAGGAGGGAGTGAGAGATTAGAAGAGGAGAGGAGGGCTTAGAGAGGAAGATTTCTTGAAGGAGATGTGCCTTCGATAAGTCTTTGAAGTGGGGAGAACAATTCTCTGTCTCATATGAGGGGAGAGGGCATTCCAGGCCGGAGGTGGATGTAATAATAATGATTATGGTACTCATTTAGCACTTACTCTGTGCCAAGCACCGTTCGAAGCGCTGGAAGCTCCACTTCCCAGCCCATCAAGCCAACCGGTTTTGTAACTGTTAATGACCCCTCTGAATTCGGTCCAAAGACAGTGTGCATGAAATTCTTTTTGAGTGTTACTTGGTAAGCGCTTACTATGTGCCAGGTGCTGTACTAACCACTGGGGTAGATTCAATTCGCTGATTGTCATATTTATTGAGCGCTTACTGGTTGCAAAGCACTCACCGTACTCAGCACTTGGGAGAGTACAATATAACAACAGACACATTCCTCCCCACAATGAACTCACAGTCCAGAGGATAGATAATAATAATAATAATGTTGGTATTTGTTAAGCGCTTACTATGTGCCGAGCACTGTTCTAAGCGCTGGGGTAGACATAGGGGAATCAGGTTGTCCCACATGGGGCTCACAGTCTTAATCCCCATTTTACAGATGAGGTAACTGAGGCCCAGAGAAGTTAAGTGACTTGCCCACAGTCACACAGCTGACAAGTGGCAGAGCCGGAATTTGAACTCATGAGCCCTGACTCCAAAGCCCGTGCTCTTTCCACTGAGCCACGCTAAGCTAATCAGGTTGGACACAGTCCCTGTCCCAGGTGGGGCTCACAATCTGAATCCCCATTTTACAGTTGAGGTAACCGAGGCACAGAGACCTAAAGGGACTGGCCCAACGACACACACAGCAGTAGAGTGGTGGATGCGAGATTAGAAGCCAGGTCCTTCTGGCACCTCGGCCCGTGCTCTATCCACTAGGCCTCTAACGGTAATTCCCAAAATCTCATCTTATTGTACAGTACCTGTCACATAGTAAGCACTTAGCAAATACCGCTTAATTATTAATTATTATAGCTGCTACCAGATTAAGACTTCTGAATCAAAAACCCAGGCCAAGACGCTGTCCCTTGCTTGAACCGCTGTAAAGAGGAAGGAGAAACAAAGTTGAGTGTTGAACTTTGACTAGAATATCAGTCTGAACTTAAACTTTCCTGGCTTATGTCCATTGTTGTTAAAACCTTAATGTTTTTTCAATACAAGCTTTTTTTAAACTTCCTTGTTTTCTGAAATCTAGTGATAAAGAAGTGTGCAGTTTGTCTCAGCCGTGCGGGAGTCATGTGGTTGGATATACTGCATATTTTATGAATTTAGAAATTTGACATTTATGAATGTTTTAATTGAAACAGTTATGAAGTATTTCATGAGCAAATCTTCTTTTTTTCTCTTAGACGCTAAATATATTTAAGAAGCCCCATCCAAGGCAATAAACCGAGACCCACAAACTTTATAGCCAAGTTACAAGACAGCTGAAGGGAACACTGTATTTGAAATCAGAAGTTAGCCTTCGTTTCTCGTACCTGAAATGTATTAGCTCATTTGACTATTGCATGCTACCTGGCGGAAGGTGATTTTTCTGATTATTTCAATAAAACACATATGCTGTGTTGCACTTACTCTTTGGAGTGGCATTTTTGCCTTATGCCATCTCCACAGTCTCTTCTTGGGGCTCCTTGTTTGGGATATTTTGGCTCATGGCCCTATAGGTCTTTGAAGACTGGTTTATTAACCACTGCCAGTTATACTGAATCTGTTAACCAACATATCGTTGGTTGTAAAACAGTAACAATTATAATAGTGGTGTTTCTTAAGCACTTACTATGCGCCAAGCATTGTACTTTCAAGATAATCAGATCAGACACGGTCCCTGTCCCACATGGGGCTCACAGTCCAAGTAGGAGGGAGAACAGGTATTGAATCCCTATTCTACAGATGAAGAAACTGAGGCACAGAGAAGTTAAGTGATTTGCCCAAGGTCACACTGCAGAAAAGTGGCAGGGCCATGCTCTTTCCACTACTCCATGTTGCTTCTCAAAATTGAAAAGTAGAATTTATTGAGTGCCCACTCTTTGGCAACGCTCTCTACCTAAGTTCACAGGAAGTACAAAAAAAAAAGTGACAAGTGCAAACAACAAACATGCCAGCAATGAATTTTATTTTTTTATTGAGCGCCTACTCTGTGCAGAGCACGGTACCAAGCGCTTGAGAGAGTAAAATACAACAATTTGTACACACATTTCCTGCCCACAAAGAGTTTACAGTCTGGAGGGGAGAGCACTGAAGGGAACACTTTTGCATGGGCCAGATGTGCTAAATTCTGTCAGTTATGCTTGGACCTTTTTAGCCGCCCATGTGGATTCACCGAGAGGGTGCCATCTTTACATCAGCCTTCTTTCTGACCTCCCAACCTCCTGTCTCTCCCCGCTTCGGTCCATACTTCACTCTGTTGCCGGATCATCTTTCTAGAAAAACATGCTGGGCACGTCACCCCCTTCCTCAGAAATCTCCAGTGGTTGCTTATCAACCTTCGTATCAAACGAAAACTCCTCACTCTTGGCTTCAAAGCCCTCCATCACCTTGCCCCCTCCTAGCTCACCTCACTTCTCTCTTTCCACTGCCCAGCCCGTACACTCCGCTCCTCTGCCACTCACCTCCTCACAGTCCCTTGATAGCGCCTGTCCCACCGTCGACACTTGGCCATGTCCTACCTCTGGCCTGGAACGCCCTCCCTCCTCACATCTGCCAAACAATCATTCTTCTCCCCTTCAAAGCCCTACTGAAGGCTCACCTCCTCCAAGAGGCCTTCCCAGACGAAGCTCCCCTTTTCCTCAGCTCCCCCTCCCCTCCGCGTCACCCCTACTCAGTCCCTTTGCTCTACCCCCTTCTCCCCGCCCCACAGCACTGATGTATTTATAATTCTATTTATATTGATGCCTGTTTACTTTTTTAAATGTCTCTCTCCCCCCGTCTAGACTGTAAGCCCGGGTTGGGCAGGGATCATCTCTCTTTATTGCTGAATTGTACTTTCCAAGCACTTAGTACAGTGCTCTGCACACAGTAAGCTCTCAGTAAAGACAGTTGAATGAATGAATGAATGAATATGCAGGACAACTCATTATTTCACCGGTCATCCCAAGGATGTGGCTACATTTGCCCATGGGATATAAAAGAACTTCCCCTCCCCTGCTACTGGAATGGGGTGGCCTTCCAGATCCTTTCCCTGTTAGCTCAGTGTGTCTTCACCATGGAGCTGGCCAGATGGGCAGCACTACCCTTAAATACATGCCAGGGAGGAGAGGATGTGCAGAGCAAGGGTCCTCTGCAGAGGAAGGGGGTGTGATTCCATCACTGCACTCTCCTTTTATGCATGTTCTTATCCATATGGCTGACAATTCCTACAGAAAAAAAAAAGATTGAGGAATTGAAGTGGGCAGTCAGGGCTGTCATCAGTAGCTGCCTGATGGACAGATTCATCTTTTTCAACCTTGCAGCCTTAGCAGGGCCTCATGAGAATCTCCAGAGTTGAGACGGGTTGGTCGTTGGTAGAGGGGCAGTTCCCAAAGCCCGACAGGCAAAAGCGGGGTGAAGAGAGCCAGGGAATCATTGGCATTTAGGTGGGCTCCTAGAAAAACGATCCTGACTGCACAAGCTCAACCTAGTTTTCCAATTTTATAGTGTTGAAATGCAACAAAAAGTATTAGTGCCCTGCTAACTAATGAGTAAGATTCTCAGAGTGTCACTGAGACGCTTTCTGTGAAGGTTGTCCAATCTCCCATTAATTTTGCCCTCACGGGTCATGGACCTTGTATGCTGTCTAACAAAGTATGTGATTGATATATTATTAGGGTTTTCCCGGGGCATCACTGTGCTTGGGACACAGTTCTCCCTCATGCAATAGCAGAGCCAGAGGGAGAAATACACTGACAGAAGCAGGCTTTTGAGCTCCACCCTCTCTCTCCTACCTGATGGCTACCAAATCCATTGTAATAATAATTGTGGTATTTGTTAAGCGCTTACTATGTGCCAGGTACTGTACTAAGTGCTGGGGTAGTTACAAGATAATGGGGCCAGACACAGCCCCTATCCCACACAGGGTTCACAGTCTTCATCCACAATTTACAGATGACATAACTGAGGCACAGAGAAATTAAGTGACTTGCCCAAGCAGACAGCAGACAAGTGCTGGATCCGGGATTAGAACCCAGGTCCCCTGACTCCCAGGTCCATGCTCTTTCCACTAAGCCACGCTGCTTGTCTATTTTATGCCCCCAAGCACTTAGTACAGTACTCTGCGTACAACAAGTACCTGGTAAATATTGATTGATTGATGTACATGCTTTCCTTCTTCCTGTCAGTCAGCCCATCATATTTGAGCACTTACCATGTGCAGAGCACTGTATTAAGCGTTTGGGTGAGTACTATACAACAATATACAGATACATTCCCTGCTCACCATGAGCTTAGAGTCTAGAGGGGGAGATAGACGTTAATATAAATAAATAAAACTACAGATATGTACATAGTGTATTGCCCTCTCCACCTCAGTTGCTCAGCCATGGCAAAGGGTGACTAAGGGCAGCGTGGCTCAGTGGAAAGAGCCCGGGCTTGGGAGTCAGAGGTCATGGGTTCGACTCCCAGCTCTGCCACTTGTCAGCTGTGTGACTGTGGGCGAGTCACTTAACTTCTCTGTGCCTCAGTTACCTCATCTGTAAAATGGGGATTAACCGTGAGCTTCATGTGGGACAACCCGATTACCCTGTATCTCCCCCAGCGCTTAGAACAATGCTCTGCACATAGTAAGCGCTTAACAAATACCAACATTATTATTATTATCTGAACCTGACTCACTGACAGCTTTCCATCCCCCTTTCCTCTCCAGCCACAGCAGAGAGATTGGGGCACCTTCTCCGAACCCTTCCCCAGCCGAAGACCACCTGTGGAATTCCCCACCCATGGAGTGGCCCCCCGATCAGTATTTACTGTTGTGTTCTGACAGTAGACATCAATCAAGGGTCGCTGTCTTGACCCTGGAGTGTTCATGGCACAACTTGTTGCTATTCCTAGACCCAGGCTACAGCTCAAATTCATTTCTTTATTTAGGCAGTTTCTCAAGAAAAAGCCTTAAGAGTGGCATTTTGATGTGCTGTGATGAATTTATTTAAATCCTGAGCCCCATTTGGGGCAGGGACTGTATCTAACCTAATCATCTTGAGTCTACCCTAGCGCTTAACTTGGTTCACTGCATTGTTCATTGCACGGAGAAGCAGCGTGGCTTAGTGGTAAGAGCCCGGGCTTGGGAGTCAGAGGTCATGGGTTCTAATCTCGGCTCCCTCACATGTCAGCTGTGTGACTTTGGGCAAGTCACTTAACTTCTCTGTGGCTTAGTTCCCTCATCTGTAAAATGGGGATTACGACTATGAGCCCCACGTGGGACAACCTGATCACCTTGTATCTACCCCAGTGCTTAGAACAGTGCTTGGCACATAGTAAGCGCTTAACAAATGCCAACGTTATTATTATTATCTAGTAAGCGCTAACACCCATCATCATCATCTTCATCTTCTTCCTCTTCCTTTTCTCCTCCTCTGCCTTTGCCTCCTCCTCCTCCATTATCAATGGCATTTATTGAGCACTTGCTGTGGGCAGAACACACTGTACTAAGCACTTGGTAGACACATTCCCTGCCCATAATGAGTTTTAAGCCTAGACAGGGAGAATTGAGAACAAATCTCAATATTTTTCTAGAAGAAGAAAAGTACTCCAATTGTATCATTTATGTATTTTAATATATGAGTGGTTAAGGGTTAGCTTTTTAAAACTGGGTCAGATAACTGAATATTGCTAACTTCTTAGTAAAGAATTAACATTTTGAACACCAGGGTTTTATATTCCTCGTTTTACCTGAGCACACCCGTGCTTGTCATTGACATAGGAAGCAGAAGCCAGCATGAGAAATGATTAGTTTATTTTTCTCTGATCCAAGAGACGTCGCTTCGAAGTCAAACTGTTGCAAAACAACTAGCTAGAAGGAAAGGATGTTTTTCAGGGTTTAAAATGGCACAAAACAGGATGTCCTTGTCCTTAATGCATGATTTGTTCTTGAAAACTGTGCCTTTATAGTTGAAACATTGTCAGTCTCAACCCATTTTCTCATACGAACCATGCTATAAATGGAGGATTGCCTTTTTTGTTTGTTTATTTATGGTATTTGTTAAGTGCTTATTATGTGCCAGGCACTGCACTGAGCACAAGATAATCAGGTTGGACACAGGCCATGTCCCTCGAAGGGCTCACAGTTTTAATCCCCATTTTATAGATGAGGTAACCAACTGAGGCACAGAAAAGTTAGGTGACTTACCCAAGGTAACACAGTAGTTAAGTGGTGGACCTGGAATTAGAACAGGTCCTCTGGTTCCTGACGTAATGTCAGATACCCTATTTTTATCCAGGTTATGCAGTAACTCCATTATTGATGAGTAACATATAATCAGTGGTATTTATTGAGCACTTACTGAATGCCAAGCACTGTACTTGGCGTGTGGAGAGAAAACAATACAGTAGACTTGGTAGACATAGTCCTTACCCACAGGGAGCTCACAATCTACACAAATGTATTTTTGAGTGAAAGAGCTCCCTCTTTTGGGTAGCCAGCTTCATCCAGAGTCAAATGGTTGTGTTCACCTTCATGGAAGCCTTCCTGGCGATTTTGTATGACAGGTAAACACCCCAGTCTCCCTGCGCCCCTGCTTCCCAGCCTCTCCTAGCTCCCCAAACTCCCCATGTCACTCATTCGTTCAGGCATATTTATTGAGTGCTTACTGTGTGCAAAAACACTGTGCTAAGAGCTTGGGAGAGTACAATATAGCAACAGACACATTCCCTGCCCACAACGAGCTCAGTCGGGAGACAGACATTAATATACATAAATAAATAAATAAATTACAGATATATACAGATAGCTAAACATTGCTGTGGAGGATAAATGAAGGGAGCAAATCAGGGTGATGCAGAAGACTGCTCTCCATTCATTCATTTATTCAATAGCATTTATTGAGTGCTTACTATGTGCAGAGCACTGTACTAAGCACTTGGAATGTACAAATTGGTAACAGATAGAGACAGTCCCTGCCCTTTGATGGGCTTACAGTCTAATGGGGGAGACAGACAAGAACAATAGCAATAAATAGAATCAAGGCAATAAATAGAATCAAGCCTCTCCAGCCTGTCTCCACTCCACCCTCTTCACCCACTCTGCCACCAGTTTTCCATTTCCCCTCGGCCCCCCATCTGCTCCCTATACCACTTGTGGTTCCCAGAGCTAGTGTCATAAGGTGGCTAGGGCTGTAAACTCCAAATCATCATGTTGCAAAGCTGAAAGAGGGTCTGAATGCAGAAATGGAAATACCTGCTTGTTCATTTTAACCTGAAGCATCTTAAGTAGAGCACTTCCAATACTGTAAATTGTTTTAAAAGAGGTGCACTGCTTTATGTAGTTGTGATATTTCATTCATTCATTCATTCATTCAGTTATATTTATTGAGCACTCACTATGTGCAGAGCACTGTACTAAGCACCTGGAATGTACAATTCAGCAACAGATAGAGACAATCCCTGCCCAACAACGGGCTCACAGTCTAAACGGTGGAGACAGTCAACAAAACAAAACACAAACTCTACCCTGGACACTGGAGATCATTATTTTTAAGCTACAAGTAACCTTACCTAAAGTTCTTTCTCTTATCTCGCAGTAAAGTGATATTTAATTATATTTCTATGCTGCCTTTTTTCCCTTTATTTTAGGTGAGGAAATAAACGAAACACAATCATTTGCTGTGGGGATTGTGCATTCGATGGTAATTTTAAAATCTGTAAATCAGATGGTCTAATCGGTAGGTGATATGTCCTCATTGATCCCAGTAAAAGATACGTAGGACTGGTAATCCCTCTTTCTCCAAGTAGGCTTTTTACCCAAGCTATTTCCGACCCTGAGTATGTATTCTGTTTGAAAAGATCTCAGAGAAGAGGCATTCACTCAGAACTCAAGTCAGTTTCGACAGATGTTACTGTGAGGGAGTTTTTCCATCATGTCATTTACATTTTTTCTTCCTGGGAGCTAAAGATGATTTCTTCATTTTGGGTTCACCCTACCCAATTTAATTGTAAGCAGTTAATATTGGGTATCTTGGGTATCTCTTGTGTGTTTTTTTTTTATTTTAATTTTTTATTTTGTATGTTCTTTAAGTGCTTACTATGTGCTAGGCACTGTACTGAGCTCATATAAGCTAATCAGGCTGGACACAGCTCGTGTCCGACATGGGGCTCATAGTCTTAGTCCCCATTTTACAGATGAGGTAACAGAAAAGTTAAGTGACATGCCTAAGGTCACAAAGCAGTCAAGTAACAGAGCTGGGATTCGAACCCAGGCCTTCTGACTCCCAGGCCCAGGCTCTTTCCTTTAGGCCATGCTGTTTTTCATGGGGCTCTCTCTTGTGGGGTAAGTGCTTATCATTTTGGAAAGAAATGAAGCTAAGAGATGTTATTGCCCCTGGTTTTTAGGAAGAACAAAGCAGAAATACTTTAAACAGAAAGTAATCATTATTTACTACCTCTATGTGGAATGAGAATGAAAATCAATAAACTGTTTCTGAGGCAATCAGTCATATTTATTGAGCACTTACTAGTGCAGAGCACTGTACTAAGTGCTTGGGAGAGCACAGTTCGACTGAATTAGTAACACATTCCTTGCTCGCAACAAGGTTTTCTAATCAAATTTTATCTGATTTATTCACAAGACTACTGCCTTCATCCGATGGAAGTCACTTGTATCTTAGTTTTCGCTGGTGGAAACATTTCAGAGTCTACAGTCTGGTCACTGGGAGGTCTTTGGAAATATTTTAATGACGTTAAATGTCCTACTTGCTGAATCTTGTTGTTTGAAAGGTTTAAAAAATGTGGTAAAGGTTTTCCTTTTAACGATTTTAAATATTCTGAAGTATGAACTTTAGAGAAATGATTTCCTTCCAAACAATCGAAAAGCACAATCTCTGAGTGAATTCTTATTAACTCTCTAAGGGATTCCTACTCAGAGATGAACAAAGAAGAGAGTTTATTTGGTTGTCATTTCAGTAAGTAGATCCAGAATCTAGCATAATGCACTTTTATCTATTGCTCTTTAACTGAAAATGACACTTGTGTTTCTATCAGTTCCAGCCCTAATGGAATTTCTCATTCTCACAGTCTACTTCTGACGAAATCCCGATCACACAGCATTTACGCAAATACCGTATTTTAAATGAAAAACTATGAAAGTGAGAGTCTTAATTGAATATTTCTGCATCAGCTATTTCTGTATCCATAATTATTTTACCAAATCTGATTTGAAAGATAAATTGTTTGCTTTAGTGAGCTGGTCATACGATAAGGTCGTGTGTTGAAAAATATAAGCGGAAGATAGATAATTTGAGCTCAAAAGAGTGAGAATACTCCAAATTCCATTCAGCATAGTGATCAGCCCTCACATTTGTCAGTTCAACATTACTAATAAGTTGAAAATAATTAAAACTTTCTACAGAGTAGCTGGGTTACGACTTGCTTGATAAGGACATCAATTTCATTTTAGTAGCACTTACAGCTCAGTCTTGTATATTTCCCATAAGATGGGTACAATTTAACCACAGAAATCTGTAGTAATGTGACAGACTACTTTCCAGTATATAAAAAAAAAAGCATGGGGGATTCTTCAGGCTGAAGTGGGTGGTATGGCTGTCTTCATTCCCTCCCTCCTTTCCTCCCTGTTCTTTTCCTGTGGTGTTAGTGGAGGTTTTCAGCCCTAAATCCAGGCCAAAGGATCCCATGTAAGAGTGACCAGAACCCAGTCAGCCTCAGCTGGGCCCTAAAACCATCTGTATCTCTCATTATTTTACTGCAAATTTGGGGCATCCAACTCGCTGTTCCCCAAGTCTGTCGCACCCCTCTCGCTGCCACATCTCTCCAGCTGGCCCAGGCATCTCTCCGAAGGCGTAGAGGTCATCGGGGACCATTTTCCCAGAGCTGGCTCCTGAAAGCCAACAGACCAATCTCCCGCCTGCAGCTCTCCAGATCATGTTTCTCCCCATGGAGCTTCTCTTCCAGCCCCTACCCCAGGTAGACATCAAAATCTGAGTTCTCTATGCTATTTAAGGTAGCAACCAAAACAAATCCCCGTTCAACCACCTTTCTGTGGATCTAATATTGTGTCCCCTCTCCAGGACCCTCTGTCCTTCCCTATCAGCATCCCAAGGCTCATGTGCTTCTCTCCTTTAGGGGTAGCAGCTTTGCTCCTCCAGAATTCTGTCCACTGGCCTCTGAACCTGCAAGGATCCTCGCAGTTCCCTTCCTATGCGCTTATGTCTCTCTATCTGTCCAGGATCCACAGCGTCAAACTCTCCCTGTGTCCTGTTTTCCCAACACCACAGCTCTGTTCCTCCTTCCTCAAGATGGTAGAGGATCTCCTACTTCTTTTCCAATCTGATGGGTTCAGCTGCGCTTCAAGGAGGGGCAGAATGGAGTGACTCTACTGGCTTCCTCCTCCCTTTTCTAAACTTGGGGCCCAGTGGAACTGGTAGTCACACCGCCTCTTTTCTCCCCATGCCCTCCCGCCATCACTGACACTTGTACCCATCTTCCAGCCCCAACACTGCAGCAGCCATCGCAACAAAATCACACCCAACTGACCTGAGATGGTCCTTCCCACACGTCTTTCGCCTTTTCTGGCTGGAGCTGCTTTCCCTATCTCCTTCCATCTACTACCACTTATTTCTCCTTCTCCTTCTTCTGCCTTTTGCTCACCCTTTTGGCTCTGCCACCATGATTCCCTCTGATTTATTTCAGGATCTGGCATGTCAGCTCCTTGAGAGCAGGGATCACGTCTACTTATTCCATTATAAAAATAGCGTGGCTCGGTGGAAAGAGCACGGGCTTTGGAGTCAGGGCTCATGAGTTCGAATCCCAGCTCTGCCACTTGGCTGTGTGACTGTGGGCAAGTCACTTAACTTCTCTGTGCCTCAGTTCCCTCATCTGTAAAATGGGGATTAAGACTGTGAGCCCCACGTGGGACAACCTGATTCCCCTATGTCTACCCCAGCGCTTAGTACAGTGCTTGGCACATAGTAAGCGCTTAACAAATACCAACATTATTATTATTATTATTAAAAGGGCTTAGTGCGGTGTTCTTCACACGGCAGTTATGCATCATTCTCGCCGCCGACCCCTTGCCCACGTCCTTCCACTGGCCTGGAACGCCCTCCCTCCTCAAATCCAACAGACAATTAATCTCCCCCATTTCAAAGCTGTATTGAAGGCACAGCTCCTCCATGAGGCCTTCCCTGACTAAGCCCTCCTTTCTTCTTCTCCCACGCCCTTCTGCATCCTCTGGTTTGCTCCCTTTATTCATCAACCCTCCCAGCACCACAGCACTTATGTACATATCTGTCATGCGTGGCTCAGTGGAAAGAGCATGGGCTTGAGAGTCAGAGATCATGGGTTCTAGTACTGGCTCTGCCACTTGTCAGCTGTGTGACTTTGGGCAAGTCACTTCACTTCTCTGGGCCTTAGTGACCTCATCTGTAAAATGGGGATGAAGACTGTGAGCCCCATGTGGGACAACCTGATGGCCTTGTATCCCCCCCCCACTGCTTAGAAGAGTGCTTGCACATAGTAAGTGCTTAAGTACCAACATTATTATTATTATGTCTGTCTCCCCCTCTGGACTGTAAACTCACTGTGGGCAGGGACTGTGTCTGTTTATTGTTATATTGTACTCTCCCAATTGCTTAGTACAGTGCTCTGCACACAGTAAGTGCTCAATAAATACGATTGAATGAAATAGTATTGATTAATGGATTGACTGAACGCCTCCCAGCCACTGCTGTCAACTCTTACCTCTTGGCAACATTTCCACTGCTTTCCTTTGCTTTCCGGCCATCATCATTTCTTCCTCTTTCCAGTCACCGTTACTGCTGCTGCCTCCAGGAACAGAGGTTTTGCTGCCTGTGGGCCTGGGGCTAATAGGTTTCTCAGGGCTTCCACATGATGCATGATGTCATTACATACTGTTGCATATGACAGTATTGGAGCTCTCTCCTAGACTTAACTGATTAGCATCCAACAAGGGGCATCCCCCCCATCTGTCCCCTTGCCCCCCAGGCCAGTGGGAGCTGAATGCTTCTGTGTATAACCCGTGCATGTAATCACGGAATTGTTCCCGTTGACAACAGAGAAGCAGCCTGCCTAGTGGGTAGAGCACAGGACTGGGAGTCAGAAGGAAGTTGGTTCTAATCCCAGCTCTGCCACTTGTCTGCTGCGTAACCCTGGGCAAGTCACTTCACTTCTCTGTACCTCAGTTACCTCATCTGAAAATGGGGATTAAGAGTTGTGAGCCCCATATGTCAAAGGGACTGTGTCCAACCTGATTATCTTGATTATCTGGGACAGATGCATTCTAGGTACTCTACCTCATGTGCCCTTCACCCACACCCAGCCTCCTTTTTTTCCCCTGAATGGTATTTACTTAGTGCTTACTATAAAAATAATAATTATGGTATTTGTTAAGCACTTACTATGTACCAAGCACTGTTCTAAGCACTGGGGTAGATACAAGGTAATCAGTTTGTCCCACATGGGACTCCCAGTCATAATTTCCATTTTACAGATAACGTAATTGAGGCACAGAGAAGTTAAGTGGCGTGCCCAAGGTCACAAAGCAGACAACTGGCTGAGCCAGGATTAGAACTCATGTCTTTTGACTCCCAAGCCCGTGCTCTTTCCACTAAACCACGCTGCTTCCCCTGTGTTCCAGGCCCTGTACTAAGGGCTGAGGTAGATACAAGCTAATCAGGTTGGACTTACTCCATGTCCCACATGGGGCTCCCAGTCTTAATCCCCATTTTACAGATGAAGTAAATGAGGTACAGAGAAGTTAAGTGATTTGCCCAAGGTCGCAAGTGGCAGAGGTGAGTTTAGAATCCAGTTCCTTCTGACTCCCAGGCCTGAGATGTATCCGGTAGGCCATGCTGCTCCTGTCTCTTGTAGCCAAGGGTAAATGGAGTAGAGGGAGGGGGAGAGAGGACAGAGAAAAGAAAGGCAAATCACTTCACTTCTCTTTGCCTCAGTTACCTCATCTGTAAAATGGAGGGTAAAAGTGTGAGCCCTATGCAGGACAGGGGCAGTGTCCAACCTGATTTGCTTGTAACCACCCCAGCGCTTAGTACAGTGCCTGGCACATAGTAAGTGTTTAACAAATGCTATAATTATTATTGTGATCCTCTGCCCTCCTTTCTCTCCCCGTAGTTCTGAGTGCCCCCCTCCCCGCCTCCTTGCCAATTTAACAAAAACGAGCTGGGGTCTTCTGAGCTACTTTGGCCGGGGCTGCAGCTCCCACATGATTGGGGGCTATGGTTCCTGGGCACCACCTGCTCATTTTCCCTGGCAACAGTCCATAGCTATAGGGAGGGGAAGAGAGGGGGCTGTGTTTGCAAGGAAAGCCTGCTGCCCCATCTGATTATGCTGGAGGGGGACCCCTGGCAGAATTGGGGACTAGAGTAGTGGGGAAAGCTTATGCAGCTGGGGACTTGCAATATGGGGGCTTCAGAGCCCCTCCCCGTCCTTAGCCTGAGGGTCCTTCTGAACCCATGTGTTAATCTGTCTGTGGCAAATGGGAATGATGAAGTGGCACTGTAACTGAGAACAGGTGGAGAAGGAGGCAGAGCTGGCAAACAAAAGTGGGAAAAGGAGACAAGTATGGCTAGAGAGGAAAGGCAGCTTGGGGGACAAAGAAGAGGCATTGGTGGTGGTCCCAAGATGAAAGGAATTTCTCCCTAAACTTCTTGAGAGAGTTGTTTACACCTGCTGTCTCGACTTCCTCTCCTCCAAATCTCTCTTTGATCCCCTCCAATCCGGCTTCCGCCCCCTTCACTACACAGAAACAGCCTTCTCTAAAATAACCAGTGACCTAATTCTAGCCAAATCTGACGGCCTGTACTCTATCCTAATCCTCCTAGACCTTTCAGTTGCCTTCGATAGACCACCCTCTCTCCTTGAAACTTTATCCAGTCAGTGGTATTTATTGAGCACTTACTCTGTGCAGAGCACTGTCTAAACTAAGCTTTACTGACATTGACATCTCTTGGTTCTCCTACCTCTCTGACTGCTGCTTCCTGGTTTCTTTCGCTACCTCCTCTTCCTCCTACCCTCTGACAGTGGGGACCCCTCAAGGTTCTGTTCTAGGTCCCCTTCTATTCTCCATCTACACCCATTCTCTTGAAGGACTCATCGCTCTCATGGCTTCAACTACCACCTCTATGCTATGATTCCCAAATCTACATCTCCAACTCTGACCTCTCTCCTTCTCTGCAGTCTCACTTTTCCTCCTGCCTTCAGGACATCTCTAGCCGGATGTCCCGCTGATACCTTAAACTAAACATGTCCAAAACAGAACTCTTTTATCTTCCCACCTAAACCCCGTTCTTCTGTCTTTCCCATCACTGTAGACAATACTGATATCCTCCCTATCTCACAAACTATTACCCTATTTATTTTGTTAATGAGATGTACATCCCCTTGATTCTATTTATTGCTTTTGTTTTAATGAGATGTACATCCCCTTGATTCTATTTATTGCTATTGTTTTTGTCTCTCTGTCTCCCTCGATTAGATTGTAAGCCCGTCAGTGGGCAGGGTCTGTCTCTGTTGCCGATTTATACATTTCAAGCACTTAGTACAGTGCTCTGCACATAGTAAGCACTCAATAAATACTATTGAATGAATTGAATGAAAGCTCATAACTTTGGCATTGTTCTCAACTCCTCTCTCTCATTCCACCCACATATTCAGTCCGTCACCAATTCCCGACGGCTCTACCTTCACAACATCGCTAAAATTCACCCTCTCCTCTCCATCCAGACTGCTACTATGCTGGTCTAAGCACTTATCATATCCTGTCTTGACTACTGCATCTGCTTGCTCACTGACCTCCCTGCCTCCTGTCTCTGTCTGCTCCGGTCCATGCTTCACTTGACCGCCCAGATGATTTTTCTAAAGAAACGTTCAGTCCGTGTCTCCCCACTCCTCAAGAACCTCAAGTGTTTGCCTCTCCACCTCCACATTAAGCAGAAACTGCTTACCATTGACCTCAAAGCAGTCATTCAGTTCACCCCCCTCCTACTCACCTCACTGATCTCCTGCTACAGCCCAGCCTACACACTCTGCTCCTCTAGCATCAGCCTACTCCCTGTGCCCCGATTTCTTCTACTCACCGCCGACCCCTTTCCCAGGCCCTCCCCCTAGCCAGAAACTCCCTCCCTCTCCAGATAACGCCAGCCCACCGCTCTTGCCGCGTTTAGTTTTTTTCTGAGGTCACGTTTCGAAGAGACCCTCGCCGATTAAGCCCTCATTTTCCCAGTTGTCTCTTGCTTCGGCCTCGTCTGTGCACCTGGATCTGTAGTCTTTGGGCATTTGCTATGTGCAGATTATTCATTTATATCAGTGTCTGTCTCCCCCTCCAGACTGAAAGCTCACTGTGGCCAGGAAACATGTCTACTAAGTCTGTTGCATTGTACTCTCTCAAATGCTTAGTGGAGTGCTCTCAACGCAGTAAGCGCTCAGTAAATACTATTGATGAGGATGATGATGGGTAGTTGAGGTAAGAGAAAGGGAATAAAAAGGCCACTGCTGGAACAGAACGTTGTCGGGTGATGTAAGAAGCAACATGGCATAGTGGCTAGAGTACGGGCCTGGGAGTCAGAAGTTATGGGTTCTAATCCCAGCTCTTCCTCTTGTCTACTCTGTTGCCTTGAGCAAGTCACTTCACTTCTGTGCACCTCAGTCCCCTAATCTATAAAATGGGGATTGAGACTGTGAGCCCCATGTGGGACAGGGACTATGTCCAACCCAATTTGCTTGTATTCATCCCAGAGCTTTGTATAGCTGCTAGAGAAGCAGTGTGGCTTAGTGGAACGAGCACATGCTTGGGAGCCAGAGGTCATGGGTTCTAATCCCGGCTCTGCCACTTGTCAGCTGTGTGACTTTGGGCAAGTTACTTAACTTCTCTGGGCCTCAGTTACCTCATCTGTAACAAAGGGATTAAGTCTGTGAGCACCATGTGGGACCTGAGTACCTTGTATCTACCCCAGCGCTTAGAACAGTGCTTGGTACATAGTAAGTGCTTAACAAATACCAACATTATTATTATTATTATCATCATTATTATAGTGCTTGGCACGTGGTAAGCGCTTAACGAATACCGTAATTATTATACTACAGACACAGAGGGCAGTGTAGACTTTGTTCATTTCCTGAAGCCCTTAAGCTGAATCTCTCCAAGGGATTGGTGGGTCAGAAGGGGATGGCCCCTGGAGGGAGGCAGCCTGGGGTGCCCATTTCTCCTCCCCCGTGTCCGGCGAAGGTGGCACTTTTGTGCAGAGAGCTGATGGGCGAGACCTGCCCAACCACAATTTACCTGACCTCATGTGCGGGTGCCCACGGTGGAGTTGGATAATTAGGGTTAGACTGACTCCCAGGCCCATGTTCTATCCACTAAGCCACGCTGCCGATCTCTGTCAGTGTGAAATGCTTACTCTGTTCCAGGCACTGTACTAAGTGCTGGGGTAGATACGAGGTAATCAGGTTGGACACAGTCCCTGTCCTACATGGGGCTCACAGCTTTAATCTCCATTTTCCAGATGAGGTAACTGGGTCCCAGAGAGGTGAAGTGACTTGCCTGAGGTCACACAGCAGACAGTTGACAGAGCCAGGATTAGAACCCGGGGCCTGACACCTGGGCCATGCTCTTTCCACTAGGCCTTCACTGTTTCTCTGGCTACTTTAGCCATTGCAGCCACCAGAAGACCATGGATCAGCTGTGTCTGGGACTGGGCTGAGTCATTCCCCCCCCCCCCCCCACCACCCCAGAGGCTACTCCCTCTCCCTCTAATCCCAGCCCACACCCCTCAATCCCAGGGCTGGCTGCATATGTGCCAGAGGAAGGATGGGTGAGGGGAACACCCACCACTCTTCTGTCCTGCTGACAGAGATTGGCAGCGCAGTTTAGTGGTTAGAGCACGGGCCTGGGAGTTAGAAGGTCATCTGCTCTAATCCCGGCTTTGCCACTTGTCAGCTGTGTGACCTGGGGGAAGTCACTTTACTTCTCTGGGCCTCAGTTCCCTCATCTGTAAAATGGGGATTGAGACTGTGAGCCCCACGTGGGACAGGGACTGTGTCCAACCCACTTTGCTTGCACCCACCCCAGTGCTTAGTACAATGCCTGGCACATAGTAAGCACATAACAAATAGCAAAATTATTAATTAGTAGTATTATCATCAATACCAGCAATTTACATCCCTCTGCCTCTGAGGCTGCCTGCGGCAAGGTTGAGGATTGGGCTGACTGAACAGCCTTTCTGTATTGGGACAGGTCTGGTGAAGTTGGAAAGTTGGGGGCCGTGGGCCGGGTACGGGAGCAAATCGGAGTTCTATCAATTAATCAGTGGTATTTATTGAGCATTACTGGGTGCAGAACACTATAGTAAGTGCTTGGGAGAGGACAGTGAAGTAGAGTTCATGTAAGCTCATTGTGAGCAGTGAATGTTTCTGTTATATTGTTGTGTGGTACTCTCCCAAGCACTTAGTACAGCACTTTGCAAACAGTAATTCCTCAATAAATACGATTGATTGATCTTTAGACCCGATCTCTGCCCTCAAGGAGGTTTCAGTGTCGTGGGGGAGTCCCTGTGCAGGCCTCTGGCCTTGAGTTCCCTGACTTGCTGGTCCACTGACTCTTTCCTCACCTCTACCCTTACAACTCTTTCTTTCTTTAACTTTCCTTTTTGAAATGCTTTGCCATAAAAAGCACAGTTGACCACCTCTAAAAATAACTCTCCCTCAGAGGGAACAGGAGCCATCCATGTCACCAAAAGGAGTCGGCGAAGAAGGGAAAGGTACGCTAGTCCCTAGAGAGACAGCTCTTAACACCTCCTAAGGTTTCCCAGTTGGAATGGCATTTGGTTGTAGCAACAGACATTTCTCAGTGCTTTGAGAGGCACTCTAATGGGGTTTAACTTTGTCGTTGTCAAAAATCAATATTGTATGTGTTCCATACTCTTGCCATTGAATTAGGCACAGGAATATAATCTTTACCCTTTGACTTTTGCAGCTGGATGTGCTCAGTGGAAAGAGCCCGGGCTTGGGAGTCAGAGGTCATGGGTTCTAATCCCGGTTCTGCCACCTGTCAGCTCTGTGACCTTGGGCAAGTCACTTAACTTCTCTGTGCCTCAGTTCCCTCATCTGTAAAATGGGGATTAAGACCGTGAGCCCCAGGTGGGACAACCTGATTACCTTGTATCTACCCCAGTGCTTAGAACAGTGCTTGGCACATAGTAAGCGCTTAACAAATGCCAACATTATTATTATTATTATTATACTTGTTTGTTAAATGATGAACTAGAGAGGAATGAGAACTCTGCAGTCGAGGCATACCTTTGTTTTGAACACTAAATCTATAACTATTTCTCACATCATCTGTGACAATGATTATGTAGAGAATGTCATTTGAAATATAACTAGGGATTATCCTGGTTTTATCGCCACTATCTTACAGGTTGGACATAGAGGCATCCATTATAAGAAGATTAAAAGTATTTTTGCCCTTGCCAATCAATGCAGGAAGTCACACAGGTTGCATTTTCCTGCATCTTCATTTCATAATGTTAACCTTAATGCGGGATTAAGTCTGGTGCTTGTTGAACCCCTTTCCTGAAGCGAGTGATATTGTGTCCTGGCATAATCTGTGTGCGCTCTGCTCTGCCATAATATTTGTTTCCATTTAATGTTTCGGCTATGACTTCATTAGAGAATTAAGGAAGGTTTAGCCTGTTACAACCAATTGACTGTGAACTCCTTGAAGGCAGGGATCGAGTCTACCAATTCCACTGTACTCTTGCAAGTGCTTAGGATAGTGTAAATGCCCAGTAAATACTGTCAGTTGTTTGGATTCATTGCACTGCAAGGTTAAAAGAATGGGATTGGGGGCAAGCACACAGTGCCGTAATTAGTGAATAGAGAAGCAGTGTTGCTTAGTGGATAGAGCGTGGGCCTGGGAGTCAGAGTTCATGGGTTCTAATCCCGCTCTGCCACCTGTCTGCTGTGTGACCTTGGGTAAATCACTTCACTTCTCTGGACGTCAGTTACCTCTTCTGTAAAGTGGGGATTAAGAGTGTGAGCCCTGTGTGGGATAGGGACTGATAGATAACTTGTATCTATCCCAGTGCTTAGAACGGTGCTTGGCATATAGTAAGTGCTTAACAAGTACCGTTATTATCATTATTATTGTTACAGTGCTCTGCACACAATAAGCGCTCAGTAAATACAATTGAATGAATGAATGATTGAACGAAGTTTTCCTTTCCACGGGGTTTTCCGAGAGTAGAGGAAGTGGCTTGTAGACATAGCTGGGTTTTGGAATGTTCTGCCTTCTGGTCTCAGCACATAGAGTATCCCTATTTACCAGTGATTTCGCCTGGATGTGGTGTGGGAGGGTGGGAGTTCAAGGCAGGAGGGAGCAAGAAGTCGGGTGAGAGAGACAAGAGCAAGGCACAGTGAATAAGCTGCCATTGGAGAAGCGAAGCATAATAATAATAATAATAATAGTAATGGAAATGGTATTTGTTAAGCGTTTACTATGTGCCAAGCACTGTTCTAAGGGCTGAAGTATATACAAGGTAATCAGGTTGTCCCACATGGGGCTCACAGTCGTAATCCCCATTTTACTGATGAGGTAATGAAGGCACAGACAAGTCAAGTGACTTTCCCAAAGTCACACAGCTGATGTGGCAGAGTCAGGATTAGAACCCATGACCTCTAACTCCCAAGCCCATGCTCTTGCCCTTAAACCACGCTTCCTCATGTGGGCTTGACTGTGGTAGGTTAGGAGAGAAGATAAACAGTGGGGAGAAAGTAGATTGCGTGCTTTTACCAGCCACTGGTCAAGAGGTTCTGCTTGAAGCAGAGGGGGAAGAGTAACCATCTAGAGGGTTTTGAGGCCGGTAGGAAATGTGCACAAAACAATGTGTTAGAAAGAGCACCTGGGCAGCACAGTGAAATAGGGACTGGGGGGGTCTGCAAGGAGGACATTATGGTAGTCGAGAAAAACAGGGCTCTGAAATTGTAGTTTGGCTATCTTGTGGGGAAACAGACAAACCTAGGATGAGAGTCGAATGAGGGCTTCTAGACTGTGAGCTCATTGTAGGAAGGGAATGGGTCTCAGTTGTAATGAATTGTATTGTGATGTATTGGAGAAGCAGAGTGGCTTAGTGGATAGAGCATGGACCTGGAAGTCAGAAGGTCATGCGTTCTAATTCCGACTCCACCACATGTCTGCTGTGTGATCTTGGGCAAGTCACTTCACCTCTCTGGGCCTCAGTTTCCTCATCTGTAAAATAGGGATTAAGACTGTGAGCCCTGTGTGGGACAGAGACTGTGTCCAACCTGATTAACTTGAATCTACCCAGCACTTAGAACAGTGCTTGGCACACAGTATGTGCGTAAGTATCATAATTATAGTTATTAGTAATATTGTACTCTCCCAAGCACTTAGTAAGTACAGTGCTTTGCACACAGTAAGTACTCAATAAATACGATTGATTGATTGCTTGAGGGGTAGGGATCTAAGCAGCATGGCCTAATGAATAGGGCACAGGCCTGGGAATCAGGAGAATTTGGGTTCTAATCCCAGCTCCACCACTTGTCTGCTGTGTGACCTTGGCCAAGTCAGTTAACTTCTCTGTGCCTCAGTTACCTCAACTGTAAACTGAGAATTAAGACTATGAGCCCTATGTGAGACAGGGACTTTGTCCAACTCCTCTTGCTCGTATCCACTCCTGCACTTAGTACAGTGGCTGGCACGTAGTAAGCACTTAACAAATATGATTATTATTGTTATTGTTCATTCATTCAGTCATATTTATTGAGCGCTTACTGTGTGCAGAGCACTGTACTAAGCTCTTGGAAAGTACAATTCAGCAACAAATTGAGACAATACTAACCCAACAACGGGCTCACAGTCTAGAAGGGAGGAGACAGAAAACAAAACATACAAAACAAGTAGACAGGCATTAATAACATCAATATAAATAAACAGAAAAATATGGAATGCTTCACAAATTTGCAAGTCATCACTATTATTATTATTATTAGACCTCCTGAAGGTAAGTGGGGCTTATCAATAATATTTAGTGAGAACCTCCTGAGGGCAGGGTACTCTACTAAACATTTGCGAGAGTACAGTAGAATTTGGCAATTAGGTATGATCACTCTCCTCAAAGAACTTACAGTCTAATTAGTGTCTGGTGAATTCAGGGAAGTCACTACATTTATTATTGAGGGGAGAAGAGAGAACAGGGAAGTGGTAGAAGTACAGTGGATCTGAAAAGGTTAGGGAGGTGACAAAGTGGAAAGGATGAGTTTCCTTTTCTTTGAATTTCACACACAGGTTCTCGTTTTTCCTTTTTACACCCTGGACTATGAAAATGAGTTGCATCGAATATTTGATATTGTCTTGAAAAAGCAAATATTTACCAGGCTGAATACCTAGTAATTAACCTGTGTGACTTTGTCCAAGATCAGAGTATTGGATCAGGGGTCTAAAGTGGCTTAAGAGATCACAAAGTATGCTTTCGGAGATAGATTACAACTCTAGTCAAAGAGAGGTAGGGCAGATGTGTGTGGGTGTGGGAGGGGATAATCAGGTTGGATATAATCCCTGTCCCACACAGGACTCATAGTCTATGTAAGAGGGAGAGCAAGTCTTTAATGCTCATTTTACAGATGAGAAAACTTTTTTATTACACTCTGTGTGCGTGCTGACTTGTTCATCCCAAGCGCTTAGTACAGTGCTCTGCACATAGTAAGCGCTCAATAAATACTATTGAATGAACTAATGACGGTTTTTCCTCTTACTTTAATTGGTTCTAAGTCAGACTCACAGTGAAGGAGGATCCTTCTCTGTAAAACTACTGCACTTAGTTTCATATCTGTTAGAGTATCTGCTTTGATTTTATTAATTTGCTCCTTACTCCTCACCTATTATTGTGCTGAAACAGTGCTGATGGAGTAAGTGTTCTCTCCTCTACAGCTTTCAAACACTTCAGTACAAATTTGCACTCGTTCCTGTGGTATAAACTGGCTTCCATTTTGTTCTGTCGGGTTAATTACAGTATTCTTTTGTGAAGAACTAAAAATGGGTTGTCTGCTCCTCCAGTCCCCTTTTCCTATCACTTCATGTTATGTGACTTTCACCTTTAACATTTAGCTTTTTGACAGAGTCAGAGTGACATGACTAACCCTATTCTAACCTCAGTAGTAAGTTTAAAATTAATCAAAAGTACTAAACACAGTTATCTCACCTCCTTGAAAGTTTTCCCAGAAAAATATTTGCTATTCAAAAAGGTATTTTGGATACTGTATATTATTCCAGTCCGTCCTTTAGCATTGTTTTTAATTCAAGGTGAACAATTTGATTTGAAATACGTTTCTTTAATGCTGAAATGTTTTGATTTTTCTGCTTTCAGCATCGTACAGAAGATCCAGAGCAGACTTTTCTCCACATTTCTATAGCCAACTGATGTGACAATGGTACTAATATTGGGGCGCAGACTAAACAGAGAGGATCTTGGGGTACGTGACTCCCCAGCGATTAAGCGGAAAGTTTTTGAAATGGACCCAAAGTCCCTCACAGGCAATGAGTTTTTCGACTTCTCTTCGGGATCGTCCCACGCCGAGAGCATCCTCCAGATATTTAACGAGTTCCGAGATAGCCGCCTGTTCACAGATGTCATCATCTGTGTGGAAGGGAAAGAGTTTCCCTGCCACAGAGCCATCCTCTCGGCCTGCAGCAGCTACTTCAGAGCTATGTTTTGTAACGACCACAGGGAAAGTCGCGAGATGCTGGTGGAGATCAACGGCATCTTGGCCGAAGCCATGGATTGCTTTCTGCAGTACGTTTATACTGGGAAGGTGAAGATCACCACCGAGAACGTCCAATATATCTTTGAAACGTCGAGTCTCTTCCAGATCAGCGTCCTGCGGGACGCTTGTGCCAAGTTCTTAGAGGAGCAGTTGGATCCTTGCAATTGTCTAGGGATCCAGCGCTTTGCCGACACCCATTCTCTCAAGACACTCTTCACAAAATGCCGGAATTTCGCCCTGCAGACTTTTGAGGATGTGTCCCAGCATGAAGAATTCCTCGACCTTGGCAAAGATGAACTGATCGATTACATCTGTAGTGACGAGCTGGTGATCGGTAAGGAGGAGATGGTTTTTGAAGCGGTCATGCGCTGGGTATATCGTGCCGTTGATCTGAGGAGGCCATTGTTGCAGGAACTTCTGACGCACGTGAGACTCCCCCTGCTTCACCCTAACTATTTCGTTCAAACGGTTGAGGTGGATCAACTGATTCAGAACTCCCCCGACTGCTACCAGCTGCTGCATGAAGCCAGAAGGTACCACATCCTTGGAAATGAAATGATGTCCCCGAGAACAAGGCCCCGCAGGTGAGGAGACTCTCGGAAAAAAAAAAATCATTGGAGAATGCAGACTAGTTGGCGGGCTTTTTCGGAGCACGCTAAAGTTTCAGTCAGTCAGTCATATCAGTCAATCATATTTATTGAGCGCTTATTGTGTGCAGAGCACTGTACTAAGGATTTGGTAGAGTTGAGTATAACAGTGAAAAGACACGTTCTCTGCCCTGACCATATAGTTTTATCGATTTATCCCCTTTCTAGATTGTGAGCCCATTGTTGGTTAGGGATTGTCTCTATTTGTTGACGAATTGTACTTTCCAAGCACTCAGTACAGTGCTGTGCACACAGTAAACACTCAATAAATACGATTAAATGAATGAATGAATGAATTTTGAAGTGGGTTGGCGTGCCACACTTCCCGTGTCAGAGATGCCCAGGAAGAGGAGATGGCGGTATCCCATTTTCTGACGATGGGGTAGGGCCTTTTTTTTTTAATGGTATTTGTTAAGCACTTACTATGTACTAGGCACTGTACTAAGCCCTGGGGTACGTACAAGCTAATTAGGTAGGACACAGTCCGTATCCCATATGGGGCTCCCAGTCTTAATCCCCATTTTACTGATGAGGTACCTGAGGCCCAGAGAAGTGAAGTGACTTGTCCCAGGTCACACAGCAGATAGGTGGCAGAGCTAGGTTTAAAATTCCTGACTCTTAGGCCCATGGTCCTTCTACTAAACCACACAGCTTCCAATGATTATGATGATAAGAAGAAGAAAAATAGTGTTCGTTAAGTGCTTGCTATGTGCCATGCACTTTAATAAGCACTGGGGTAGATATAAGACTATCAGGTCCATATTGTAAGTAAAAGGAAGAACAGGTATTAGAATCCTCATTTTGCAGAGGAGGAGCCTGTAACCCCGAGAGGTTAAGTGACTTGACCAAGATCACACAACTGGCAAGTGGCAGAACTGGCTTTAGAACCCAGGTCCTCTAGTCCCCAAGCTAGGGCTTTTTCCCCTAAGCAATGCTGCTTCTAGGAAAACTCTTTCTGTGTCAGGCATAATCCAGTACCAGTAGAATGAAATGCCCAATTTCAACTAGTGGCTTATCTCCCCACCCTGATATCTCTTAACATGTTCAGTTTCTGTGTGATCTACAGAAATTCCATTCCTGGGAAGTTTTCACTCTTCGGTTTCCATTCTTTTTGAGAAGCCCCTCCTTGATCATGCCAGGTAGGACTTCAAAGCCTCCCCATCGCCCTTGATATCCCTTGCACTCTAGTTTTTTGTACTCCAGATTCTGAAGGGCCAGAGCTGATTGTGAAATCGCACCATACTGATGAAAACATTTCGAAAGCAGCTGGAATTTTGGCACTTGTCTCCATGAAAAATTTCACCCTGAGAGATTTTCCTCTCCAGACTCTTGAAATAACATTTTCTCGTGTCTTGCAAATACAAGACACTGCCTTCTTTAAGCAAAAGATCTTTTCTTAAGCTTTCTCATCTTTAAAAATGAAGTTTTACTGATCATTCTTAAGCTGGTAAAGGAAATCATGGTAAACATATAGGAACTATACAGGAACACACTTCTGATATTGCTAGAAGTTAGAATTTTTTTTGAATGGTTACTTGCTGATTAGCTCTGATGTTTTTCCAAAATGAATAAACTTAATATTTCAGGCACTTGCTTTGGCTGCCCATTTTTGGTAATCCTCATTTTGTGGCTATTTTCTCTTCACTTTCCAAAGAACTGGAATCTTATCACTTTATTCTCTATTTGATTTGGCTATTTTTCATCTATGTTGTGCATTAGCTCCCTGCCATTTAACATCTCATTTACAGAAGAAAAGTCAGGTTAATTTCTTTCCCTCCTTTACATTCATTTCGTTTTTCTTATGGCACACAGTTTAGTTTCTTTTTTAAGCAATGAAATATTAAAATAGCATAGCTTTTATGCTATATTGTAAATTTTAAAAGCTAGGCACAGCCACTTCTCTAGGGTATTAAGGGACAGTTTTTAGAGAACAAATCCAAGTCTCTGTACATATTTTTTCCCTCAGGGATGGGGAAAGTGTAAACAGTTTGTATGCATGTTGGATTAAGTAGAGCTAAGAGGTTTGGGAGGGTGGAGGGACATATTCTTTTGAAAGTTTTCTCCTAATTTGTGCCTCTTCTAGTAAAATACTGAAATTATTGGAAAGGAATGAGGAAAAAAAGATTTCAGTTTCTCCCTAGCTTTCTTTTTTTACTGGTATTTGTTCAGCCTGTACTAAGTGCCAGGCATTTTACTAAGTACTGGAGTAGATTAGAGATAATAAGGTTGGACACAGTCCTTGTCCCATATGGGGCTCACGGTCTAAATAGGAGGGAGACCAGATGTGACCTTGGGCAAGTCACTTCACTTCTTTGTGTCTCAGTTACCTAATCTGTAAAATGGGGATTAAGACTGCAAACCGCATGTGGGACAAGGACTGTGCCCCACGTGACAACCTTGTGTCTATATAAACAAATATTGTGTCTAGATTAACAAATACCAGTATCAAAACAAAACAGGTGTTTCATTTCCATTTTACAGATGAGGAAGCTGAGGCACAAAGAATTTAAGTGATTTTCCCAAGGTCTCACAACAGGCAAAAGGTAGAGCCGGGCTTAGAACCCAGATCCTCCGACTCCCAGGACTCTGTCCATGCTGATCTTTTAAGATTAAAATTTTCGTATACAAATTAAAACTCAGAGGCTGGGGGAACATAATAAATTCTACTCTCGGTTATTCTCTGAAACTTTCCCTTGAAATGTCAAACATTTTAGACAGGCGGCATCATCAGTAGGATCCCTTTTCCCATTAAAACTGTTAGACTGATATGTCAAAGTCCCCAGTGACATCCCCTCTGTCTTAGAGTCCTGCCTGGATTGACTTGACCCAGGCTTACTGGGGCAGTAGTAATAACAATAATAATAATAATAATAATAGTGATATTTGGTAAACGCTTACTATGTGCCAAGCATTGTTCTTAGTGCTGGGGAAGATACAAGGTGATCAGGTCAGTCACCGTCCCTGTCCCACATGGAGCTCACAGTCTCTATCCCCATTTTACAGATGAGGTAACTGAGAAGTTAAGTGACTTGCCGAAGGGCACATAGCATGTGGCGGAGCCGGACTTAGAACCCGCATCCTCTGGCTCCCAAATCAGGGCCGCATGGGGCCGGTGTGTGTGTGCAGACAACAGTGCTCTGCATATAGTAAGTGCTTAACAAATGCCAACATTTTTATTATTATTATTATTATTATTATTATGCTCCGTGACCCTGAGGGCTGCTGGGAGTTGAGACCTCGGCAGATACAGGTTTGGCAATGCAGGAGTGTGGGACACTGGCCCTCCCAAACCTGAAACAGAAGTCGGATTCGGGAGCGCTAATCTGGTCTTTTCAGTTTTCTGACATATTGGGGTAGGCTGGCCCTAACTCCCCAAGGAATGTGCATTCCTAGATAGGTCCGGCGCTCCCCGTCTTGATTCTCTCATTCACTCCACCACATGCTCGGGCCCTCTACCAGCACATCAAGTGGGTGCTCAGTTGGACAGTCAGTCAGTCAATCTTATTTATTGAGCACTTACTGTGTGAACAGTACTGTACTGAGTGCTTGGGAGAGTACAATATAACAATAAACAGTCACATTCCCTGTCCTCAACAAGCTTAGAGTCTGGGGGGCGTGGACAGACATTAATATAAATAAATAAATAAATAAATTCCAGATGTAATAAATCCTGGGAGACCCAGCTGTGGCTGGCCAGTGACAATTAGCATGAGGGATTTTAGCTGGCTTGGAGGATGGTGTTTTAGGGGCTTAGCGAAAACCCTACCCATAGGTGGAGGGAGGAGGAGTCAGACTGCCCCAGAGACTATGTACCTACCACTATCCAGACCTGGATGTTGGTCCCACCCACCTTCACCATAATCCTGGGCTTTATGGATTGCAGACAGGAATGGGAATTCTCTCCACTTGTACCAGCTGCGCAATAAACCCCAGTAGTGATGGAGAATGGAGAGAATATTGAATTATTTATTTTGGAGCTTGCTTTGGGCAGGGAATTTCACTGTTTATTGTTATATTGTACTTTGCCAAGCACCTAGAACAGTATTTTTCCCACAGCGTTCAATAAATACAATTGAATGAATGAATGAATGAATGACTTTGGAGTCCTGAATATTCATCACAGGAAAAAAATCCATTTTCTTATTTAAGCAGAGAAACAGCATGGCTTAGTGGGAAGAGCACGGGCTTGGGAGTCAGAGGATGTGGGTTCTAATTCTGGCTCCTCCACTTGTCTGCTATGTGACCCTGGGCAAGCCACTTAACTTCTCTTTACCTCATCTGTAAAATGGGGATTAACAATAATAATAATAATAATGTTGGTATTTGTTAAGCACTTACTATGTGCAGAGCACTGTTCTAAGCACTGAGGTAGATACGGGGTAATCAGGTTGTCCCACTTGAGGCTCACAGTTAATCCCCATTTTACAGATGAGGTTAATTGAGGCACAGAGAAGTTAAGCCCACAGTCACACAGCTGACAAGTGGCAGAGCCGGGATTCAAACCCATGACCTCTGACTCCCAAGCCCGGGCACTTTCAACTGAGCCACGCTGCTTCTCATAGACTGTGAGCCCCACGCGGGACAACCTGATTACCTTGTGTCTACCTCAGCGCCTAGAACAGTGCTTGGTACATCACATAGTAAGCGTTTAACAGATCCCGTAATTTTTTTTATTACTGTTTTTTTTTAATGCTCCTTACTTGGCCTGCATTTTGAAAGTTCGGCTCCTCACTGTTTTTTCCTGTGTTAAAGTTTCCACTGACGGCAGGACTTACCCATGACTTATTTTTAGTGATAGCGATTGGCCTTCACATTCTCACTCTTGGGTTTTTTTGTCCCAGTAATATTCTACACCCTCTGGAGCACGCTATTAAGCACAGGCCAAGGTGGTTCTGTGTATTCTCTTCCAGTTGAGCAGTCAACTACGTTGGGGAATTGAGCATGGTGGAAAGTGGAAAATGGTTAGTGGAAAGACCAGGTGGCCAGTAAGTTTTGGTGAAGGTGTAATGTCAGAAGAAATCATCTGTTAGTTTAATCTTTTGGGGGTTATTTAAAAATGCTCAAAGTGGGAGATGCAGAGGAATTTTAACCAAAGTGGGGGAAGCTGTAAAGGAGCATATCATGCAGCAGTCAATGGTATTTATTGAACGCTTATTGTGTGCAGAGCTCTGTACTAAGCACTTGGGAGAGTACAGTGTAACAGACTTGGTAGACATGCGCCTTGCCTACAATGAGCTTTCAGTCTAGAGGGCAATTGTAGCCTTCCCTACCCAGCCCTCCGTCTTTTCCATTGTGCATCGATCTTTGGAATGTGTTTGCAGCACTGGGATGTCAAGGGAGGACTTAATTTGTTAGAATTTCATTCATTCATTCATTCAATTGTATTTACTGAGAGGTTTGTGCAAAGCACTGCTAAGTGCTTGGGAGAATACAATATAACAATAAATAGGTACATTTAGGGTGTGGTTTCAGTTGATTTCTGCTGAGGTAGGTATTCATTTAGCTATTCTCTTTTGAATTAAGCAGTTTTCACTGGATTCATATTTTTCCTTTATCATAGGTTAAGTTTTGTCCAATCATAGGCAAGGATCGTGTCTTCCATCTGTATCATGTTGTACTTTCCCAAGCACATAGTACAGTGTTCTGCTTTGTAAAGTAAGCGCCCAATAAATACCACCGATGGATACAAGCAAAAATGATTTGAGGGAACTACAGAATGATCAAATCTGTCATGTCGGTGAATTACTTGGCTGTGGTTTTTCTGTGGTCCAAGATGACCAATATTAAGATAGATGATATTTTTCTCTAAAGGGAGGTTAACTTAAGGTCCCACAGCAAATCACAATTAAAATCGAGAGCCTAGTCTGTCTAAAAGAGATATTTTAAAGTTCAGTGAAGTAAGAGAAATGTAGCTCTTCCATATTTTTAGACTTAGGAACTGGATAAAAATAATTTACATAGATATATGTTATACAGCACTAATGTAATTTCTTAAAAAGTCTATGAAACAACATTCCAGAAGTGGGTAGCGTGGTCTGGTTTAAGAAAAGTAATAAAATGATAGGTTGGAAGTAGCTTACTGAGAAAATGGAAGTAAATGCATGTGCTATTCATTCATTCATTCAACTGTATTTATTGAGCACTTACTGAGTGCAGAACACTGTACTAAGTGCTTGGGAGAGTACACTATAACAATAGACACATTCCCTGCCCACAACTAGCTTACATACCTATGTACATACATGGGTGCAATATATCATAAACATCAGTGGTATTTCTTGAGTGTTTACTGTGTGCAGTTATCTGTGCTAACTTGGGAGAGTACAACACAACAGAGTTGGTAGGCATGTAATGTATTCTAGAATAATGATCAAAATCAAGGCATATAAACTAATAGCCTGCTAGTTTTTACTTCCTTTTCAGAATCATGACAAGTTCTAAGAGATAAAAAGAAATGCTTAAAATCAGGTTCTCCAGTGAAGGTTGCCCTATTTGAAGCAAGACTCATTTCTTATCACCTGGGTAGGACAGATATTTTGAGACTGTGAGCCCCATATGGACAGGGACTGTATCCAACCTGATTTGCTTGCATCCACCCCAGTGCTTAGTACAGTTCCTGGCACATAATATGTGCTTAACAAATACCACTATTATCATTATTATTATTATTTTGAAAAAAAAGGTAACGCCATCTCCCTTCATCCCCCAAAAACCCCTTAAAACCCTCCTCTCCCTTCTCCCTGCAAAATTTTAGCCCCATAAGCCCCTAAGCCTTCCCTGTTTCCCCTGCGCCTTCCCAGTCTTCCGTTTGACTGTGATTAAATATTCCTGGCACGGTGGAGGAAGTAGAACAATTGGCTCCGACTCTGCCTGACCAATGAAATATTGCCATGCTGACACATATCCTGATCTGTGTATTTTTGAGAATTGTTTTTGTGGTTTGTCTTTCTCTGGGAATCAGTTAGATGAAATTCTTAACAAAAATGATGCAACCGTTCCCCAGCTTTGTGCAGTTGGATCAAAGTAACACTGTGGGGAAAGGACCCAAGGTAACGCATTTTTCATACTATCAGTTGAGGCCCTCTTCTTGGAGAATTGAGCTTTTTAATGACCACTTGAACCCCAGCAATTCTTCCTTGTTTTGATCACATTTAGAGACTTTAGAATTTACCTGTCTAAATGTTTATTACTTTTTTCCCCCAGAACCGACTGGAGATTCAGTCTCTACAAAAACTAAAATGGTAAATTATATTATGTAACTAGAAGTGGTAGAGATTAGGTTCAATGGAGTTCAAAGGAGTTCTCAAATAACTAGGGTTCTTAGTAAACTGCCCAAAAAGTCAACTTTTGTCATTGACAGAACTGTCCTACCTTTTGATGTCTATTCGTTTCATGACTCTTTGTTTCAGCACTCTGGCAAATGCTCAGGACGTAATAGATCTTCTAGAAAGAAACAGGCAGTTCGGTTTCAGCGAGAGGCAAAATTTTGGTGACAGTTCAAGGATGGTTTCAGTTAGGAGTGAGCCGACTTTTGGCTTTCTCCTATCACTGTGACGAAGAGTTTTATTAACACTAATGGAACGCTAATTTATAATTAATTCCTGCTTCCCTTTTAGCCCCCTTTTGTTCCTCATGAAGACTCCTGGGACAACCAATTGGGATTATATTGGGGGCTTCATGATCCTGGCTGGATCGTGGGACTACCCAACTGCCAGAGAGGGATTCTGGCTCATGCAAGAGGATTGTTGGAGGGCAGTGCAACCTAGCATAGATCTGAAGACCCCTTAGCTGGGGGGTACAAGGATTTTGGCATTTCCTGCACTCCCATTTTTTGCACACTCTAATGAGACTTTCATAATCCTGGACGACTCTTCCAAACACCAATAAACAATAATAATAGTAATAATGATAATGATGGTATTTGTAAAGTGCTTACTATATGCCAAGCACTGTTCTAAGTGCTGGAATAGGTACAAGGTAATCAAGTTGGATAGAGTCCCTGTCCCACCTGGGGTTCGCAGTCTTCATCCCCATTTTACAGATGAAGGAATTTAGGCACAGAGAAGTGAAGTGACTTATCCTAGGTTACACTTCCCCAACAAGTGGCGAAGCCGGGATTAGAATCCAGGTCCTTCTGACTCCCAGGTCCGGGCTCTATCCACTGGGCAACACAGTTTCTTATAGATCCAATTCTTGGATAGTGTAAAGTGTCATGAACTCAGCAAAATCGTTTGAGTTTCATAATTCATTAGATTTGTAATGTATGCTTTGATATGATATGTATCATTATATTAGATATGTATGTATTCACATACACTAGAGGTAAGAGAATCGACTAAGACTGAAAAAAATGTTGTTGATTGAACTCAATAAATGTATTCAGTAAAATGTGATTTTGTGTGCATCAACATAGGAAGCAGTATGGCCTAGTGGAAAGAGCACAGGCCTGGAAGTTAAAGGATCTGGGTTCTAATCCTGGCTCTATCACTTACCTTCTGTGTGACTTTGGGCAAGACCCTTAATTTCTCTCTGCCTCAGTATCCTCACCTATAAAATGGGGTATAATGCTTGTTGTCCCTACTTAGTACAATGCACCCAGTAAGCGTTCAATAAATACAATTGAATGAATACTTCTTAGACTATGATCCCAATGTGGGACAGGGATTGTGTCCAATCTGATTATTTTATATCTATCCCAGTACTGTAAGCCCGTCCATGGGCAAGGAGTGTCCCTATCTGTTGCTGAATTGTACATTCCAAGCACTTAGTACAGTGCTCTGCACATAGTAAGAGCTCAATAAATACTATTGATTGAATGAATGAATACAGTGCTTGGGCATAGTAAGTGCTTAACAAAAACCACAACCTTTGTTGTTTTATTATTATTATTATTATTATTAACATCCACCTTAGAAAGAAAATTCAAGTTTGTGTTTCCATTATGCTCCATAGGAGTGTGGATCCAGCCTTGAGGATCAGAAGAAGTTACCAGATCTTGGGATTAGTCCAGTTACTTTCTTAGCGATAAGCTAATTGGGTGCATTAATTCCATCTGAGTATATCATCAAAGCAGGCTACCTTTTTTTTCTTATTCAAATTTAGATTTTTCACTGAGTGGTTAACAGAGTGCCTTGGTTTAGTGCCTAAATGATAATTATGATTATGATATTTGTTAAGCACATACCATGGCTCAAGCAATGTTCTAAGCACTTGGGTAGATACAAATTAATCGGATTGATCACGGTCGCTGGCCTAAATGGAGATTTCAGTATAAGTTGGAGGGAGAACATGTATTTAACCCCCATTTCACAGTTCAGGCACAAAGAGGTTAAGTGACTTGTCCAAGGTCACACAACAAGCAATTGGCAGAGGCAGAACTAGAGCCCAGATCCTCCCACTCTCAGGCCTGAGTCCTTTCTATGTGTTGCTTCCCATGTTGATGAAAGTGAAATCCTATTTTATTGAATACTGTTATAACGGAGTCACTCAAGAACATTTTTTTGAAGTCCCAGTCTACCTCTTTTAACAGTAGTATATATATATATTTCTGTACGTCAATACAGCCCTTTTTGCGTTCAGAAGAATTCTCCCTAAATGGTCATTTCAGTTTCTAGTTACTCTTTCTTGGGAAGACTTGGACTTCAAGATCCCATCATAGCGTATTCAATTTTAAGCTTGTTGGTTTTGGTCTCCAGGCTCAGATTGATTCACTGAGCAACTTTGCAGACTTCTCCGAATGCTTTCACAAAATAGTATTCCTTGGAACTGGTTTTGTTTCAGGAATCTGTATTTTCTGAGCCGACGTAGCTTAGTTCTCCCATGCTCTACCTTGAGTTTTACTGTGCAGTTATTTTACAGTGATTTCTTTCAACATTTGTAATGTATTTTATTTCCCTGTTATTTTAAAGTTTGGTACATTACTTATCCCTGCCATCATTAATTCCACTCCAATCAATAAATAGTTCTCATTTAGAACCTACTGGGTGCAGGGTGCTGTACTAATTGCTTGGGAGAGTACAATGTACCAGTCAGTAGACATGTTCCCTGTCCACGAGGCACTTACAGTCTAGAGGACGTGATCCCTACAGTATAGTTTCTTCATGTCAGCAGTCGTGCATCTGTTACATAGAATGCTGTATCAGGTGCCGCATTAAACTCTGGAAGAAAGGAAATATGTAAATAAGTGTACTAATCTCCACCCATGGCAAATAGATTAAATTCTGCAAGTCAAAACTCTTGTTTTGTTTTTCCTAGTATGGTTTTGGATTAAACATGTACACTTTTACTGCCTGACCCTTGTCCTAAAATTAGGGGATTCAGTGTGTGGTTCCTTTGAAATGTGAACTCTTTTCTTCAACCTTTATAGAGGAGTTACAGAGGGATTGTTGAGGATTTTCATTACGAGACTTGTAACTTAGTCCTCAATCAAAGACAAAAACATGAGCCAGAAATGTGTTTTTAAATTTTGTTATGGAGGAGTGGATTCCAAAAAATGATCATTGTACATGCAAAATTCTCATGTCAAGGTATGAACATAAAACTTTTAGCTATACAGTACAGGCTTTTTTTTTCTTCTGCTTAAAACCTATTTGCAAATTACAGTAAGTTAACAATTGCTTCTACCTTATCAAACTGTATGACTCTAAATTTTCAAATAATATTTGATTTCTGATTAATAAATGTACCCCAAATCCTTAATTAAAATTCAACAAACGGGGTAGTTTAGTTTCCAACATTTTACTTCGATACACTTGAGAGTTGCTTTGACCATTGAGTGCTCTGCTTTCTACTTTATTATTCTTACTATGCTCTTTTATGCTTTTGATGTCTAAACTTTTCAAATTGGGCAGTGTATAGCTAAATTGCCACACATGTTTCAAGTTCATCCTGATTATTTCTCTAAATTCCTTATCTCCTATCTCCTTTAAAAATTGATACTCTACGCCGTATGATTATTATTATATTTGTTAAACGCATACTATGTCAAGCACTGGAATAGATACAAGTAAATCAGGTGAAACACAGTCCCTGTCCCACATGGGGCTTACATGTGGTGGGGAGAACAGGGGTTGAATCCCCATATTAAAGATAAGGAAACTGAGACACAGAGAAGTTAAGTGACTTGCTCAGGGTTGCATCTAGCAAGACAAAAAGCTGGGATTAGAACTCAGGTCTGCTGACTCCCAGGCCTGTGCTCTTTCTACTAGGCCACACTGCTCCTCTGGCACCTCCTTCGAAAAACACCTCTGCTTAACCTTCTTCCCATACTGACCACCACCTCCAAACACTCCCTCTCAGAGGCTCTTTCCTTTATGCCTCCAAACACACCCATTTCCTCCCCTAGAGTAAAGAAACCTTTTTCTGGAGCCCACTGCTCCAGGCAGCTATCACGCCATCTCCCTGCTCCCATTATGGTCCAAACCCCATGAGCGGGTTGTATGCAATCTCTGCCTCCACTTCCTCTCCTCCCAACTTCTTTCTTGACCTTCTACAGTAGGGTTTACACCCTATTAGCACCAGTGAAGTCATCCTTTCCCATCAATCAGTCGTATTTATTGAGCACTTACTGTGTGAAGTGCGCTGAACTGAGTAATTGGGAGAGAACAAGGCAACAGGAAACAGACATATCCCCTGCATATAAGGAGCTTACAGTCTAGAAGGGGAGACAGACATTAAGATAAATTAGGGATATGTCCATAAGTGCCATGGGGCTGAGGGTGGAGTGACTATTAAATGCTTAAAGAGTACATGGGTGATGAAGAAGGGAGAAGGAGTAGGGAAAATGAGGGCTTAGTCAGAGAAGGCTCTTGGAGGAGATGTGACTTTAATAAGGCTTTAAAGGTGAGGAAAGTGGCGTTCCGTCATATGTGACAGAGGATTGACACGGGCAAGAGGGAGATGGATGAGATCAAAGTGCAGTGAGTACATTAGTTTTAGAGGAGCCAAGTGTACGGGCTGGTTTGTAGTAGGGACTCAGTGAGTTAAGGTAGGAGGGAGGGAGTTGATTGAGGGCTTTAAAGCTGATGGTCAGGGCTTTCTGATTGTTATGGAGGTGGATAGACAACCCCTGGAGAATCCTGAGGAGTGGAGAGCTATGAACTGAATGTCTTTGTAGAAAATTGACCCGGGCAGCAGAGTGATGTATTACCTAGAATAGGGAGAGCCAGGAGGTAGGGAGGTCAGCAAGGAGGGCGATGCACTTGTCGAGGTGGGATAGGCTAAGTGCTTGGGTCAGTATAGTAGCAGTTTGGATGGAGAGGAAATGGTGGATTTAGTGACAGATCGAATACCTGTTTTGAATGAGAGCAATGAGTTGAGGATCATGCCTAGGTTATGGACTTGTACAGGGAGGGTAGTGGTGCTGTCTACAGTGATGGGGAAGACAGGGAGGGCAGGGTTTGGGGTAGGAAGGGCAATAATGCCCTCTTTCCAAACCAAATGCCCTCTTTTCTCTGTCGTAATCCTTGATCACTAAACTGCCTTCAACCCCACTGAACGCCCTTCAACCTCAACCCCATTCTCTTCTTCAGGAAACACTATACAACCTTTATTTTTCTGACATAGTTCTCTCCTGGGGCTCCTCCCACCTCTCTGATGACGATGATGATGGCATTTGTTAAGCGCTTACTATGTGCCAAGCACTTTTCTAAGCGCTGGGGCATAATTCTTCTCAGTCTCTTTCCCCAACCCAGGGAAAGAGACCCTGCTCTTAGACGTAGATTTATTCATTCATTCAATCATATTTGTTGAGCGCTTACTGTGTGCAGAGCACTGTACTAAGAGCTTGGAATATCCCTCAGGGCTTTGTTCTGGATCCCCTTCTCTCAAGTTCAATGCACTCCCGTGGCTTCAACTATCACCTCTTCGTGGACGATAGCAAAATCTAGCTAGCTCTTTCTCTTTCTCTACAATCTCAGGTTTCCTCCTGCCTCCAGGACATCTCTGTCTGGAAGTTCTGCCAACACCACAAGCTCAATATATCTAATATCTATTCAATATATTTAATTGGGAAGCGGCATGGTGTAATGGATAGAGCTCGGGCCTGGAAGTCAGAAGGTCATGAGTTCTAATCCCGGCTCCACCACTTGTCTGCTGTGTGGCCTTGGGCAAGTCACTTCACTTCTCAGGGCCTCAGGTACCCCATCTGTAAAGTGGGGTTAAAGATGGTGAGCCTCAAGAGGGACAGAGACTGTGTCCAACCCGATTTGCTTGTATCTGCCCCAGCGCTTAATGCAGTGTTTAACACATGGTAAGCGCTTAACAAATACCACAGTTATCATTACTAAGACTGAAAACCTCATCTTCCTTCCCACATCATCTCCTCTCCACTCACTTTTCCATCACAGTGGACAGTGCCACCATCTTACCCATCTCTCCAGAAGGTAACCTTGGCATTATCATTTACATTTTCTTCTCCTTCAACTCCCACATCCAGTCTGCTGCCATATCCTGTCAGTAGCCGTGTGACCTAATGGATAGAGCATGGGCCTGGAGTAAGAAGGATCTGGGTTCTAATCCTGGTGGACTAGTGGATAGAGCATGGGCCCGGGAATCAACAGGCCTTGGGTTTTACTCCTGTCTCCACCACTTCGCTGTATGGACTTGGGCAAGTCTTAACTTCTTTGTGCCTCTTTTACCTCATCTGTAAAATAGAGATGAAGACTGTGAGCACAAGGTGGGACAGGGACTGTGTCCAAGCTGATAAGTTTGTATCTGCCCCAGTGCTTAGAAAAGTGCTTCGGGAAGCAGCGTGGCTCAGTGGAAAGAGCCTGGGCTTTGGAGTCAGAGGTCATGGGTTCAACTCCTGGCTCTGCCACTTGTCAGCTGTGTGACTGTGGGCAAGTCACTTAACTTCTCTGTGCCTCAGTTACCTCATCTGTAAAATGGGGATTAACTGTGAGCCTCACGTGGGACGACCTGATTACCCTGTATCTCCCCCAGCACTTAGAACAGTGCTCTGAACATAGTAAGCACTTAACAAATACCAACATTATTATTAACAGTGTCTGGCACATAGTAAGCACTTAACAAATGCCATTTTAAAAATA
Source organism: Ornithorhynchus anatinus (assembly GCF_004115215.2). Lineage (NCBI taxonomy): Eukaryota > Metazoa > Chordata > Mammalia > Monotremata > Ornithorhynchidae > Ornithorhynchus > Ornithorhynchus anatinus. Next base: position 124,008,372 of record NC_041728.1, on the reverse strand, counting down.
CCATTTAAAAAAAGCCTTATTACTGCATCACCCTCCTTGCTGACTTCCCTGCCTCTTATCTCTCCACTTTCCACTTTGTATTTCACTCCAGTGCCCAGATCACTTCTATAAACCGTCAATCTTCACACCTCCAGTGGCTGACCACTCATTCAGTTGCATTTATTGAGTACTTATGGTGTGCAGAGCACTGTACTAAGGGCTTGGGAGGGTGAGATACCACAATAAGCAGACATGTTCCTTGCCGACATTCCTTTACTCATCAAGCAGAAATCTCTCACCATTAGCTTTAAACCACTCAAGCAGCTCTCTCCCTTGTATTTCGCTTCTCTGTCTCCCATGACACCCCAGCTTAGTTCCTTAGTTCTTAGTTCCTCTCAAGGTAGCATGCTTACTGTACCTCGTTCTCTTCTCTCCCACCACCAACCTCTTGTTCATTTCTTCTTCCTAGATATTTGATGGACCACATTTGTCCTCATCTTCTAAGCCCTTGTGACATCACATCTCCTCTAGTAGGCCTTCCCCAAGAAGCAGCATGGCATAGTGTACAATAACAATAATGATGGTATTTGTTAAGTGCTTACCTTACTATGTGGCAAGCACTGTTCTAAGTGGTAGGGTAGATAGAAGGTAAGCATGTTGTCCCACGTGGGGCTCATAGTCTTAACCCCCCATTTTACAGATGAGGTAACTGAGGCACAGAAAAGTTAAGTGACTTGCCCAAAGTCACACAGCTAACAAGTGGCTGAGCTGGGATTAGAACCCATGACCTCTGACTCCCAAGCCCATGCTCTTTCCACTAAGTCTGGGAGTCAGAAGGTCATGGGTTCTAATTCTGGTTCTGCCACTTGTCTGCTGGGTGACCTTGGGCAAGTCAGTTTACTTCACTCTGCCTCAGTTACCTCAACTGTAAAATGGAGATTGAGACTGTGAGTCCCTGTGGGACAGGGACTGTGTCCAGCCTGATTTGCTTGCACCACCCCAGCCTTAGTACATTGTCTGGCACATAGTAAATGCTTAACAAATGCCACAATTATTATTATCATTAACCCAGTTCTTAGTGCAGTGCCTGGCACATAGTAAGCACTTAACAAATGCCATCGTCATCATTATTATTATTACTTTCCCCACTTGGTATCTCCCAACTGCTGCTTTGGACCTTCAGTGTCCCCTAAACACTAAAGTTGCCCCATTACTCCCCATGTCTCTAATTTATTTCAGTGTCTATCACTCCCAATAGACTGTAAACCTCCTTGGGAGCAAGGGTTCAAACCTTCTAACTCTGTAGTACTTTCCTAAATACTTGGTACACTAGCTTGAGTCGTAGGCACCCAATAAATGCTATTACTCGTTTACAGCAGGGAACGTATCTGCTAGTTCTGCTGAATCGTACCCTCTCAAGCACTTAGTGCTGTGCTCTGAACATAGTAAACTTTCAATAAATGCCATTGATTGATTGACAGTGATGGTGAAGATTTAGTAATTGAGGCATGTGAACAGTTTAGTAATAGAGTAATAGTAATAGTATGTAGCCCACCATATAGAGCAAAGTTATATTCCAATCTTATTTACCTTGTGTCGGAATGTTTGTCATCATTCATCGTGCTCTTCGCTGAAACCTATCAATGTTTTTCTTTTAGGTCAACGGGTTACTCCGAGGTGATAGTTGTGGTGGGCGGATGCGAACGTGTTGGGGGATTTAATCTTCCTTACACCGAATGCTACGATCCCGTGACAGGAGAATGGAAGTCTTTGGCTAAGCTCCCAGAATTTACCAAGTCTGAATACGCAGTGTGTGCTCTAAGGAATGACATTCTCGTCTCAGGTAAAGGTTTTTCTTCCTCACAGAAACGTGGCTGCTCCATCGGCCCTGTCCATGGCTGTAGTCCCCTTCCTGCTGGAAGGCGAAATGGGGTGTGGTTGGTGTTTGGGCTGGGGGAGTGGCAGGCAGTGACCTTCTGAATTTAAGTGTCTTTAAAATTGTCCAAAAAAATTTAGAGATGGAGAGTCATTGTTTTAAAATAGAAACCTCGATTTTTTGCCCATGTCGACCACACCATGCATTTCACGTGTTTTATGCCATTGAAATCAATTAATTAATTGTGGTATTTATTAACCTCCTACTATTTGTCAAGCAGTGAACTAAGCAGTAAAAAAGGTCAGAGAGATCGTCTGGCCCAAATGGAGCTCACAGTTTAATTAGGAGGGTGCACAGGTATTTAACTTCCATTTCACAGATGAGGAAACTGAGGCAAGGAGAAGTTAAATGACTTGCCCAAGATCTCACAGCAGGTAAGTGGCAGAACCAAGATTAGAAGCCAGGTTCCCTGACTTCCAGGCCCTGGTTTGTCCACGGTCCGTAGCTGTCCTTCATATTCAGAGATGATGCGAAGTATTATTTACACTAGCTCATTGGAAACCTTCAGTTCAAAATATGTCCAAGGCTTCCAGGTGTACAATAGACCTTCATTTTAAAGCTCTCTTTTCCTGAACAGTTTTCTTTGGTATTGTGATGTCTTTGCTTAGATGATCTCCTTAGCTTTGGGTGAGATACCAGTGTCAGTTCTCTCTCAGTCATCTAGTCATGGGTTCCAAGTCTCTAAATACTGGGACAAAGTTTGGCCTTAGAGCTTGGGCCTGGTAGTCAGAACGACCTGGGTTCTAATCCTGGCTCGGCCACTTGTCTGCTGTGTGACCTTTGGCAAGTTATTTCACTTCTCTGGGCCTCAGTTACCTCATCTGTAAAATGGGGATTAAAAGAGAGAGCCCCATGTGGCAGGGGGAGTGGTCCAATCTGATTAGCTTGTTCCTACCCCAGTGCTTAAAGCAATGCTTGACATATAGTAAATGCTTAACAAATACCATTATTATTATTACTACTACTAATAAGTTAAAAGTATAAGAAGAGGTATCGGAATGAGAGAGAAATAATAATAATAATAATAATTTTCATAATTGTTAAGCGCTTACTATGTATCAGGCACTGTTCTAAGCACTGGGGTAGATATAAGGTAACTGGGTTGGACACAGTCCCTGTTCCACATAGGGCTCCCTGTCTTAAGCTCCATTTTACAGATGAGAGAATTGAGACACAGAGAAGTGAAGTGACTTGCCCAAGGTCATACAGCAGACCATTGGTGGTACTGGGATTAGAACCTGTTACCTTCTGACTCCCAGGCCTGTGATGAAGAAGATAGTTCAGAGCGGCAGTGCTTAATTTGTAGCAGAAAAGGGTCTGGAACCCAGAAAACCTTTGCCTCTCCCATGGATACTGTTCCTGATCACCAGATTAATTATCTTGGCTGGAATGAGCAGTAAAATCTCTCTACTGCTAGAAGCGTGTCTGGTTTTCCCACAAAACTGTGCCCTTTTAGCTGTGCTGAACATCAGTAAAGGTACCAGAGTTCTCCTCTCAAATCAGGTGGATGTACTGAGTGCTTGGGATATACGGAACACCTCCGTTCCTTAACTGAACAAGGAAGTTCTCCAATGTCACTCCTAGTTTTAGCCTAGATCTATAAGAGCATTTCACTAGCACACTACTTTCCTTGCAATAAACTCTTCCCAGATTGCCATAGAAATGTCGCATCGAATCTCTGGCAGTCTTTGTATACGATTTGGGTGGAGGAGTGAGGTAGTACTGTGGATTTGCTTCACTTCAAATGCAGTAGAAATTGCTCTCATTGCTGTCACACACTGCCATTGACTTGCCCCGCTCTCTCCCCAGGGATTTTGAGGAGAAACCGATGGTCGGGAAATGGAGACGGGAGAGGGGCATGTGGAGTTGAAGCTGTCCTGCAGCAATTCTCTTTCTTCCCTGCAGCACAACAGTGAAGGAGTGGTCCTTGGTGTTCATTCATTCATTAAGTCAGTCGTATTTATTGAGCACTTACTGTGCGCAAAGCATTATACTAAACTCTTGGGCGAGTACAATAAAACACTAGATATATTTCTGCTCATATCAAGCTTACAGTCTAGAAGGGGAGACAGACGTTAATATAAATAAATAAATCCAGTGTAGTTTATCCCCGGTGGGCTTTCTCTTGTATTGCTCAGAGGCTTATGAAGATATTTTTGAAATTGCTATATAAGTGCTTACTGTGGTGTCAGGTACTGTTCTCAGCACTGGGGTAGATACAAGGTAATCAGGTTGGACACGTTTTGCATCCCATATGAGGTACACAGTCTCAATCCCCATTTTACAGATGAGGTACCTGAGGCCCAGAGAAGTGAAGTGACCTGCCCAAGGTCACACAACAGATAAGTGGTGGAGCTGGGACTAGAACCCAGGTCCTCTGACTCCAAGGCCTATGCTCTGTCCACTAGGCCATGCAGACCGTAATAGTTCGGTCAACCCATCAATGGTATTTTTTGAGTGCTAACTGTGTGTGGAGCTCTGTTTTAAGGCCCTTAAAGAGGAGCTGCAGTGGGTCCCCCATCTCTTCAGAGGAGGATACTGGGGGAAGGATAGGAAGAAATCCTGGTTCCAGGAGCCCTCCTGCTCAGCTCTGACAATCCTAGGTTTGAGGGTCAGAGGAAGAATGTTATATATGCATTGCAAACAATGCAAAAGATCCATTTCTAAAAGCATGCAAAAATAAAGGGCTTTAAACTGGAAGAAAAAAAAGCTGAAGCACTGCTGTAGCATAAAAAGCAAGGATTTAAGAGATTATGACTTTAAATAATTATGTGACGCAAGCTGGGGCAAGAGAGATGGTGCTTTGGATCATTTTACATAGGAAAAGGAAAAATTTTATATTTTTCCACTCATGGTGAATGGCTTCAAAAATTGTTGGTGCTGTTGAGAAAGATTTTTGAAGAGCTGACTCAGAACTAAGAATAAGAAGAGGAAGCAGACTACAAAATATTTTCCATGGTTTGGCAGGGAGGAGGAAGAGGTCTGGTGTTTATTAAGCACTTACTTGGTGTGAAGTCATAGTAGAAGTAATAAAATATTTACTGAGCATCCACTGGGCCCAGTGTACAACACTAATGTTTGGAAAGGCACAACACCTACATGAAATTCATTTCCTTCCCACAGCGGGCTTGCACTCTAAAAGAGAAGCTCATTATAATCAGATCAAATGTAGGCCATCCCCACATGGGGCTCACAGTCTATCTGCTGTATCTCTGTCTATTCCAAGATGAAGGTAATTAGTGATCCTTTTTTTCCATTTTTTAAAGGGGGAAGAATCAACAGCCGTGATGTCTGGATTTATAACTCTCAGCTAAACATTTGGATCAGAGTTGCCTCCCTGAATAAAGGCAGATGGCGACACAAAATGGCTGTCCTCCTTGGTAAAGTAAGAGAGCTTTTGCTTATTTACTCTAGAGGCCCTTTTCTGAAATATTAACTACAACCGATCCTTTATTTGAACTTCCCCAGGGATATTTTAGATTCAAATTGTCTTCTGTAACCAATTCATCTGGGTTGATGGCCATGTCAAAGGTGTCAACAATTCGACGGGGTTCTTCCAAGTGAAATTCTTGTTTTCCAAACTGGGAATTCACGGCAGGGCAACAAAGCCGTGCTGCAGAAACACCGCAAGAGTCCAAAGACCTAAACCCAATGAACGAATATAAGCAAGTTATTCTAAGTTGAGAATACAATGTTTCAAATATGTGGTGTTTTCCCTTTCCTTTTGGGGGGTTTAACAGCTTGCTACAAGCTCTTGAATCTTGGGCTATTATTTGAAATACCTGTATGTTTGCCAATCTACATTATTGTTACCGGATCATTGGTTAAAACTGAATTTTGAAAAAGAAGCAGTTTAATAAACACTTAGAAAATCAGCCATAAAATAGACCATTGTTACACATTTTATTTTCTAGTGGTAGCAAATCATATCGTCTGCACCATTCATTCATTCATTAATTCATTCAATCGTATTTATTGAATGCTTACTGTGTGCAGAGCACTGTTCTGAGCTCTTGGGAGAGGACAATACAGCAGTAAACAGTCACAATTCCCGCCCACAATAAACTTAGAGTCTAGAAAGGGGGAGGTAGACATCAGTGCAAATTACAGACATGTGCGTAAGTGTTGTGGGGCTTGGAGGGGGAAAAGGCAAAGGAAGCAAGTCAGGGTGATGTAGAAGGGAGTGGGAGATGAGGAAAAGCGGAGCTTACTCTGGGAAGGGCCCTTGGAGAAGATGTGCCTTCAGAATAACCTTTCACCTTAAAATGTGTTCTTTAAAATATTGCCTCACTAACCTTCATAATAAAATAATAATATTATTACTATGGTACTTGTTAAGCATTTACTATATGCCAAGCACTGTTCTAGGTACTGGGGTAGATACAAGCCAATCAGGTTGGACACAGTCCCTGTCCCACATAGGGCTCACACTCTTATCCCCATTTTCCAGATGAGGTAAATGAGGCCCAGAGAAGTTAAGTGACTTGTCCAAGGTCTCACACAGCAAACACGTGGTATAGTTGGGATTGGAACCCAGGTCCTTCTTACTCCTAGGCCCATGCTCTAGCCACTAAACCATGCTGCTTACATCTGTCCGGAGATGTTTTTACTGGTGGAGAAATGTTGGTCGGCGACCACATCTTAGATCGAGGATAAAGTACAGAGTGGAAACCAAAATATCTAAATTCTAGTCCACCACTCTATTCTGTCAACCCATTTTTTTTCCCAGTGCTAATCACAATGGCTACATTATGGCAGGGAGTTACTTTGGAATGAATGACATGAACAGTAGTCATTTTGATTCCTTGAGGTTTTTGTTCCAAGAATTATTGAAACAAGGAGGACTCGAAGGGACACCGAAATGATCCTTTACAGCAGTGAAGCATTTTGGAAATTTCAGCCAATTGTTCCAGTGATGTGATGTATTCATTCATTCAATCAATCATATTTATTGAGTGCTTATAGTGTGCAAAGCACTGTACTAAGCGCTTGGGAGAGTACAGTATAACAACAAACAGACACATTCCTGCCCACAATGAGCTCACAGCCTAGAGGGGGAGACAGACATTAATATAAATAAATAAATAAATAAATAAATAAATAAATAAATAAATAAATATACATATAGATATATGTATACATATATATATATATATATATATATGTATACATATAGATAGATGCATATGAGCTGTGGGGATGAGAGGGAGGATAAATAAAGGAGCAAGTAAGAGTGGCAGCCCATTGTAGGCAGGGATTGTTTGTCTTTGTTGCTGAATTGTACTTTCCAAGAGCTTAGTACCATGCTCTGCACACAGTAAGTGCTCAATAAATATGATTGAATGAATGAATGAGTGGGAGAAGAGGAGAGGAGGGCTTAGTCAGGGAAGGCTTCTTGGAGGAGATGTGCCTTCAATAAGGCTCTGAAGTGGGAGAGGGCAGTAATCTGATATGAGGAGGTAGGTCTTTCCAGGCCAGTGGTAGGATGTGGGCAAGAGGTCAGCGGTGAGGAAGACAAGACTGAGGTACAGTGAGAAGGTTAGCATTAGAGGAGCAGGCTGAAGGTGGTGGGCATCACTTGGGTTCAGTGTCAGCCTCGAGATGTTCTCTCTTATCCTTTGGAGGTGAGGTGCATCCCAGGTCAGCTGGCAACAACAAGGCATAGCTGGTCCAGATTAAAGCAGGCCAAGGGAAGCAGGGGATAATTCCTATTCCAGAAAGCCCCAAGAGCCTGAGCTAGTTAATATTAATAATAGGGGCATTGGTTAAGCACTAACTCTGTACCCAGCACCGTACTAAGCGCTGGGGTAGGTACTTAATAATCAGGTCCCACATGGGGCTCACAGTCTAAATAGGAAGGAGAACAGTGATTGGATCCCCATTTTGCATTTGAAGGAACTGAGGCGCCAAAAAGTTAAATGACTCAATCAAGGACACACAGCCATCAAATGACAGAGCCAGGATTAGCACCCAGATCCTCTGACTCCCAGGCCCGTGCTCTTTCCACTAGCCACGCTGCTTCTCTAATTCCAAGACTGCCCTCCTTAGTCATATAAATGTTTGGGAGGAGGGAGGACTTAGAATCAGTCCTATTTGCCCTTGCCCCCTCACTAATGCTGGACCCTTCGGTTCTACTTCCACCCAGGGTCCTCCCTAAATAAAGGAAGTTGCTCTTTAGGCTGACAGTGGTCTTGGGTTAAAGTGGAAGAACCTGAATGTGTTTTTTTTATTTTATTTTTTAATGGTATTTGTTAAATGCTTACTCTTCGTCAAACACTCTTCTAAGCACTGGGATAAATACAAGTTAACTAGGTTGGACACAGTCCCTGTCCCACATGGGGCTCGCAGTCCAAGTAGGAGGGAAGACAGGTATCCCCATTTTACAGTTGAGGAAACTGAGGCACAGAGAAGTTAAGCGATTTGCCCGAGGTCACCCAACGAGCAGTTGGCAGAGCCGGGATTAGAAGCCAGGTCCTTCTGACTCTCAGGCCCGTGTTCTCTCCAGTAGGCCACACTGCACTTCTGAACGTGCACCCTCTCTTCCTCCAGGCAACCAGCCTAGATTCAGCAAACCACCTTTGGGCTATCCTGGGTGGTGGCCGGATGGGCTGGGCGAGGTGGAACTAGAGACTGGAAAATTCCAAAATAAGGTCTGTCCGGGGGGCAGGCTGCCTCACCGGGAACCAGTAACAGCTTGAAGGCAATCAGCATTGTCCCTTGCTCTTAATAGACTTGGGCCAAAATTAGATTTTTTTCCCCCGAAAAATTATCATAGGAGAACAAGTTGTCTCTTGTAGAGACATGCAAGAGAAAGGAGTAACATGCAGTTCTTGCTGATGAAAAGCTATGGTGCATTAATGAGACCTATTCCTCAGCTAGCCTGAAAATGTGCCAGAATGAAATATAAAATTTGACAATTATAGAAGGGTCCTTCAGTTTGAAGATGAGACCACCAATAATGAGACTGCATGCATGAGTGGGAGTGACTCTGAGAGAGAATCTCTTGCATACTTGCACGCTTGGTCCGTGAAAATACAGTAGTGACCCTTTTCTGACCCCTCGCCATTTGAGTCAGCATTGCTCAGACACCAGTGGTAAAGAGGGGGAAAGACTTTAATAATAGTTAATAGTAATTGTATTATTTGTTAAGCACTTACTGTGTGCCAGGCACTGTAATAAGCATTGGGTGGATACAAGCAAATCAGGTGGGACACAGTCCCCGTCCCATGTAGGGCTCACAGTTTCAATTCCCATTTTACAGATGAGGTAACTGAGGCCCAGAGAATTGAAATGACTTGTCCAAGGTCACACAGCAGACAAGTGGCGGAATCAGGTTTAGAACCCATGACCTTCTGATCCTAGGCCCATGTTTGATGCAGCACACCATGCTGTCCTATCGCCAGCAGGGCAGTGCCTTTGCATTGTTTTTGCAGTAGTTGTGTTGGTTTGTGCTTAGCCATCCTCAGTCTCTTGGCCTGCTCTCCCTGTTCCCAGCTGGATGCATTTTGAAATTACAGGTAGGGAGAACTAGAGAGACAATAGTCCCTGAAAGGTATCAATAGCAGCAAACACCACTGGACTCTCTCTTTTGGTTAAATCAACTAGTGGATAGACTACTTGAAGAGTTTTTTTAAAGGACTGTGGGTGAGAGGGGAGAGGAATCTGGATGAGAGGAGAGAGGGATCTTTTCTACCTTTTTCATAAACCAGGGAAGAAGCAGGAAAGCAAAACAAGAACACTGGCAAAAATAATTACATTGTTGTTCTCCAAAGAACTAGACGGAGTGGAATCAGAAAACAGCAAGGCCGCTGAAGCTGGGCATGCGAAAGCCAAAAAGATTGTTTCAGGGGCAGGGACAGTGTCACGAGGCAATCTCTACTACCTCAGGGCAGATGTGAGAAGCCTGATTCCAGCAATCTTCTGATCTTTGAAAGCCCATCAGCTCCTGCTCTGAGGAGAAGGAGGAATCCTGCCAAACCGGTCCCGCCTCCACAAACCAGCTGGCACCAAGACGTCCAGTCTCCCCCCAAGGCACCACCTCTCTGTTTGTTCACAGCATTTTAACTAAACATTGTTACGCCATCACCGTTCTGCTGCTGTCGAAAGCTTCATTTTGGTCCCCAGTAAAAATGGAGGCTTTCAACGGAACCCGAGCTGCCTATCGCTGAAATAAAACTGCCGATGATCTTAAACCGTGATTTATTTCCCTCTGTTTCATATAGGTGTATGTCGTCGGAGGCTACGATGGACAAAATCGCCTGAGCAGCGTAGAGTGCTACGATTCATTTTCAAATCGCTGGACCGAAGTGGCGCCTCTTAAAGAAGCAGTTAGTTCACCTGCGGTGACCAGCTGCGTAGGCAAATTGTTTGTGATTGGTGGAGGACCAGATGATAACACCTGCTCTGATAAGGTAGACAACCATACATCCTTCACTACTCTGGTCCGTGGAACGATAGGATCCTGGATCCTGGGAAGTAGGGACCCCTGGATTAAGTCTTAATCTGGGCCCGATTTAGGGTTGTTCCATCACTGGTTTTCTGATACAGATCTTAATGTTCCTGTAAAACATCTAAAACATGTAGCTGACCAAAAAGACCCCACAAAACCTGGTTGCCTGCTGTGTTTGATTCCCTACTGAACTACTTCTCCAAGAATCCTTAGAGGATAGGAGGACAGTAGGGGAAACTCATGCAGTTGGAGGAAAGGTCGAGTTGCAAAGTAGCAGTTTGGTGAAACTTTTGTGTCCAAAAGGCACTGGAGAAACTTGATAGCCTAGAACAGCTTCTTGCTCACCTTGAGGGACATAGTTGCTGTGTCAGCCTTCTCTCTGATCTCCCTTCCTCCTCTCTCGCCCCACTCCAGTCTATTCTTCACTCAGCTGCCCGGCTCATCTTCCTGCAGAAACGATCTGGGCATGTCACTCCCCTTCTTAAACAACTCCAGTGGTTGCCTATCAACCTCCGCTCCAAACAAAAACTCCTCACTCTAGGCTTCAAGGCTCTACATCACCTTGCCCCTTCCTACCTCTCCTCCCTTCTCTCTTTCTACTGCCCATCCCGCACCCTCCGCTCCTCTGCCGCCCACCTCCTCACCGTCCCTCGGTCTCGCCTATCCCGCTGTCGACCCCCGGGCCACGTCCTCCCGCGGTCCTGGAACACCCTCCCTCCTCACCTCCGCCAAACTGATTCTCTTTCCCTCTTCAAAACCCTACTTAAAACTCACCTCCTCCAAGAGGCCTTCCCAGACTGAGCTCCTCTTCTCCCTCTACTCCCTCTACCACCCCCCTTCACCTCTCTGCAGCTTAACCCTCTTTTCCCCCCATTTCCTTCTGCTCCTCCCCCTCTCCTTTCCCATCCCCTCAGCACTGTACTCGTCTGCTCAACTGTATATATTTCCATTACCCTACTTATTTTGTTAATGAAATGTACATCACCTCGATTCTATTTATCTGCCATTGTTTTTACGAGATGTTCTTCCAATTAACTCTATTTATTGCCATTGTTCTTGTCTGTCTGTCTCCCCCGATTAGACCGTAAGCCCGTCAAACGGCAGGGACTGTCTCTATCTGTTGCCGACTTGTTCATTCCAAGCGCTTAGTACAGTGCTCTGCACATAGTAAGCGCTCAATAAATACTATTAAATTGAATGAATAGTTGCTGCGAGCAAGGGGCGATCTTCAAAGCTATTAGCTTTCCATTATTTTTATGCTAACAATTGATATGTTATCTTTGAATGAATGGTTTACCTTGGTAATATTGTCACTCTTTTTAAAATCAAAATCCTAGTACATTCCATGAGTAAAATATATTTTTCTTTTAGAATCAAGCTGAAATGTGTTTATTTATCTTCAGGTGCAGTCTTACGATCCTGAAACAAACTCATGGTTACTGCGTGCAACTATCCCTATTGCCAAGAGATGTATAACAGCTGTATCTTTGAACAACTTGATCTATGTTGCGGGAGGGCTTACCAAGACAATCTACTGCTATGATCCTGTGGAAGACTATTGGATGCATGTACAGAACACATTCAGCCGCCAGGTAAAAGAAAAGAGAATATTAAATATAAAAAGAAGAAGATGTGAAAGCAACGATTGCTAATAAAATGTATTTTTGAAAGATGATGATGTAGGGGATGTAATAATTTGGCTAGGACCCAATCCAGAGAGGGCTGACTAGTAGTCGAGGGAAGAAAGATGGGGTCTTAAAGTTCCAGATATGAGAGAGAAGGTATGCCTTGCCCTATTCCTCCAAACCACGAGGAAATCTGAGACTCAGTCATTCATTCATTGATTCAATTATATTTATTGAGTGCTTACTGTGTGCAGAACACTGTACTAAGCACTTGGGAGAGTGCAGTACAATGATAGACAAAATCCCTACCCACAATGAGCTTACAGTCTAGAGAGGGAAGACAGACCGCAATATAAATAAATAAATTACAGATATACACATAAGTGCTGTGGGTCTGGGAAGGGGGAAGAACCAAGGGAGCAAGTCAGGGTGACGCAGAAGGGAGTGGGAGAAGAGGAAAGGAGGGGCTTAGTCTGGGAAGGCCTCATGGAGGAGATGTACCTTCAATAAGGCTTTGAAGCAGGGGAGAGTAATTGTCGGATTTGAGGAGGGAGTGCGTTCCCGGACAGAGGCAGGATGTTGGCTAGGGGTTGGCGGCAAGATAGACAAGATCGAGACACAGTGAGAAGGTAGGCATTCGAGGAGTGAAGTGTGTGGACTGGGTTGTAGAAGTAGAGTAGTGAGGTGAGGTAGGAGGGGGCAAGATGGTAGAGTGCTTTAAAGCCAATGATGAGGAGTTTTTGTTTGATGCGGAGGTAGATGGGCAACCACTGAAGATTTTTGAGTTGAGTTTTTTGCCTACCCACTCTAATAATGGTGATATTTGCTAAACACTTACCATTTGCCAAGCACTGTATTCAGCACTGTTCTGAATACAGGAGTAGATACTCGATAATAAAGTTGGTCACAGCCCCTGGCCCTCATTAGGCTTGCAGTCTAGGTAGAAGGAAGAAGAGGAATTGAATCACATTTCACAGTTGAGGAAACAGAGGTCCAGAGAAGTTAAGCAGCTTGCCCAAGGTCATATAGCAGACAGGTGGCAGAGCCAGGATTGGAACCCAAGTCCTCTGACTCCCAGGCCTGTGCTCTTTCCACTAGGTCACTCTCTTACTGTTGTTGTTTTAATCTTCATTAAATGATTTCTCCCCTGGATTGTAAGCTCGTTTGGGCACCGAGTGTGTCCGTTATATTGTTGTGTTGTATTCTCCCAAGTGCTTAGTAGAGTGTCCCGCACCCAGTGAGCACTCATTAAATACAATGGATTGATTGATTTCTATGTGCCAAGCACGTGCAAAGCTCTGGGGTAGATTCAAGATAATGAGATCAGGAATGCAAATGTATCCATTTACAGAAGCACATCCTATCCAAAGGAGAGAGCCCTCTAGCATGCAATAGAATAGCAGTGGTAGAGGCATTCATTCATTCATTCATTCAATCGTATTTATTGAGCGCTTACTGTGTGCAGAGCACTGTACTAAGCACTTTAGAGGCACTGATGGTGGCTCTGATGTCAGTGGCTGTGTTGGTGACTGCAGTTTCCTATGCCCTCTGCTGCCAACCACTGCTATTACTGTTCCGCTTAATCCTGGGCGTTCGGCTGGCCTTGGTTACCATCCCCATCCTACTCATGGGGAGGTGGGATGGACGTGGTGGGGTGACCAGCTGCTGGCTGGTTCCCCGCCGGCCTTCTTGGTATTTAATGTGCTTTTCCACGTCTCCAGGTCAGGGATTGAGGCTGTGGTCAGCTGTAGGGTGGGGCAGGAGGAGTGGGGCAGAGGTGATTGACCTTCCAGCTCCCTGCCCTTCCTCCCCCCAAACACACACATATACACACACAGACAGACGCACCTCATCTCCGGGTGTAGCTTGATCTTGTTCTTCCTGTAGAGAGTGGGCCTGGGTCTGAGACCCATAATGGAGGACAAGGGAAGGTCAATGCCTCCGATGGTCACACTCTATCCAAGGGTTTGGACAGCAGCGCAGCACAACAGGTGGACGGGCATCAGTGGCGAAAGGCTTAAATGACCCGCAGGACCACCCAGTTTTGGAGGAGTGTTGTTGATGTACACACACACACACACACACACACCACCCCTTCCCCCCTCCACACCTCCTCCCTCTTTCCTTCCCCATCACCCCCATACTATTAAAAGTCAGTGGGATTGGTTGGCAGGAGTACAATTTTCTAAGCATATGCTGGAAAATCAATGCCCTGAAATTTGAGGTGCTAACCCCAGAGATCCCCAGATCACACTGATGTGTGATGGTACCCTGATTTGGCACCACTAAGCTAATGGTTTTGAGATAATCCTTTGAGTGCTAGGCTTTCAAACCTCCATGTTCGCAAGCACACCTTAATTCACATATCAGGAAGCAGTTCCTGTTCTATTTGTTATGTAGTATACTACCTACAGCTATGAATACAAAACCATTCATGCTATGCTTTGTTAAGCCTAGTCCATTTTTGAACGCTTTCATGTAGTTCAGATTACTTCTTTTAAATTTTCTCAAGATAATTATATTAAATTGGAAGTCATTCTATACTAATGAATTAGTGTATTACTAAGCTAGTCTATATATCACAGAAATCAAACGATCAGTCATATTTATTGAGTGCTTACTGTGTGCAGTGCACTGTACTAAGTACTTGGGAGAGTACAAAATAACAGAGTTGGTAGGCATGTTCTCTCTCCACAATGAGCTTACAGCCTGGGGGGGGGGGGGCGCGACGGACATCAATATAAATAAATTAAATTATGGATATGTACATAAGTACTGTGGGGCTGAGGGAGGAATGAATATTGAGAAGCAGCGTGGCGCAGTGGAAAGAGCACGGGCTTTGGAGTCAGGGCTCATGAGTTTGAATCCCAGCTCTGCCACTTGTCAGTTGTGTGACTGTGGGCAAGTCACTTAACTTCTCTGTGCCTCAGTTCCTTTATCTGTAAAAATGGGGATTAAGACTGTGAGCCCCACGTGGGACAACTTGATTCCCCTGTGTTTACCCCAGCGCTTAGAACAGTGCTCTGCACATAGTAAGCGCTTAACAAATACCAACAAAAAAAAAATATAGGGTGTAAGGGAGTGTGAGAAGAAGAAATGAGGGCTTAGTGAAAGACTTCTAAAGTCAGAAAGTCAGAGTAGGGCAAGGAGAGCAGTTTGGACTAATAAAACTATCATAATAAGCATTTGGCAGAATGTAACAGAATTAGTAGACATAATTAATGCCTTTGAGAAGTGTACCCTCTAGTAAGGGAGACAAACTAAAGTAATTGTAAATCAGAGGAAGAAGGAAAAAGGATATAGGTGAGTGAGCGCGTAGGGAATATACAAAAATGGCATAGGAAGTTGGGAGAACATACGTGTATAGGGGAACATGTATCGGACATTTGTGAAGGGCTTTGAAGATGAAAAGAGCTATGGTTTGGCAAACATGAAGGGAAAATTATATATATCTATATTTCTATTTGTTTATATTGATGCCCGTTTACTTCTTTTAATGTCTGTCTCCCCCCTTCTAGACTGTAATCCCGGTGTGGGCAGGGATTGTCTCTCTTTATTGCTGAATTGTACTTTCCAAGCGCTTGATACAGTGCTCTGCACCCTGTAAGGGCTCAATAAATTCGAATGAATGAATGAATGAATGAATGAATGAATGAATGAATGAAAATTTCAGGCGGAAAGAAGGGGTGAGCAAGGAATTGGGATGGCGAAAAACAAGAGTAGAGTAGAGAAGTACAGCGAGTAGCGAAGCAGTGTGTCTTAGTGGAAAGAGCACAGGCCTAGGAGTCGGAGAGCTGAAGGCCCCCACTTTTTTTTATGGCATTTGTTAAGTGCTTATTATGTGCCTAGCACTGTACTGCTAAGCACTGAGGTAGATACAGGTATTCAGGTTGGACACGGTCCTGGTCTCACACAGGGCTTACAATCTTAATCTCCATTTTACAGATGAGGTAACTAAGGGTCAGAGAAGTTAAGTGATACGTCCAAGGTCACACAGCAGACAAGTGGCAGAGCTGGGATCAGGTCCTTCTGACTCCTTGGCTCATGCTCTATCCACTGGGCCACCTGTTGGCTGTGTGATCCTGGGCAAGTCACCACTTCTTTGTGACTCAGTTTCCTCCTCTGTAAAATGGGGATTTAAATCATCCCTCTGGTTTAGACTATAAGCTCCATGTGGGACATGGACTGTGTCTGTCCAAACTGATTTTTTTGTATCTACCCCAGTGCATAGTACAGTGCCTGGCACATAGTAATCACTTAAATATCATTTTAAAAAATCAGAGAATCTTGAGAGGAATGACGAGTATGAGCTGAAGTGGAGTGAATGAAGAGTAGAAAAATAGAGGGGAAAAATCTATTAATTGTCGTAAATCAATCATATTTATTGAGTGCTTACTGTGTGCAGAGCACCGAACTAAGTGCTTAAGAGAGTACAGTCTAGATGGGGAGACAGACATTGATATAAATCAAGTTTGTCTACTTACATAAGAGCGGTGGGGCTGAGAGCTGGGGGACTAAAGGTTGTTACAGAAGGGAGTGGGAGAAGAAATGAAGGCTTAGTTGGGGAGGGGCTCTTGGAGGAAATGTGCCTTTAATAAGGCTGTTAATGCCAGTGGTCAGGAGTTTCTGCTTGATTCAGGCAGGAATGGTAAAAGTGGAATTTTTTGTGGCGTGGGGAGACTTGTGCAGGCATACACACTCACTGCTACTCTACCCCAGTTTGCACTCTGTTTCTCTCAAGCTGACCTATTCATTGTGTCTATTCTCCCCTCTCCCGCCACTGACCTCTCGTTCACCCCTTCCTCCTGCCCAAAACTCCCTCCCACTTCAAATCCAACACAAAGACCTTTTTGAAATCACATCGCCTCCAAGAATCCTTTCTCAATTAATCTCTAATCTCCCCAGGATGTGTATATATATATATATATATATATATATATATATGTATACACACCCACACCCACCCACACATATATGTGTGTATATATGTATATATATATATATATATATATATATATATATATATATAATAATGTTGGTATTTGTTAAGCGCTTACTATGTGCACAGCATTGTTCTAAGCGCTGGGGTAGATACAGGGTAATCAGGTTGTCCCACGTGAGGCTCATATCCCTCTCCAACTTCCCCTTCAGCACTTCTGCACCATCTGAGCACTGGGGGACTCACTGGGGGCCAAACAGTCAATTGGCCTGGGAGTCAGAGGACCTGGGTTCTAATCCCAGCTCTGCCAAATGCTTTCTGTGCACCCTTGGGCACAGTCACTTCACGCCTTTCTGTGCTTCAGTACTGCTGTTCTCCCTCCCACTTAGAATGCGAGCCCCATGCAGGGTGGGGACTTTATCCAATCGAATTCATTTGTATCTACCCTAGCGCTTAGAAAAGTGCTAGTAAGTGCTTAAGAAATGCTGTTTTTAAAAAATCATTCAAATGTATTTACTGAGTGCTTACTGAGTGCAGAGCACTGTACTAAGCGCTTAGGAGAGTACAATAGTTCTGCTCTCAGCTCCACAACTTGTCTGCTGTGTGACTTGGCCAGGTCACTTCATTCATTCATTCAATAGTATTTATTGAGCGCTTACTATGTGCAGAGCACTGTACTAAGTGCTTGGGATGAACAAGTCGGCAACAGATAGAGACAGTCCCTGCCGTTTGACGGGCTTACAGTCTAATCGGGGGAGACGGACAGACAAGAACAATGGCAATAAATAGAGTCAAGGGGAAGAACATCTCGTAAAAACAATGGCAACTAAATAGAATCAAGGCGATGTACAATTCAATAACAAAATAAATAGGGTAATGGAAATATATACTTCACATCTCTGGGCTTCAGTTACCTCATCTGTAAAATAGGGATTGAGACTGTGTGCCCCACATGAGATAGGGACTGTTTCTGACTTGATTTGCGTGTATCCACCCCAGCGCTTAGTACAGTGCCTGACACATAGTAAGCACTTAAATCCCACTATTATTATTATAATATGACAGAATTGGAAGACACTTCCCCTCCCCACAGTGACCTTACAGACTTCACATTACAGTCTCACAATCAGCTGGGGCCCTTATATGTGCCTATCTTTCACACCCTGTTACTTAAGCATTATCTCCGGTGCATATCACCTTTTCCTGTTTCTCTCATCTGTATATTATTATCAAGTCTGTCTGCCTCACTAGAGCATAAACTTCTTGAAGGCAAGGAGTGGGTTTACTAATTTTACTGTCTTCTCTCAAGTGCATAGTACAGTGCTCTGCACAAAGTAGGTCCTCAATAAATGCTACTGCTTGAATAATTGATAGGGTGGACTTAAAAAATAATGCCAAGATTTGGGCTTCAGAGATGGGAAGGAAATGGAATTGTAAACTGTGATTAATCAGTCAATCGACCAACCAGTAGGGATAGGTTTTGAGAGCTTACTGTGTGCAGAATACTTGGGAGAGTACAGTATACTTTCCTCACACAGACATTAACAAAAATTATGGATATGTACATAAATGTTCTGGCGTTGAAAGTGTGGTGAATATCAGGTGCTTAAAGGGTACAGATCCAAGTGCATACAGGACAGTGAAGTGAGAGGGAGTAGGGGAAATGAGGGCTTAGTCGGGTGAGGCCTCTTGAAGGAGATGAGATTTTAATAAGGCTTTGAAGGTGGGGAGAGTGGTAGACTGTTGGATACGAGGGGGGAGGGAGTTCCGGGCCAGAGGGAGAATGTGGGCAAGGGGTCAGTGGTGAGACAGGCAAGATGGAGATACGGTCCTATTCTTGGCTCCACCGCTTGCCTGCCTCATGACCTTGGGCAAGTGACAACTTCTCTGGGCTTCAGTTACCTCCTCTGTGAAATGAGGATTAAGTATTTGTTCTCCCTCCTACTCTGACTACGAGCCCCTCATGGAATGGGGACTGTGTTCGACCTGATTTTCTTGTATCTCCCCCAGCTCTGAAAACGTGCTTGATGATCCATAGCATTCCTGCATTTTACCTCTAGAAGTATCTGACAATCTAGCAAATGATTAACTGTCTCTGTGATTCCTTTACCACTACCTCTACCATTCTCATAGGTAACTGTCTAACTGCAACACCCATGAGTTTGCTACTTTTGAACCAAACACTTTGATTGCCTCCCTCTTTAAGAAAAGTTTGTAGCAAAGGAGTAGACAAATTGCATTTTCAAGTTTTGTGGTTTGAAGACCTTTTCTCATCCTTCTTGAAAGCACTCAGAAAGTACAGTGGTTGGGGAGTTGAAAGGTAAAAACTGGGGAGAGAGGAGCAGACCTTCTCTGCTCTTTGACCGTGGGCAAGTCATTTACTATCTCTGTCCTTAAATTACCTCATCTGTATAAAAGGGGTTAAGACTGTGAGCCCCATGTGGGGCATGGACTGCATCCAACCCGATAGACTTGGATGTACCGCAGTGCTAAGTACAATGCCTGGCAAATAACAAGTGCTTAACATGTACCATTAAAAAAAATCTACATTTAGGAAAAGGGGAATTCTCCCCCCAAGATCAGTACTCCTCCTTCCCCATCCTTGACTCCCCCATCTTTTCCACCTCCTCTCAAAAACCACTCCTTCCACCTGTACCTCCAACCCTATTCCTTCTCACCTTATAATATGTTAAGCACTTTTTATGTGCCTAGCACTGTACTAACCGCTGGGGTAGATACAAGATAAAAGGTTCCACCAGGGATTCCCAGTTCCCACATGGGGCTCACAGTCTAAATAAGAGGAAGAACAGGGATCCAATTCCCATTTTGCAGATGAGGGAGCTGGGCACAGAGAAATGAAGTGACTTGCTGACAAAGTGGCAAAACTGGGATAAGAATTCAGGTTCTCTGATTCCCTCTTTCTGCTAGGCCACGTTGCTTCTCAAAACACTTCCCCTCTCCTTTCTTCTGTCCCTGACCATACTCTTCAACAGCTCACTTTCCAAAGGCTTCTTCCCCACTGCTTTCAAACTTGCCCATTTATCCTATCTTCTAAAAAACGCTCCTTTGACTCCCACATCTCCCTCCAGTTATCCTCCACATATCCCTCCTATCATTCCTCTCCATACTCCTTGCGTGAGTTATCTCAACTCGCCTCCTTCACTTCCTCTCTTCCAATTCTCTCCTTGACTCCCCCAATCTGGCTTCTTCCCCCTTCAATCTTTTTTTTTATATAATGTTATTTGTTAAGCAATTACTCTGTTTCAGGCACTGTACTAAGCACTTGGGTAGATACAAGCTAGTCAGGTTGTACATAGTCCCTTTGCCACCTAGGGCTCCCAGTTTAATCCCCATTTTACAGATGAGGTAACTGAGGCAGAAGTTAAACGACTTGCCCAAGGTCACATAGCGGACATGTGGTGGAGGTGGAATTAGAACCCGGTTCCCATGATTCTCAAGCCCATTCTTTTTCCACCAGGCCATGCTGCTCCCCGGAAACTGCCCCTCAGGAGTCACCGATGATCTCCTTCTTGCCAAATCCAACAGTTTCCTAATCCATCCTAATACTCCTTAACCTCTTAAGTTCCTTCAGTACTGTGGAATACCCTTTTCCTCTGGAAACATTATCATACCTTGTTTTCACTGACTCCATCCTCTCCTGGTTCTCTTCCTATCTCTCTGGCTGCTCCTTCTCGATCACTTTTGCCGGCTCTTCCTCTGCATCCCACCCTTGAAACTGGCTGGGGGGTGAGGTTCCCTCAAGGCTCAGTTTTGGGTTCCCTTTTATTCTCCATTTGCACTCACTCCTTTGGAGAACTCATTCTCTCCCACAGCTTCAACTACCAACTCTGTGCTGATGATTCCCAAATCATTTTCTGCCCTGATCTCTCTCTCCTTCTCTGCAGTCTCGTATTTCCTCCTGCCTTCAGGACATCTCAACTTGCATGTCCTGCTGAACCTCCAACTTGTCGTGTCCAAAACAGAACTCCTCATCTTCCCACTTAAAACCTGTCCTCCCCCTGATTTTTCCATGACTGTAGATGACAGAAGTAGAGAAGCAGCGTGGTTTAGTGGAAGAAGCCTGGACTTGGGAGTCAGAGGTCATGGGTTCTGATTCAAGCTCCACCACTTATTAGCTGTGTGACTTTGGGTAAGTCACTTAACTTGTCTGTGCCTCAGTTACCTCATCTCTAAAATGGGGATTAAGACTGTGAGCCCCTCGTGGGACAACCTGATTACCTTGTATCTACCCTACTTCTTAGAACAGTACTTGGCACATAATAAATGCTTAGCAAATAGCATAATCTTCACAACAGCACTATTCTCCCTGTCTCACAAGCCTGTAACCCATTCATTCAATAGTATTTATTGAGCGCTTACTATGTGCAGAGAACTGTACTAAGTGCTTGGAATGAACAAGTCGGCAACAGATAGAGACAGTCCCTGCCGTTTGACGGGCTTACAGTCTAATCGGGGGAGACAGGCAGACTAAAACAATGGCAATAAATAGAGTCAAGGGGAAGAACATCTCGTAAAAACAATGGCAACTAAATAGAATCAAGGTGATGTACATCTCATTAAACAAAATAAACAAAATAAATAGGGTGATAAAGATATATACACTCCAGCGGACAAGTACAGTGCTGAGGGGGTGGGATGGGAGAGGGGGAGGAGGAGAGGGAAAGGGGGGAGAAGAGGGTTTACCTGCGAAGAGGTGAAGGGGGGTAGAGGGAGCAGAGGGAAAAAGGGGGGAGCTATCGCTCTCACTCAACACAAATATTCAATCCATCTCCGGATTGACTGATTCTACCTGTCTGTTCTACCATCACCATATCTCTATAATCCACCCTTTAATCTCCATCCAATCTGTAACCACCCTGATCCGAGCACTTATCCTATCCCGTCTTGACTATTGCATTTGCCTCCTAATTGACATCTCTGCATTCTGTCTCTCCCAACTCCCATCCCTACTGCACTCTGCTAACTGGACCGTTTTCCTAAAAAAAGGTCAGTTTATATCTCCCCCCTACTCAAAAACCTCCATCCACTTATATGTCCAACGAAAACTCCTTATCAGTGGCTTTAAAGCACCCAATCAGCTCTCCCATTCTGCCCTTACCTCATTGATCTCCTACTACAACCCAGCACACACACTTAGCTCCTCCAAAGCCAAGCTGTACACTGTACCTCCGTCTCGTCTGTTTTGCCACTGACCCCTTGCCCGCATCCTCCCTCTGGCCTGGTATTTCCTTCCCCTTCCTATCCAACTCACTGCCACTCTCCCCACCTTCAAATCCCTACCAAAATTACATCTCTTCCAAGGGGGCTTCCCCAACTAAGCTCTCATTTCTCCTACTCACATTCCCTTCTGCATTGCTGATGTACATGGATTTGTACGCTTTAAGCGTTGATGTTCGCCCCACGGCAACATGGCCTAGTGGAAAGAGCACGGGACTGTGAGTCAGAGGTATTGCATTCTAATCCTGGCTCTGCCACTTACCCGCTGTGTGACCTTGGGCAAGATCCTTAACTTATCTGTGCCTCAGTTCCCTCATCTGCAAAATGGTTTCCATCCCTGTTCTCCCTCTTGCTTAGACTGTGAGCCTCATATGGGCTCTGATGATCTTGTGTTTAGTACAGTGCTGCTTGACCTAATGGGTAGAGCACGAGCCTGGGAGTCAGAAGGACCTTGGTTCTACTCCCTGCTCTGCCACTTGTCTGCTGTGTGACCTTGGGAAGTCACTTCACTTCTCTGTGCCTCAGTTACCTCATCTACAAAACAGGGATTAAGATGGTGTGCCCCTATGTTGGACAGGGACTGTGTCCAACCTGATTAGCTTGCATCTACCCCAGACCTTAGTACAGTGCCTGGCATATAGTAAGCACTTTACAAATATTAATATTGTTAGTATTATGAATATTAATAATAACAAACATCACAATTATTATTGATAGTAATACTAGTATTATTTACATATCTTTATATCGTTCCCTTTCTCTTATCTGCATTTATTTCAGGGTCTTGTCTCCCCTTCTAGAGAGTAAGCTTCTTGTGGGCAGAGATCAGTTCTACCAATCCTATGGTACTCTCCCAAGCACTATATCCAGGGCTCTACACGCAGTAAATGCTCAATAAATATCACTGATTGAGTGATTATTTCTCACAATTTTGGCTCCCCAGGTGTCCTCTCCCTTTCTCCCTGTCCCCTCTTGAATGAGTCTATCCATTCTTTCTGCCCCTTCTCGCCCTCTGACCCAAGAGAGGGATCTACTGGGGAGGTGCCTGTCCTGGGCACTGAACCTCCAGCCCATGGCCACAGGAACTGATAAGATGAGCCTAGTTAGCTCTCCTCCCCCGGCCACCATTCCCCACTTACCCATTTTTATAATTAACAAAAGCACAGCGATGCAGGAACCAAACCACTGAGCCTGGGAATATAACCGAATGCAGTTCAAATTTTGAAGCAGGAGCAGTGGTACCACTATTCATTCATTCATTCAATAGCATTTATTGAGCACTTACTATATTATTTATTACCCTATTTATTTTGTTAATGAGGTGTATATCTCCTTGATTATATTTATCTTGATGATGTCTTGTTTTGTTTTGTTCTGTTTTACTTTGCTGTCTGTCGCCCCCTTTTAGACTGTGAGCCCCATCATTGGGCAGGGATTGTCTCTATCTGTTGCCCAGTTGTACATTCCAAGTGCTTAGTAAGTACAGTGTTCAGTAGTAGTAATAGGAGGAGTGGTGGTAACAGCAGTATTTATTGAGCACCCCCTTTGTGGGAAGCATCTCGGCCTGTTGGACGGCATGGGCCTGAGAGTCAGAGAACCTGGGTTTTAATCCTGCTTCCGTCATTTCCCTGCTTCGTGACCTTGGACAAGTCACTTGATTTCTCTCTGTTCCAGTTTCCTCATTTGTAAAATGGGGATTAAATATCTATTCCCCCATCATCTTAGATTGTGTGCCTCCTGTGGGACAGGGACTGCATCTGACCTTTTTATCTTGTATCTCTCCCAGTGCTTAGCTCCTAGTAAGTGCTTAACAAATACCACAATCATCATTCTGATTGTTATTTATAATAATCATATGAATGCAGTGCACTTTACTAGGGACTTGTGAAGCACAGAATAACAAAGTGACATGTTTCCTGCTGAATGACTAGAAAGGACCCATGAACATATGGCTGGGATTTTTTAGTTCTTGCTATACTGAATTCAGCTGCAAATCCTGCTTGGGTTTGGCTGCAGATTAGTAGCAAACCCAGGGAAATTGCCACTGATTCTCACCAAAACACTGTCTGCCCTATTGCCCAAGTGTCTTTAGAAAGACAAGCACCCCATAATTTGAGAATCACAGTTTTTTGTTTTTTAGTAAAAGAACCAAATGCAATGTGTAGACTGGTTAATATGAAACAGTACTGAAGAGCAGGATAGTGTTTTAATCAATCAGTCAATCAATCAGTGCTATTTATTGAGCACTTACTATGTACAGAACACTGTACTAAACTCTTGGGATAATATAGTACAACAGAATTAGCAGACGAGCTTACAGCCTAGAGGGAGAGACAGACATTTATATCAATAAATAATGTAAAAGAGCTGTGGGACTGAGGGTGGGGCAAATATCAATACCCAAAGGTAACAGATCCAAGTGCAAAGGAAGAGAAATCTGAGTCCACCTTTGTTTGGATTACTTTAATCCTAAAAACACAAGAATAAAGACTTGAAGTATTTTTTTTTACCTTTTATTTAGGTTTGAAAAATGCTTTCATATTTAAGTGCTTTCATATTTATTTTAGTCATGCAAATGGTTACGAAATATGTAGCAGCCTGCCCCAATAAATGTTACCGATCTGACAAGTCATGCACCTAGTTTTCCAAGGGCGTTCGATTAGAAAAACAAATGCAGTCAATCGTCTTTACTACCTCTTAGTTATAAACCATTACTTACTATGGGTTGTTTTGCCTTATTAACTGCTCTTATTGGCACCAAATTCTTCCATTTTGACTGCAAATGTCTTCTGAAGTGAAGTTGATCTGAGAGTCTTACTTATGTTTAATGGAGTTTTATTAATCATTGTAATTAACCCCATTAATTCTGGGGTTTTATTACAAGACCAAATCTAAAGTGTAAAAATGTAATTCAAGACTTTGATATTGCTTAAAAAATAATTTTTCTTTTGCTATGTTATAACCTTTAGACTTCAGAGAACCAAGTTACTGTGCTTTAGGAGTAAAATGGTGAAGGGATGTTTTCCTGTAATTAAATAATTGCAGACTTTAAATTGTTGGATGAAAATGCATAATGATGTATTGGGTATCAGTGGCCCAGTAAATACTTCTAGAGAAGCGGTGTGGCCTAGTGGAAAGAGCAGGGCTTCGAAGTCAGAGCTTCTGAGTTCTGATCCCAGCTCCACCACTTGCCTGCTGTGTGACCTTGGAGAGTAAGTCACTTAACTTCTTTGTGCCTCAGTTTCTTCAACTGTAAAATGGGGATTCAATACCTGTTCTCCTTCCTATTTTGACTGTAAGCCCCATGAGGGACAAGGATGGTGTCCAAACTAAATTATAACTACCCCGGGGCTTAACACAGTGCTTGGCACATGATAGGTTCTTCACAAACACCACAATTGTTAATATTATCATTATTATTACTTAGGAGTAAGTAGGTACTCCAAAGAATACAACCTTTTCAGCTTGCTAGGGTACCATATATTTACCAAGTACCATTAATGTTTCTTGGTCATCATCTCTGCACAGAGTAAGCACTCAGTAAATACGATTGAAAGGATCGTCATCATCATCAATGGTATTCATTGAGTACTTACTATGCGTGGAGCACTGTACTGAGCATTTGGGAGAGTACAGTACAAGTGAATCGGCAGCTACGTTCTCTGCCCATGGTGAGCTTACAGTCTAGCGGGGGAGATGGATAATAATATAAATAAATAATTTATAGTATATAATATAAAGATACCTACGTAACTGCTTCGGGGTTGAGGGCGGGGGCGAATAACAAACACCCGAGGGTCACTCATCCAAGTGCATAAGCTACAGAGAAGGGAGAGGGAGCCGAGGAAAAGTGGGCCTAATCAGGGGAAAGGTGACTTTAATGAGGCTCTGAAGGCAGGGAGAGTGGCGGTCTGGCATATTTGGAGGGGGAGGAAGTGTGAAAGGGGTCGGCGGCCAGACAGACGAGATCGGGGCACGGTGAGGAAAATGGCGCTAGAGTAGCCAAGAGAATCCAGAGGGTTAATGTCCTCTCGTGGTTTCTAGCACCCAAGTAGTAATTTACTCAGAAATATCTGTAGCCTTTATTAATCCTCAGAAACGCCCTGCGAGGTCCATACTGAGCAATATGGTCCCCTTTTAATGATGAGCAAAGTGAATCCAAAAGGGATTATTGGCAGGAATCGAATTTCTTGAGAATGAAGTGACCTCGGTCTTGAAAGGGAGTGATAGTAGTACTGCTGGTGATTTTTTAAAATCACAGTCATCTTTTGTTTCTCCTTGAAGTATGTTCCTTCCTTTCGGCGTGCAGTGGTTATTTTAAATTTGTGTTCATTCAACTCAGAATGATTTTTCCCGGGGTGATTTAGTAAGTATAAAGACTATTTAATAAGACCCTATGAATTTAACTCTGAAATCATTACTTTGACCCCTAGAAAATACTGCCATCTATGCCCCCTCTATCATTGTGAAACACAACAATCCCAACGAGTCTTTGACCAAGGTAGCAATTTCCCCAAAATGTTCGAGTGGTTGAAAATAGATTTATAACGGAGCATTGTCTCTAAGATCTTCATTCGGGTTCATTCTTGTTTTGTGGATTTCGTAAAGTAATGTAAAAAAAAAATTCTATCCATCTCATTGCTAATAGTCATGCAATTTTTCTTCCCTCATCTGATTAAACAGGAAAACTGCGGCATGTCTGTGTGTAATGGCAAAATCTACATCCTGGGTGGAAGAAGAGAAAATGGAGAAGCAACCGACACCATTCTCTGTTACGATCCGGCAACTAGTATCATCACGGGAGTAGCGGCAATGCCCAGGCCCGTGTCATATCACGGCTGTGTAACTATCCATAGGTTCAATGAAAAAGGCTTTAAGCTCTAAAGAAAGAAGCCCTCACCAAACAGTAAGAACGCTCAATTCAAGGTGGCATTCTCAAGAGCTCTATAAAGAGAAACTGGCATTTTCCTAAAAGTGTCACATGTAAAAATGCTCCTATTATTGCTTTGAAAAACAAACTCTGTTTCAAATTGTAAATAGAAAAAGGCATCCCAAACCTTTCCAGTAATTGAAATTCTATTTCCTAATTTGATAGTATGCTCATTTGATAAGTGTGTTCCCTTTTTGTAAATTCAAAGTCCTTGGCATTTTGGAGGGGTACTTTCACAAGGATTTGTAGCACCTATAAATATACTCATTTTCAGTCATTAGTGTCGAATCCTTTAAAATGTAAATACGCTTACTCTCCAAGCATCTATGCACCTAGAGGTGATTAAAATAAGAATATTCATTCTAGCTGGAAGTTACATATGATTTGCCCATTTCTAATTGGAATTAACCCCTGTTAGAACCTATATTAATTCATAACAAGAAAATAGATTTTTAAATTGACTATGATTATTGAGGGGTGATGTACTATCAATGTGAGAACTTGGAAGTGGTACAGTAGCTCTTCTGAACTTCACTGGCCACTTCTGTACACCTGCTATTGTTCCTGAAAGCTTTTTATGGAATCTCCGAAACCGTGCTCTGAAACCACAGATTAATTCTGGTGGAAATCTACATACGAGACTCTTGAAATGTATGCCCTTCACCTATCGACCAGTTGGTATGTTTCGGTTCTTATTTTTCTTGAACCTGTCCCGAAGATTGCCTCATCTGACAAGCGGTCACTGTAAGCCACCTTTTCAAAATTCCAACGCCGAGCAGATACAGCTAGGGAGTAACAGTTCTGTATTAACCTTATCAGAAAGAGGATGGAAACAATGCTGTTTAATAGTCAAAGGTATATGTGGGCAGTTCTTGTTTATTTAACCGTTTTGCAAAATGCCAGGATCAACTGCATCCTTTCAAAGAACAAGTTGTCTCTCTCCAGATCTTTTCGCCTCGGGTTTCAAAGAGGTCTGGGTAGTTAGAGAGGAAATCAATGTGGGCGGATGTGTCTGTGTACCCATCTGAGCATTTATCTTGAGCCTTGGTGCAGCGTGCATATATTCTGATGCAGATAAATAAGGCTTAGTAACCTTCCAGATGTCCTGAATCTCGACTAGTTCCCTTTTCAGAGAATTGCTGCTTAAGGTCTTCTGTTTCTGTTACCTTTCTGGAATTGCCAAAATATGGAATAATGGAGAGCTAGGACACTTTTTTATGGGAAACCCAAGAAAATGAGACTACTTCGTCTCCCCCGTTTAGACTGTGAGCCCGTCACTGGGCAGGGATGGTCTCTATCTGTTGCCCAATTGTACATTCCAAGCGCTTAGTACAGTGCTCTGCACATAGTAAGCGCTCAATAAGTACTATTGAATGAATGAATTTAAAAAGCATCTGTCATTTTAGCGAAACAACCAGATTTCAGTTTTTAAAGAAAACATGAAACTTTTTGATAAACCCTAGCTAGAATTGATTCTGTGTGTATTTAGCAGTACAAATAGAATCCCATTATTTTGCCCTGTTAAATCAGAGGAAACGTCCACAATAAAATTGAAAATGTAATCTTAGCCCTTTTCGGGGTTTCTGTCATCCAAGCTGTGCTTTGAGTAGCTACACTAGTCCTTGTGATTAATAACCTTAAGAAAAAGTTAACATTCACAGTTTAACCCTGTTTAGGTGGAAAACAATATTTGGGGCATTTAAGATAGTGTTTCAGGTAAATCAAAATAATAATAAAAATACTAATGATGATGATGACGGTATTCGTTAAACACTTACTATGTGGCGAGTACTGTTCTAAGTGCTGGGGTAGATACAGGGTAATCAGGTTGTCCCACGCGGGGCTCACAGTTTTAATCCCCACTTTATAGTTGAGGTAACTGAAGCACAGAGAAGTTAAGCAGCTTGCCCAAGGTCACACAGCAGACCAGTGGCAGAACCAGAATTAGAACCCATGTCCCTTGACTCCCAAGCCTGTGCTCTTTCCACTAAGCCACGCTGCTTCCCCTAAAATCAAACTAGAGGTAAATTTGAGTATTTAAACCTTCACTCTGTGGCAAATATTTTGTCCTTTTAAGTAACTCGACACTGACGGTAATCTGCTCTTCAATTCCTTTTGTAGATAATAGGACGCTCTGGTGCAAAGACTCTTTTGCATTTAAATGTATAATTGTAAAGTTAGTGCCCATCTGTAAATACAGGCATCTAACATGTTTTTCAAGACAATTGTCCCTGTAGCATAGATTTTTACCATTTATGTGCCATTTTAACTGTTGTGGACATGTGTTTTGTTATTGTATCTTCATTTGTGCATTTAATTTACAGCAAATCTGAGCTGAATCCCTACGAAACAGAATCTGTGCATAAGCAGATGTTGGAACTTATACCAATGATGACGCTGTTTCTTGCCCTTCCATCAGTGCCTAAAATCTCATAATGTACTTTTAGCAATTTCAACCTAGCCTAGAGGCTAAGGACCATTATCTCTGATCCTGGTCAGGAGAAGTACAGCTGTTTACTACTCTTGAGCTTGCATAGATGTTTGTGTTTTTAGTGGAAGGTGTCCAGGTCAATTTATTTTGGCCGATTAAAAATATGGAAAAGGGATGAACCGTCTGTGAAGGTTCACGACTTGTACTCCATTTAGAGATTCAGAATGCCAGGTTAAGACTGTACCCCATCAACCAAGCTAAAAACACATGATGTGCCTCATTAAGGAAAAGAACTGTAATCATATTACTAGCTAGTTGCATAAGTAAGGGAAAACATCCTAAAGGCTTTATGTCTAAATATCTAAACAAATCAAATCAGTTACAAATGACTTATGATCAGTCTGAAAATTGGCCGTATACATGCAAGAGCCATTGGAAGGCTAAAATCTCTAATTGGCAAAACCTAGGGTAATGAGAAAACCTTCTCGAATGGATATTTCCCTTGGGAGTCATTCTTAAAGCTTTACCTTATCTTTGATTGCTAAAAAATAAATGTATAGCTTTAGAGAAACCGTATAGAAGTCTTAGTTGTCCAATCTTTTAGCCATGAATCATATTCCATCCCACTGTACTGTATTTGATAGGTTCTCGGAACTTAGTAGATGAAAAATTATTTGGGTGTGTTGGTATGTTATTTACATAATTACGTTATTATCCATGATTAATGTTATTGCCATCATGCAGTGTCCAGGTGATTTTGGGGGCAATACTGTTGTGTTTCAATATTCTAAAAATATATATTTCTTAGGACTCAATTTGCTTTAAGGATCAGAGAAAAGCAAATGGAGTGAAAGTAAATTTTGATTTTGAGTTAAGAAAATCCCCAATAATTTTATCACTGTGCATATCCCTGGCACTTTTTATTTCCATCGCACTCTAGCCGTTGTTGTTTTTCAAATGGTCCTTCATGGGGATCCCAGTCTAAGTAGGAGGGAGAACAGATATTGAATCTCCATTTTACAGATGAGGAAACAGAGGCACAGCGAAGGTGAGTGACTTGCCCAAGGCCACTCAGCAAGCAATCAATTACTGTTACTCTCACCACACCGAAAGTTGTAGGTAAACGGTGAATGGTTTCTGCGGTTCACAGAACGTAATGTAGAACGTCATATGGCAAGTCACTGTTGGAGTCGGAAGAGTTTGGAATTCTATGGTCTGTCCACAGAGCTGAAGGGAACTCAGACTTCCTACCGAGGTTGATGATTCCTTCTCGGAGCAAGGGGAGGAGAGGCTTTAAACACTGGAAGATGTCTTCCACGATTTTTCCTGTTTAATTCAGATGGGCTGTGAAGACCTTTCCTCTCTCTCAACCCAACCATCGCCTCCCCCGCTAAAATGTGATCTGAAAGGGCTTCTTGGATCTTCACTATCCGCCGACTGAAAAAATCAGGTGACTCAAGTGTTTAAGCATATGCCCCCTTGCCACCCAGAAGTTTCTAGAAGAATCGAATGCCCAGTCAGGGACCTGCTTGCCGCTACTGTACCTTTGGTGGTGGAATTTTAATAAGCAGGACTCTGATTACGCTTGCGATTCTGGTCTTCTAATACTGATTTTAATGCGTGACTTCCCATCTAGTAAAATTTGAACGTTCATTGTCCTTTTTTCAAAGGGAAAAAAACGTGGCAGTAGTTGATACGTTTTCTCATCGGGAATCTCGGAAAACTCTTCACGTATCGCTTCTGTCAAATGCTCTATAGGGAAACTCAGGAAAGACAAAAGTTCCGTGGTTTTACTTTTGTCCACCTAGAAAAGGCAAACCAGGTTTTTCTCTGTACTCTGAAAAGGGCAGCAGAGCATAAAATTTGCTGTGAGAGCCCAAACAACAACTGGGCAAGTGCTTTCAACTTGTCCTAACTCATAAGAAAGAAGAGGCTGCATGGCTTAGATGTATTTGCTGAAGTGGCTTGAATCTCACCTGTGGAATATCTCAGATTATGCTTTCCAGGGAGAAAGACTTACCGGCCATGCTGGGCCTAACGTTAAGATCTCTAGTTCTTTCAGAAGATTCCTCAAAGCTGCTCTGATTCGAGTGAAATCAAGGTGCCAACGATCTTTACCAAAAGCTCACCTCATTGTGATTTCTGCCCTTGCTGAAATCATTTCTTCAGGGGTATTAGAAGCCAGACTCCTGTTGCTTGCATTACATTTATCTTTGAGTAACAAAGCAAAACAAACAAAAACCCAGTTTCCTCAGGCACTTGGTAATGCATGCCCCTATGGCCAAAAGTTGCCATAAGATAGACATTAACTAACTTGACTCTGCATTCTCCTCCACTGTTGTGCACCAGAATCCTCATGAGCCGGAAAGTATGAATCAGTAGCTAATTCTAGAAAATTCTAAGGGGATAATTCATTTTTAGAGTACTTAGGGCAATATTTTTAATGAGTGGCTTTTGTATGAATGTTGTACACTTGCGTGATTACCTAGATTTTCAGTTTAGAATCGAAGATGAGCAAGTTATAAACGATACACAAAAATGACACTGATAGGTCTAGTAACTTATTTTACATTACTGTTCCAAAGAAGAGGTGTTTTTTTAATGTTGATAAATAATTGTGCCTGAATTTGCTTGGTGTGCCTTACCTTCTCCAGCACTCTTTCAGCTCTCAGTTTGTAAGGACTGTTTTAGGCAAGCTTCATGTTTGTTTTCTGTAGAACAAACATCGTTGCCGCATTTTCACTTTTTAAGAAAACACTCCTTGTATACACTTGAAAATAGAGGACAAAAATGAGGATATATTTAAACTGAAATGTATTCCTTTTAATTAGTATCTGGCTGAATTCCTATCTTGTTTTGTTTTTGCCTGAATAACCCATACTTCCTTTTTAGAGGTTTCAACAAACAGTCAAATCTGTTACAGCTGGAGTAAAATGCAAGGTGATTGTAATATAATGGGCAAAATGATATTTGAGATCAAGATGCTTCAATATTGTCGTATTCAGGTACCTTGTGACATAAGCCCATTAAAAATGACCTTTGAATTTATAGGCCTATACTTGCATATCAAAAGATTAGCTCCACTCATTTCTTTGGTTTTGTTAACACCAAAGTCATATTTTCTCCCTTTAAGGCTTTTTTTTTTTAAGTCTTTAAAGCAGTTCATTTTATCTTTGCCAGTTCCCTTATTTACAGAAAATTAAAAGTTGGTTTTGTTAAGAACCAATGCCATTTTCTGGAGCAAACATAGCACGATGTAGAGCTGAATAAAAGTGCAGCCCCCTTCATAAACTGCACATGATCAAAGGCAGCTGAGTGTTGTTTGCTGACAGTTTGAGAACTCCAGATTGTGTTCTCAGTGAGAGATGGCTTGTTTATCATTGTTTTTCATAGTCTGTTGTAGCACTTCAGTACCGTACTTGTTATATTTAAATGTACTTCTTGCATATTTCATTTTTTAAGTTTAATACATCTAATAAATGTGTCTTCTGACTAGTACTCTTATTACGCCTGTTTTGTTACATTTTGATTTACAGAAAAGTACTAGCTACGCATATCACTGATAAAATAAACCTAAGGAAGAGAAGATAAATTCCTTAGATACTGTATCAAAAAAGTGTGAAGCTTCGTATTCTCAAGATATTTCTGGTAGAAACTAAGGCTGGTTAACCCTCCAGGCGGCCCCGGGATTTACTATACAATCGGTTTCCGAAAGCTGCGTCATAAATAGAAATGTTGCAGGTTGGAACCGATCTTCTCCTAGGAACAATGTGATCAGTGTGGGGTTGGTTCCGGTGTCAGAACCATACAGTGTCTTTTTTTCCAAAATTATCCCGAACTGTGTGTTTAACCATTTATAATAATAATGTTGGTATTTGTTAAGTGCTTACTATGTGCTTACTAAGCGCTGGGGTAGATACAGGGTCATTAGGTTGTCCCACATGAGGCTCACAGTCTTCATCCCCATTTTACAGATGAGATAACTGAGGCACAGAGAAGTGAAGTGACTTGCCCACGGTCACACAGCTGACA
Organism: Ornithorhynchus anatinus; assembly: GCF_004115215.2. NCBI lineage: Eukaryota > Metazoa > Chordata > Mammalia > Monotremata > Ornithorhynchidae > Ornithorhynchus > Ornithorhynchus anatinus. Next base: position 123,974,813 of record NC_041728.1, on the reverse strand, counting down.
AGTGGCAGGTCTGGGAATCGAACCCATGACCATGGACTCCCAAGCCCGGGCTCTATCCACTAAGCCATGCTGCTTCCCTATAGACAAGTTTACAGTCTAGCAAGCAGGGAAGAGCTGCCTCAGAGAAGCAGCGTGGCTTAGTTGAAAGAGCCTGGGCTTGGGAGTCAGAGGGTGTGGGTTCTAATTCCGTCTCCGCCACTTATCAGTTGTGTGACTTTGGGCAAGTCACTTTACTTCTCGGTGCCTCAGTTACCTCACCTGTAAAATGGGGATTAAGACGGTGAGTCCCACATGGGACAACCTGATTACCGTGTATCTACTCCAGCGCTTAGAACAGTGCTTGGCACGTAGTAAGCACTTAACAAATGCTATCATTATTATTATTATTAGCAGGGGAGACCAATGTTAAAATTCTACAGAAAGGGTCAGTGGGTCCTGTGAAAGTCCCCACTTTGGGTTATGGGAGCTAGATGGTGGTGTCTGAGAAACCAGCCTGCAGTGGAGCTGCAGGGGCAAGATAAAGTAAAAAATAAAATAAAAATAGAAGCAGAGTGTAGACTCTTAGGCTCTGGACTGGAATCTCTGGATGTCACTGGAAGCAGTGGCTACACTCTACAGTGGTTTCTCTTACTCTGTTGGCGGTGGGGGAGTGTTGGTGCAGGCCTTTCAAAGTCGTGTGTGTGCACCGTGGAGGTGAGGAAAAGGGAGGGAATTGGAGAAGAAGAGAGTTGAGGGATGACTGAGTGACTAGAATATGGGGTGAGGGTATCCATCTTCCCTGCCTACATGTCTAGCTCTTATTTTCTTTTCTTCCCCCATCTCTTCTGACATGCTTGGACTATTGATCCTACCCACTGGAAGCCCCACTTGATTCACACCTCCTTTCATTCATTCATTCATTCATTCATTCATTCATTCAATAGTCTTTATTGAGCACTTACTATGTGCAGAGCACTGTACTAAGCGCTTGGAGTATACAGTTTGGCAACAGATAGAGACAATCCCTGCCCAATGACGGGCTTTCACCATCCTACAGCCATTTCCTCCCTGCCTGCCTATGAGCAGAGATAACGCTATGGTCACCCCCAGTCAGAACCCCCTCCCATGTCTTTTTGGGGGCCAGGGCAAAGCTGACAAAGGCTGACAGGGCAAAGAGGGTCAGGATCTTTGGGCAAGGCAAATCGTTTATCCTGCCCTGCTGCCAAAGACCTCTATCTTTGGAAGTCAGATTTTCAAAATGGCAGATGGGGGAGGGGTGGAGAGCTTTATTTCTTTGGCTTCCACAAGCCCCTCACTCAGACTGCCTTGGAAACTTTCACGGCATAAGGACACCTATCGCCGGTGCCCTGCCCAGTCCGTGCCTCGGTTTCCATTTGCAGTAACGAGGCTCTTGTTACAGCTGTCCTTGTTCTGTCAAAGTTTCATCTATCATAGATGATTCACTGCGAACACTTTCACTACACACACAAGTTGAACACACTGAACTTCAAAAACACTGACCAGTAAGGAAGTTAGAACAACTGGATAAAAGCCAGGTGGAAACCAAATAATGAATCTGTCACGTATGGGGTGATCGGAAAGGAAGTGGAGATGAAGGTGACTGCAGTTTCGAAGCTTTTGAAAACAAGGGTTGAGCCTCAACCTTCTTTTCCCTGAAGGAGAAAAAATAAAACCTGGGGATTGTTTAAACAAAGTCATTTCACACTAAATAATGAGAGCCTGAATAAGAGAGGTAAAGATGATTTTGGCCTTTAAATTTTCCATGAGAACACACACCACCAGAGAGGCTTTTAAGCATTCGAAATGTGACTGTTCTTTTCGCCACACTGTTGTCCAGGCCTGTCAAACGACACCCACCAAGAAAACTCCCTCCTTTGAGACAAAGCTGTAAGCGAAGCTCAGGAATTCTGTTTACTCTTCCTACTCTAAGTAACAGAAGAAGGGTGGGCAGAAACCCAATATGGCATTAAGAACAACAGCCCTTAAACGCTCTAGCAATTAACAATCCAATTCCAACCCCACGAGTTCCTCCTTTCCTCTAGAACAACCATTTGTTTCCCACCCCTCTTAGGTATGAGTCCAGCAGAGGGTGGGCAGGGCAGATTAGAAGGTTGTGATAGCCCCTGCAACCGAAGCAGGAGACCATGGTTGAGGAGAGTTAAAAATAATAATAATAATGTTGGCATTTGTTAATCACTTACTATGTGCCGAGCACCCTTTTAAGCACTTGGATAGATACAAGGTAATCAGGTTGTCCCACCTGAGGCTCAAAGCCCTCTCCCCGTTTTACAGATGAAGTAACTGAGGCACCAAGAAGTTAAGTGACTTGCCCAAAATCACACAGCTGACAGGTGGCAGAGCCAGGATTAGAACCCATGAACTCTGACTCCTAAGCCCATGCTCTTTCCACTGAGCCACGTTGCTTCTCTCTTGGTGGTCAAGTTGGAGGTCAAGCCCTAAGCATAGGAGTTAGATCCCCAACTTAATTTTATTAGTTTGAGGCATCACCTTCAGCCAATGAACAGTATTTCATTCATTCAATCATTTATTGAATGTTTACTGTGTGCAGAGCACTGTACTAAGGGCTTGGGAAGTATTTATTATCATCATCATCGTTATTGATAGTGATAATAGCTAGTGTTTGTTAAGCACTTACTATGTAATAATAACAATAATAATGGTGGAATTTGCTAAGCACTTACTATCCCAGCTCTGCCACTTGTCAGCTGTGTGACTGTGGGCAAGTCACTTAACTTCTCTGTGCCTCAGTTACTTCATCTGTAAAATGGGGATGAAGACTGTGAGCCCCACGTGGGACAACTTGATTCCCCTGTGTCTACCCCAGCGCTTAGAACAGTGCTCTGCACATAGTAAGCCCTTAACAAATATCAACATTATTATTATTATTATGTGCCAAGCACTATTCTAGGTGCTGTGGTAGATACAAGCTAATCAGGTTGTCCCATGGGGGGCTCACAGTTTTAATCCCCATTTTACAGATGAGGTCACTGAGGCAAAGAGAAGTTAAGTGACTTGCCCAAAGTCACACAGCTGACAAGTGGCAGAGCCGGTTGCCGAATTGTATTTTCCAAGCGTTTTGTACAGTGCTCTGCACACAGTAAATGCTCAATTAAGCACGATTGAATGACTAGAACCCACGACCTCTGACTCTCAAGCCCATGCTCTTTCAACTAAGCCAGGCAAGCTCTGAGCAATGGGTTAGAGACAAGACAGTCGGGTCCCACAGGGGAATTATAGTTCAAGTAGGAGGGAGAACAGGTACTGAATCCTCATTTGGCAGATGAGGGAACAGAGGCACAGAGAAATTAAGTGACGTCCAAAATTGCACAGCAGACAAGTTCTCAACTCAAGTTCTCTGACTCCCATGCCCATGCACTTTCCAATTAGGACATACTGCTTCCCTCCATGTCCTATTGCCTGTAAGTACATTACTGTACTAAGCACTTTGGGGAGCATGATAGAATCGTAGATGTAATCCCAGACCTCAAGGAGCCTAATGGGGGACTCTGACACTGAAGTAAATTTCAGAGAGGAGGAAGTAAGAGAGTACATCAAATACATACTTAAGTGTGACATCATGGAAATATCGGGGAAGAACTGACAGGATTTGATGACAGGCTGAGTATAGAGATTAAAAGAGAAGGAAGGAGCCCAGATTACAGGCTTGAGAGAGACAGGAGAATGGGGGTGTTGTCGGCCGTGGTGGGGGAGAGGATTTGGCAGGAAGTTTAGTTTTGGATTTATTACTGATCTCACCTCCCACCATGTCCCCAAGATACTGAGGATGCACAAGCTTGCCTCGTTTGCTCCCATGGCTTTAACAGCGTGGCTCAGTGGAAAGAGCCCAGGCTTGGGATTCAGAGGGCATGGGTTCGAATCCCGGCTCTGCCACTTGTCAGCTGTGCGACTGTGGGCAAGTCACTTCACTTCTCTATGCCTCAGTTACCTCATCTGTAAAATGGGGATTAACTGTGAGCCTCACGTGGGACAACCTGATTACCCTGTATCTACCCCAGCACTTAGCACAGTGCTCTGCACATAGTAAGCGCTTTACAGATACCAACATAATTATTATTGTTATTATCTCTATGCAGGAGTTGCCCGGCTCTGATCTCTCTCCTCTGTGCTCTCCTATTTCCTCCTTCCTTCAGGACATCTCTATCTGGATGACCTGCTGACACCTCAAACCTAACATGTCCAAAGCAGAACTCCTCATCTTTCCACCCAAACTCTGTCCTCCCCGTAGCTTTCCCATCACTGTAGACAAGACCACCACCCTCCCTGTAGCCTTGGCATTATCCTGGACTCCTCTCTCTCCTGTTTTTTTTTTTAAATGGTATTTATTAAATGCTTACTCTGTGCCAGGCACTGTGTCCTGGGGCAGACGCAAGATAATCAGGTTGGACCCTGACCCTGTCCCACTTGGGCCTCACAGTCTCCATTCCCATTTTACAGATGAGGTAACTGAGGCACCGAGAAGTCAAGGGACTTGCCCAAGGTCACACAACAGACAATTGGTAGAGCCAGGATTAGAACCCAGGTCCTCTGAATCCCAGGCCCACGCTCTTTCCACTAGGCCACGCTGCTTCTCAATTTCCCTTCGTTCATTCATTCAACCCAATATTCACTCTGTCGTCAGATCCTGTCAATTCTATCTTTGCAAGATCGCTAAAATTCACCTTTTTCTCTCCATCCAGACTCCTACCACGTTGATCCAAGCACTTATCCTATCCCACCTTAACAGCTGCATCGGCCTCCTCAGTGACCTCCCTGCTTCCTGTCTTTCCCCACTTCAGTCCATACATTACTCTGCCGACGGGATCATTTTTCTACAAAACCATCCAGTCCACGTTTCCCCACACTCCTCGAGAACCTCCAGCTGTTGCCCATCCGCTGCACCGAACAGTAACTCCTTGCCGCTGGCTTTAAAGCCCTCCCTCAATCACCAGCCTCCTACTTCATCTCTCTGATTTCCCACTACAACCCAGCCCACACGCTTTGCTCCTCTAATGCCAAGCTTCTCACTGTACCTCAGTTTTGTCTATCTCACCATCGATCTCTTACCCCTGTCCTGCCTCTCGCTTGGAACTCCCTCCCCTTTCATATCCAATAGACCATCACCCTCCACTCCTTCGAAGTCTTATTAAAATCGCCTCTCTTCCAAGAGGACCTCCCCGCCTCCTTTCCACTACTCCCTCTCCCTTCTCTATCATCCTTGCACCTGGATTTACACCCTTTACTCATCCCACCTTCAGGCCTTCAGCCTTTATTACATATCTGTAATTTATTTAAATGTCTGTCTCCCCCTCTAGACTTAATACAGTGCTCTGCACTCAGTAAGCGCTCAACCGATTTTTTATGGCATTTATTAAAGCGCGATTTGCCAGGCACTGCATTGAGCATAGGAGTAGATTAAAGATAATCAGGTTGGACACAGTCCTCGTTCCATCTGGAGCTCCCGATCCTACTCCCCATTTTACAAATGAGGTAATTGAGGCACAGTGAAAGTGAAATGATTTGCCTAAAATCACACGGCAGACAAGTGGCGGAGCCGGGATTAGAACCAGGTCCTCTGACTCCCAGGCCTGTGCTCTTTCCACTAAGCCACGCTGCTTCTCGATTGGCTGAGTGATTGATTACCACCAGCTATTTTTATTATCCTGCTGAGCCAACTTGGGGGGATGAAGGTAATAGTATCTTAATAATAATAATAATAATAATAATAATTATGGTATTTGTTCATTCATTCATTCAATAGTATTTATTGAGCATTTACTATGTCCAGAGCACTGTACTAAGTGCTTGGAATGTACAATTCGGCAACAGATAGAGACAATCCCTGCCCAGTGACGGGCTCACAATCTAATCGGGGGAGACAGATGGCAGAGCTAAACAGAACGAAACAAAAACAAGACAACATTATCACGATAAATAGAATCAAGGGGATGTACACCTCATTAACAAAATAAATAGGGTAATAAATAATATTTACAAATGAGGACAGTGCTGAAGGGAAGGGAATGGGGAAAGGGGAGGAGCAGAGGGTGGAGGGGGAGCGGGGGGGGGGGGGACTCCGTCTGGGAAGACCTCTTGGAGGAGGTGAGCTCTCAGTAGGGCTTTGAAGGGGGGAGAGAGTTTGGCGGACGTGAGGAGTGAGGGCATTCCAGGACAGCGGTAGGACATGGGCCAGGGGTCGACGGCGGGATAGGCGTGAACGGGGGACGGTGAGGAGGTGAGTGGCAGAGGAGCGGAGCGTGTGGTGTGGGCAGTAGAAAGAGAGAAGGGAGGAGAGGCAGGAGGGGGCAAGGTGATGGACAGCTTTGAAGCCCAGAGTGAGGAGTTTTTGTTTCGTGAGGAGGTGGATAGGCAACCCCCGGAGGTTTTTAAGGAGGGGAGTGACACGCCCAGAGCGTTTCTGTAGGAAGATGATCTGGGCAGCGGAATGAAGAATAGACTGGAGTGGGGAGAGACAGGAGGAAGGGAGATCAGAGAGAAGGCTGACACAATAATCCAGTCGGGATATTATGAGAGCTTGTGCCAGCACGATAGCAGTTTGGATGATGATGTTGGTATTTGTTAAGCTCTTACTATTTGCAGAGCAATGTTCTAAGCGCTGGGGTAGATACAAGGTAATCAGGTTGTCCCACGTGAGGCTCACAGTTAATCCCCATTTTACAGATGAGGTAACTGAGGCACAGAGAAGTTAAGTGACTTGCCCACGGTCACACAGCTGACAAGTGGCAGAGCCGGGATTCGAACCTATGACCTCTGAATCCGAAGCCCAGGCTCTTGAGCTTCTTTGGATGGAGAGAAAAGGGCAGATCTTGGCGATATGGTAAAGGTGAGAGTGGCAGGCATTGGTGATGGATTGGATATGTGGGTGAATGAGCGAGCAGAGTCAAGGATGACACCAAGGTTGTGGGCCTGTGAGACGGGAAGGATGGTCATGCCGTACACAGTGACAGGAAAGTCAGGGACAGGACAGGGTTTGGGAGGGATGATAAGGAGCTCAGTCTTGGACATGTTGAGTTTTAGGTGGCGGGCAGACAGGAGACGTCCCGGAGGCAGAAAGAGATACGAGCCTGAAGGGAGGAGGAGAGAACAGGAGAGGAGATGTAGATCGGGGTGTCATCTGCATTGAGATGATAGTTGAAGCCGTGGGAGTGAATGAGTTCACCAAGGGAGTGAGTATAAATGGAGAACAGAAGAGGGCAAGAACTGACCCTGGAGGAACCCCTACACTTAGTGGATGGGAGGGGGAGGTGAAGCTGGTGAAGGACTCTTCTAAGCACTGGGGTAGATACAAGGTGATCAGGTTGTCCCACATGCAGCTCACAGTCTTAACCACCATTTTACAGATGAGGTAACTGAGTCAAAGAGCAGTGAAGTGGCTTGCCCAAGATCACACAGCAGACAAGAGGTGGAACTGGGCTTAGAACCCATGTTCTCTGACTCCCAAGACCAGGCTCTTGCCACTAAACCATGCTGCTTTTCCAATAATCAAGATATTATTATTTTGATAATATATCCTCATCCCCTTCATGAGCAAAGGGTATAGTACACTATGTAAGAGAAACGTGATCAGGGATCCCAAAATGGGTAAAAGAGTTGGAATTTGAGGGCTCTATTCCCCTACCCAGAAAAGCCTTGGGAACCACCCACCCATGGCTGGGGTCGGCCGGTGGGAACAGCAGGGAGGTAAGTGGAGAGGATATGACCCTTTCTCTTCCTCCCCTCAATCAATCAGTGGCATTTATTGAGTGCTTGCTGTGTGCAGAGCACTCTGCTAAAATCTTGGGAAAGGACAATAGAGTTGATAGACATGATCCCTGTCCACGGGGAGTTTACAGTCTAGAGAAAGACCGCAGAAACTGTGGCTGAACTATCCCTTCCTGGGCCATTTTCTAGGTTTGTGTGGAAGATGGAGTTGAAAAAGTTCAGGATACAGGCTGTGCCGTGGTGGAGAGAGCGACCTTGAAGACTGGGTTAGCGCTTTGTGTCCTTGTAGGTCATTTGGTGGTCCTCCCCTCCCCAACAGAATGTCCACTCATAATAACAATAACAATAATAATAATACTATGGTATTTGTTAAGCACTTACTATGTGTCAAGCACTGTTCTAAACCCTGGGGCAGACACAAGGTAATCAGTTTGGAAATAGTCCCTGTCATTCATTCATTCAATAGTATTTATTGAGCGCACTGTACTAAGCGCTTGGAATATACAAGTCGGCAACAGATAGAGACAGTCCCTGCCCTTTGACGGGCTTACGGTCTAATCAGGGGAGACAGGCAGACAATAACAATGGCAATAAATAGAGTCAAGGGGAAGACTGTCCCACATGGGGTTCACAGTCTCAATCCCCATTTTACAGACGAGGTAACATAGGACATAGATTTTTATTAAGCCCTTTTGAGCTTCAGTAATGGAGGTTGAAATGGTTAATTGTCGTGGAGAAGTCAAGTGACTGGCTCGAGATCACCCAGCAGACAATTGGCGGAGTGGGATTAGAACCCACGACCTCTGACTCGAAGCCCGTGCTCTTGCCACTAGGCCGTTCTGCTACTCTAACACGCAACCTTCTTACTAATAATAATTATGGTATTTGTGAAGTGCCTACTATTTGCCAAGCACTTTTCTAAGCGTTGGGGTCGATATAAGGTAATCGGGTTGGACCCAGTCTCTGTCCCCCTTGAGGCTCATAGTGTTTAATGCCCATTTTGCATAAGAGGTAACCGAGGCACGGAGAAGTCAGCTCTAAGCAGGTCAGACCATCGCTCTAAGCAGGTCAGACCATCCCGACTAGCCTCTGGAGCACAATGGGGGTCTGCCGCTGGGGAGGTTTCAGAGAGGATCCCCCTTGTTACAAGACCACCGGCGACAGCTGTCGTCCTGACTCGCTGACTCGCGTGGAATTTGGACCACTCTGCACAGCCAGGAGTATTGCTCGAACAACTCAGCGTCTTTGTCCTCTGAGCCGTTGGAATCTCAACGGTGGTGTCCGAGCAACGCTCACCAGAACGGCAGCGAGTTCTTCCGGATAAAGTTTTCAAACTTACTGACGTTAACAGCGCTTTCCGAGCCGTCGGCGTCTCGACAGTGGTGTCTGAGCAACGCTCACCAGAACGGCAGGGAGTTTTTCCGGATCGAGTTATCTAAATGATTAACGTTAATATCCGTTCCCCCGTCTAGACTGTAAGCTTGTTGTGGGCAGGAAATGTAGGTGCTAACTCTGTTGTATTGTACTCTCCCAGTGCCCTGCACATCGTGAAGGCTCAGTAAATAGCGTCGATCCTCTCTGAATGGGCTTATGAATGGGCGAATATGTGTCTGCAAATTCTGTAGCATCGCCGTCTCCCAAGTGTCTAGTCCCGTGCTCTGCGTGTAGCAAGTGCTCAATAAATATCGATGACGAATGCAGTTTCATACCAACGTGCAGTTTTACCATTGGGAGCGGCATGGCGCAGTGGCTAGAGCATGGGCTTGGGAGTCAGCAGGACCTGAGTGCATTCATTCATCATTCAATTGTATTGACTGAATGCTTACTGTGTGCAGAGCACTGTACTAAGCGCTTGGGAAGTTCAATTCAGCAAGAAATAGAGGCAATCCCTGCCCACACCGGGCTGAGAGTTTGGAAGGAGGGGGAGGCAGACTTCAAAACAAGTAGGCATCAGAAGCATCATTATAAATAAATAGAATGATAGCTACATATATACACAAGTGCTGTGGGGTGGGGAGAAGGGGGTAGAGCAGAGGGGAGTAGGGGTGATGGGGAGGGGAGGGGGAACAGAGGAAAAGGCTGAGTCTGGGAAGGCCTCCTGGAGGAGGTGAGCTTTCAGTAGGGCTTTGAAGGGGGGAAGGGAGCTAGTTTGTTGGATGTGAGGAGGGAGGGCATTCCGGGCCACGGGCAGGACGTGGGCCAGGGGTCGACGGCGGGACAGGTGAGAACGGATTCTAATCCCAGCTCTGTCACCTATCTGCTGTGTGACGTGGGGCAAGCCATTCTGCTTCTCTGGGCCTCAGTTCCCTCATCGGTAAAATGGGGATGGAAACTGTGAGCCCCACTGGGGACAGGGATTGGTGGGTCCATCCTGATTTGCTTGGATCCACCCCAGTGCTTCGCACAGTGCCTGGCACCTTGTGAGCCGTTAACAGACACCATAATAAGCACGTTAAAGCCCAAGGTCAACTCCACAGCAGGGTGGCTCAGTGGAAAGAGCCCGGGCTTGGGAGTCAGGGGTCATGGGTTCTAATTCTGGCTCCACCACCTGTCAGCTCTGTGACTTTGGGCAAGTTGCCTACCTTCTTTGTGCCTTAGTGACCTCATCTGTAAAATGGGGATGAAGACTGTGAGCCCTATGTGGGACAATCTGATGACCTTGTATCTATCCCAGCACTTAGAACAGTACTCGGCACATAGTAAGCTCTTAAGAAATACCATCATTATTTATTATTATTATTATTATTACTATTCTCGGTGCCTCAGTGACCTCATCTGTCATTGGGGATGAAAATGGGGATGAAGATTGTGAGCGTCATGTCGGACAGCTTGATGACTTTGTATCTCCCCCAGCGCTTAGCACCGTGCTTGGCACGTAGTAAGCGCTTAAAAAATATCACCATCATTATTATTATTCTCGGTGCCTCAGCGACCTCATCTGTAAAATAGGGATGAAGACTGTGAGCCTTACGTGGGACAACCTGCTCACCTTGTATCTCCCCCAGCGCTCAGAATAGTGCTCGGTATATAGTAAGTGCGTAAGAAACACCAACATCATTATTATTACTACTATGCTCGGTGCCTCCGTGACCTCATCTGTCAAATGGGGATGAAGCTCGTGGGCCAACCTGATGACCTCGCATCTCTCCCGGCGCTTAGGACGGTGCTCGGCACGTAGCCAGCGCTTAACAAATACCACTGTTATTATTGTTCTCGGTGCCTCCGTGACCTCATCCGTCAAGTGGGGACGAAGCCCGCGAGCCAACCTGATGACCCTGTATCTCTCCCAGCGCTTAGAACGGTGCTTGGCACATAGCAAGTGCTTAACAAATATCTCCATTATCATTATTATTATTATTCTCAGTACATCGCCTTGATTCTATTTAGTTGCCACTGTTTTTACGAGATGTTCTTCCCCTCGACTCTATTTATCGCCATCGTTCTTGTCTGTCCGTCTCCCCCGATTAGACCGTAAGCCCGTCAAAGGGCAGGGACCGTCTCTATCTGTTGCCGACTTGTTCATTCCAAGCGCTTAGTCCAGTGCTCTGCACATAGTAAGCGCTCAATAAATACTATCGAATGAATGAATGACCTCATCTGTCAAATGGGGATGAAGCTCGTGGGCCAACCTGATGACCTCGCATCTCTCCCGGCGCTTAGACCGGTGCTCGGCGCATAGCCAGCGCTTAACAAATACCACTATGATTATCATTATTCTCGGTGCCTCGGTGACCTCATCCGTCAAATGGGGACGAAGCCCGCGAGCTAAGCCGCTGATCTCGTATGGGTCCCAGCGCTTAGAAACGGCGCTTGGCACATGTTCGTTCATTCATTCACTGGTATTTATTGAGCGCTTACTATGTGCAGATGACTGTACTAAGCGCTTGGAATGGACAAATAGGCAACAGATACAGTCCCTGCCCTTTGACGGGTTTACAGTCTAATCGGGGGGAGACGGACAGGCCAGAACAAGGGCAATAAGTAGAGTCAGGGGGAAGAACATCTCATTAACACAATGGCAAATAGGTAGAATCGGGCTGATGCACATCTCATTAAACAAAATAAATAGGGTGATGAAGATACATGCAGTCGAGCGGACGAGTACAGTGCCGAGGGGGTGGGACGGGAGAGGGAAAGGGGGGAGAAGAGGGTTCAGCTGCGGAGAGGTGAAGGGGGGGCTCGAGGGAGCAGAGGGAGAAGGGGGGAGCTCAGTGTGGGAAGGCCTCTTGGAGGAGGTGAGCTTTAAGCGCTTAGGAAATCCCCCCGTTCTGATGATGACTACGAGTATCGGGGGTGCGCCGGGGAGCGGCCGCGTGGGATGGGGCTGGAGCCGGGCCAGCCTCCCCCTCGGCCCCGCCCCCCGCCCCCTCGGCCCCGCCCCCCGCCCTCCCGGCCCCGCCCCCCGCCCCCTCGGCCCCGCCCCCGGCCCGCGCGCGCCTCGGCGCAGCCGCCGTGCGTCCCGCCCCCCGCCACCCCCCTTGCCCTGCCCCTGCCGTGCGGTGTCGTGCGCAGCCCCGCGGAGGCCCCGCCCCCTCCTCCCCCTGACCCCTCCCCTCCCCCCCCTCCCGCTCGGCTGGGTTCGGCTCGGCTCGGCTCGGCTCGGGCTGCTGGCGGCGCGGGTGGGGCGGGCGGGCGTCCGTCCGGCGGAGCCTCGTGGCGGCGGCGGCGGCGGCGGCGGGGAGGAGGAGCGGGAGTCCGGTGTGGGGCCCGGGCCCGGCTGCGGGCGGTGAGTGGCGGGGCGGGGCGGGGCGGGTGCGGGCTTTGTGTGCCCGGGCGGCGGGGGCGGCGGCGGCTCGGCTCGGCTCGGCTCGGCCCGGCTGGGCCCGGCCCCGCGGAGGGGCGGACGGGCGGGAGGGAGGGAGGGAGGGAGGGCGGACGGACGGACGGACGGGCTGCAGCTGTTTCCGGACAGCACGCGGACAGGGGCGGGGGCTCTTCCTCCCCTCCCTCCCTCCCTCTTCTCCCTCCCTCTCCTCCCTCCCTCGCCTCCCTCCCCCTCCTCCCTCCTTCCTTCCCCCCCTCCTTTTTTCCCTCCCCTCCTTCCCTTCCTTTCCGCCTCCCTTCTTCCTTCCCCTCCTCCTCCTCCTCCATAATAATAATAATAATGATGGTATTTGCTAGGCACTTATCTTGTGCCAAACACTGTTGTAAGTACTGGGGTAGATACAACTCAGGCACAGAGAAGTGAAGCGACTTGCCCAAGGTCACACAGTACAAAAGTGACCAAGCCCTCCCTCTCCTTTCCTCCCTCTCTCCTCCCCTCGTCCTTCCCTCCTCTCCTTCCTTCCCCTCCCCTCGTCCTTCCCTCCTCTCCTTCCTTCCCCTCCCCTCCTCCTTTCCTCCCTCCCTCCTTTCCTCCCTCCCTCCTCTCCTCCCTCCTTTCCTCCTTCCTCCTCCCCTCCTTCCTCCCTCCCCTCCTTCCTCCCTCCCCTCCTTCCTCCCTCCCCTCCTCCTTTCCTCCTCCCTCCTTTCCTCCCCTTCTCCTTTCTTCCTCCTTTCCTCCCTCCTCTCCCCTCCTTTCCTCCTCTCTCCTTCCCTCCCCTCCTCCTTTCCTCCTCCCTCCTTCCCTCCCCTCCTCCTTTCCTCCTCCCTCCTTCCCTCCCCTCCTCCTTTCCTCCTCCCTCCTTTCCTCTTCTCCTTCCCTCCCCTTCTCCTTTCCTCCTCTCTCCTTCCCTCCCTTCCTTTCCTCCTTCCCTCCTCCCTCCCTTCTCCTTTCCTCTTCTCCTTCCCTCCCCTTCTCCTTTCCTCCTCTCTCCTTCCCTCCCTTCCTTTCCTCCTTCCCTCCTCCCTCCCCTTCTCCTTTCCTCCTCCCTCCTTTCCTCTTCTCCTTCCCTCCCTCCTCCATTTCCCCCTTCCCTCCTCCCTCTCCTTCTCCTTTCCTCCTCCCTCCTTTCCTCTTCTCCTTCCCTCCTCCCTCCTTTCCTCTTCTCTTTCCCTCCCCTTCTCCTTTCCTCTTCTCCTTCCCTCCCCTTCTCCTTTCCTCCTCTCTCCTTCCCTCCCCCTTTCCTCCTTCCCCCCTTGCTCCTCCTTCCCTCCTCCCTCCCCTCCTTTTCTCCTTCCCCCCTTCCTCCTCTTTCCCTCCTCCCTCCCCTCCTCCTTTCCTCCTCCCTCCTTTCCTCCCTCCCTCCCTCCTTCCTTTCCCTCCTGCCCCAACCCTTTGAAGGGAAACCCCAGCTTCCCCCCTTCCTCCCCTCCCTCCCCCCTTAGGTAGGGGACATCCCCTCTCCTAGCCCAGTTTTGCCACATGCTGCCCCTATCTTAATCATAATATTTGTTAAATGCTTACTATGTGCCAAGCACTTTGGTAGATACAAGGTAATCAAATCAGACCCTGCCCCTGTCCCACAAGGGGCTCACGGTCTTAATACCCATTTTACAGGTAGGGGAACTGAAGCACAGAGAAGTGAAGTGACTCACCTCTGTGCAGAGCACTGTATTGAACGCTAGTGTAAATTTCTTAAGCATTTGCCGTGTGCAGACTGCTGGCCCGAAAGCGGGGAAGGAATACCCAGATGGGAATTAGACATGGTGCCTACCCTCGAGGAGCTTGCCCCTTTGTGCCAAGCCTGCTGGCACCCTCAGTTGATTGCTTTCCCCTACCTCAAAACCTTACTGAAGGCCCACCTCCTCCAAGAAGGCTTCCCTGACTAAGGCCTCCTCTCCTCTTGTCCTACTCCCTTCTGCGCCGTTCGTAATTGCTCCCTTCATTCATCTTCCCTCCCAGCCCCACAGCACATGTGTATATATCTGTAATATTTTTATTTACATCAGTGTCTGTCTCCCCCTCTGGACTGTGAGCTCCTGGTGGGTCGGAATGGCGGGAATGTGTCTGCTGTTGTAGCGTACCCTCCGAAGCGCTTAGTTCAGTACTTTGCACACACTAAGTGCTCAGTAAATAGAATTGAGTGAGTAAATGAATAATAAACCCTTTCCCCCCCAATCCCAGGATTCCACCTCCTGCTCTAGGAGCTGCTGCCTCCGCCCCAGCTGTGGCCGCTCACAGCTCTCAGAACTTCCCTGTGCTGAAATGGTGAAATAATAATAATTATTATTATTATGATGGCCCTTGTTAAGCACTTACTATGGGGCAGTCACTATACTAAGCCCTGGGGTGCATACAAGATAACCGGGTTGGACACCGTCCATGTCTCATATGGGGCTCAGAATATTAGTCCCCGTTTTACAGATGAGGGAACTGAGGTACGGAGAAGTTAAGTGTCTTGTCTGAAGTGACACAACAGACAAGCGGCAGAGCTGCGCCTAGAACCCAGGTCCTTTGACTCCCAGACCCTTGCTCTCTCCACTAGGCCACACTGCTTCCAGTTGGAAGTGGGAAGTGGGGGCCAGACGCCTGAGCCTGGCATCCTCTACTGGGACAAAGATTCAGGTGGCCACTTATATCCACTTAGGGGTTCATTTCAGAGCCTTTTCGGGGAGTAGGCAGAGGAAAGGACTTCAAGCCAGTTTCCTTGCTAAGCTGGCCTACAGAGAGCACGTGAATCGATAGATGATGAATAATATTGGGCTTTCCAAAAAGTATTCAACACAGAGAGTAAATCGTAGCATCACCTCTCATTTTCCCCATCCATCAGTGATGATGCATCTTGAGTTCTTACTGTGGGCAAGAGCACTGTACTAAGCACTCAGGACAGTACAATACCACAGAGTTGATAGACCTGTTCCCTTCCTGCCAGGAGTTAACAGTCCCAGAGATACAGATACTAATAAAAATAACTTGCGGATAGGTATGTAAGTGCCATGGGGCTGAATGGGGGTGATGATAATCAAGTGCTTAAGGGTACCACTGTTAAGTGCATAGGTGAGGCAGAAGGGAGAGGGAGTTTGGAGAAGAGAGGGCTTAATTGGTGAAGGCCTCTTGGAGGAGATGTGACTTTTAATAAGGTTTGGAAGGTAGGAAGAGTGGTGGTCTGTCATACGGAGGGGGGGACAGATGTGAAACTAGAGGATGGATGTGCCTAGGGGCTGAGGGTGGGGTGACTCTTAGTTCAGATCCATGCAAAGGAGTGAGGGATTAGGCGAGATGAGAGAAGGCTACTTGGAGGCGATGTAATTTTTCTAAGGCTTGAAGGTGGGGAGAGCGGTGGGCTCTCAGAGATGAAGGGAGAAGGAGTAACAGGCCCGAGGGAGGATGTGGGCAAGGGGTCAGCGGCAAGATAGACGAGACCCAGGTGCAATGAGTAGGTAGGCATTAGAGAAGCCAAGTATTTGGGCCGGGCTGGGTTGTAGTAGGAAATCGGTGACATGTAAACTCATCTCTAGACTAAGATCGTTAAGATCGTTATGGGCAGGGAACACGCCTGCCAAGTTTATTGTATCATACTCTCCCAAACATTTATTTCAGTGTTCTGCACCATAGAGTGCCACTGGTTGATCGTAAGGTAAGGGAGGCAGGGGGGCGAGCTGACTGAGTGCTTTAAAGTCGATGGTAAGGAGGTGGAGTTGGATGGTCAAACCACAGGAGATTCTGGAGGAGTGGGGAGACGTAGACCAAACTTATTTTAGGAAAGTGATTCGGGCAGGTCCCACCGCCTTTCTTCTTCCTATCACGAGTGTGGGCCGCTCTAGCACTGTAGCTCCTTCCCACCTGCTCGGCAACTCGGATCGTAACTACCCGTGGGCTGGGACCAGGTTTTTCCACTGCTCTGTGTGGCACCTGACATTACATGCCCTGCAGGACGGTGGTCGACACACCTCGACAGGCAGGAAGCTCGTTAAATCTCATTCATTCATATTTATTGAGAGCTTACTGTGTGCAGAACACTGTACCAAGTGCTTGGAAAGTACAATTCAGCAAGAAACAGACAATCCCTGTCCACAACGGGCTCACAGTCCAGAAGACGGGCTCATTCATTCATTCCTTCAATCGTCTTTATCGGGCACATTCATTCGGTCGTATTTATGGAGCAATTCTGTGTCCAAAGCACGGTACTGAGTGCTTGGGGGAATACAGTAGGACAATAAACAGACACATTCCTTACCCACAGTGATCTTACAGTCTAGAGGGGAGGGGAGTCTTTCACTGGGAGTATCCAGTATGGCGCCGTGATTATTGCGCTGGAAAGGTGGGGAGATGCGGAGGAGCCTTAGGAGGTATAAACTGAGGGAAAACTCAGGGTTCATAGATCTTTAGCTAAAGATAGGGGTTGCTGAACCCTCTAGGCTTTTCCCAGCCCTTCTCCTGCCTTCCCCAAGCTCTGCCAGTGCAGAATGATTGACTGATCGATAGGGTTGGACATCCTGTAGTCTTTGTAGTGTGAGTGATCTTCTAATGCCCCTCACCAGGTGGACTCTCTTTTCTTTTCCCCTCCTCTTCCAAACAACCAGTGGTATTTATTGCGTGCTTACTCTGTGCAGAGCTCTGTATGAAGCACTGGGAAGAATACAACAGAATAAGTAAGACACGGTCCCAACCCTCCTCCTCCTCCATTTTCGCTTTTCTCCACGGGTCAACTGGTGGCACGAATTGGCGCCGCCACACCTGTTGGTAGCACTCGGGTACGGAAGTTTGCCGATTTCTGCACCAGAGAAATCCTTCTGGCCCTGGCAGCTTGGGCCAGTCCAGCCTGGCTCATTAGACTCCGCCTGGAGTTTTCTCTCTTTTAAGAAGAAACGTGAGCCTAAAAAGACACAGTACCACTTTTAGAAGAAAAATCCCAGGCAGATCATTTGTGCTGGTCAGGGTTCTGGAAAAAACATCTTTTCCATGGGTGGAAGATCAACAATCAAGACGATCGGTCCTCTAGACTGTATACTCCCCTCTAAGACTCCTTGTGGACAGGGAACATGTCTACTAACTCTCTTCTGTTATGCTCTCCCAAGCGCTTGGTACATTGTCTGCATATAGTAAGTGCTCAGTAAAGCCGGTCGATCGGCAGACATCGCAGGTCTGTCGGGGTGCTGGATCTCAGTGCCTACTTTTCAAAAGGAGAGGCAATTGGAGCTTGTTAACCCCACAAGAATTGTGGGTTTTACACTGGGACTGCTTTCTCCCTGTGTCGGAGAGTGGGATGGTGTTCCCTAAATGATGCTCGAGGAGGATGCCCGGATAAGGGGTGGAGGCTCTTTGACTTGTTCTGGCCACCTTCTCTTTGTGTTTTCTCAGTCCAGACATGATGGCTTCTCTCTTAGCCGGCTGAAGGATCCACTGATGCTTTTTGCTCGTTTCTCCGAACAGAGTTCAAAGACAATAAATATCATTATTATTATTGTATTTAAGTGCTTACAATATGTCAAGCCCTGTTTTAAGGGCGGGGCTCAGGTCAGAGACAGTTTCTGACCCACATGGGGCTCAGGGTGTAAGTAGGAGGGAGAACAGATATTTAATCCCCATTTTAGAGATGAAGAAACTGCGGCACAGGGTAGTTGAGTGACTCACTCAAAATCACACAGGAGGCAATTGAAGTAGCATGGCCTAGAGCAGAGAGCACGGGCCTGGGAGTCGGAAGGCCCTGGGTTCTAATCTAGGCTCCACCACTTTTCTCTGTGACCTTGGGCAAGTCGCTTCATTTCTCTGGGCCTCATTTACCTCATCTGGAAAATGGAGATTAAGACTGGGAGCCCCAGGTGGGACAGGCACCGTATCCACTTTGATTAGCTTGTATATAGCCCAAGGTTTAGTGCAGTGTCTGGCACATGGTAAGCACTTAACAAGCGCCATTAAAAAAATTGGCAGAGCTGGGATTAGTACCTAGATCCTCTGACTCACAGGCCCATACTCTTTCCACCAGGCCATGCTGCTTCTCATGACACCAGTGATTGATTGATTTCGTTCATTCAGTAGTATTTATTGAGCAGTACATGCTCTGTACCAAGTGCTTGGAATGTACAGTTCGGCAACAGACAGAGACAATCCCTGCCCAGTGACGGGCTCGTAGTCTATTTGACGGACAGGGAAAGAGCACAAGTGTTTGAAATCTCGTTCAGTAGGGTAGTAGCTCATTGGTTTCCATGAGCTCGTGCAGTGTTTGCTTTTTGTTCGGATTGGGTTTCCAAGGCTCAGACGAAGGAGAATCAGAACTTTGTACAGTTTCCTTTTTTTCAAGCAAGGCCTTTGTGGTGCTCCCTTTGGGGTCTGAGAGCACGCCTCAACACCCTGGAGGCCGGACAGCAGAGAACCTTCGAGACCCGGCACACTGAATGTGCCATCAAAGAGATGACACCTGGAGGAGCAGCGTGGCTTAGCGGAAAGAGCCCAGGCTTGGGAGTCAGAGGTTGTGGGTTCTAATTCTGGCTCCAACACTTAGCTGTGTGACTTTAGGCAAGTCACTCAACTTCTCGGTGACTCAGTTCTGTCATCTGTAAAATGGGGCTTAAGACTGTGCGCCCCACATGGGACAACCTAATTATCCTGTGTCTACCCCAGCGCTTAAAACAGTGCTTGGCACACAGTAAGCGCTTAACCAATACCATCATCATCATCACGGATGAAAGAAAGAAAAGTGTATTTCTCTGATTTGGCATAGGGTGAAGACAGTTATCACCTTCTGCAATTTCCAACCGATAAATGGCAGAGCGGGATTGCCTTCATTCCATTCCCAGAAGACAGGTAGACGTAGGGGACGACTATGTAGAAACTGGCAAGAATCTGGATTTCTTCTTAGTCGGAGCCTGTTAGGTTGATGAGCCAGTGGACCACAACTTCCTTTGCACCACCTTTCTTTACCAGGAGACTCCTTTTTTATGGTTTGGTTTTAATAGGGGTTTATTTTAGTCACCTACGTTAGTTTCCTGTCATGATAGTCTTCATCCACCCTATTACTGACTTTCTGGCTTTTGCGTACTGATGTTGAAACTGCCCTTAATCCAAATATGACTGCACCTATAAAGAGCTCAAACCACACCCGGTAATGTTTTCGTGAATATAAATATCTTGCAGAGTACAATAGTGAATTTAAAGCAGCGTTTACCCTAAAATAGACCAAGCTTTAGAAGAAAATTTATGAGGAATTTCTATTGGTTGAGCTTTTTAAAACTTTCCTTTTTGGAAGCACTGAAAAAAACCACTGTCAATCCACTCAGATTGAAGTAGTAAAATGGCACTCAGATTGACATGGTAAAATGGATAGGACTGTCCTTGAATATGTGATGGGTGAGTGTGTAGATAAAACACACGCATTAAATCGTTAAATGATTTTATTTCTGATTGGGGGGGGGATCTCTGTGATTAGAAAGCAGCGTGGCTTAGTGGAAAGAGCACGGGCTTGGAAGTCAGAGGTCGTGGGTTCTAATCCTGGTTCCGTCACTTGTCAACTGTGTGACTTTGGCCAAGTCACTTCACTTCTCTGTGCCTGTTACCTCATCTGTAAAATGGAGATTAAGACTGTGGAACAACTATGTGGAACAACCTGATGACGCCGTATCTTCCCGACGCTTAGAACAGTGCTTGGCACATAGTAAGCGCTTAACAAATACCATTATTATTATTATTCTTACAGTGGAGAGGAGAGAGGGCTGCTCAGCTCAGCTTTTCCGAGTGTGGGTGACAGTTTGCCTTTAGCTGTGCCTTCCCATCCCTCAGCAGGGAAAGAAAATATTTCAACTGAATTATTCCATTTGTATTTTTTTGGAAACAGATAAACCAAACAAATCTCTAGCCTCTTTATCTGAAAATTCCCCGTAAGCACTGGAGGCATCTACTTGAAATTTATCCAACAACAAAAAGAGGAAAACCTAATTATAAAAAGCAGTTAATATATGTTTCTGCTTTATTTATGTTTGATAATTGTCAGGCCACTTAAAATGTAAACTCTGTACTCTCTGTCTGTGGACTGCAGGAAATAGTGAAGAGTAGACCACCTCTTCAGGGAGCTGAATGGGCCTGAAAGAATAGGAAATGGGTAAAATTTGGTTGAGTTGGAGAAAAGACATTCCCCCTTTAAAAAACAAAAACAAAACTCCTTTTGCTAATTTTTATGGTATTTGTCAAGTGCTTACTATGTGTCGGGCACTACACTAATGACTGGGGTAGATACAAGATAATCAGGTTGGGCACAGTCAGTGCCCCACATGGGGCTCTGTCTTTCCAGGACCATTCTTGGACTGCATATGCTGCTATAAGACTCTGAGCCCCTGCGCTTAGAACAGTGCTTGACACATAGTAAACGCTGAATAAATACCATTATTATTATAATAATCCCCCATGTACAGAAACTGAAACACTGAGAAGTGAAATGACCTGTCCAAGATCACCCAGAGAAAAGTGGTAGAGCTGGAATTAATAATAATAATGTTGGTATTTGTTAAGCGCTTACTATGTGCAGAGCACTGTTCTAAGCACTGGGGTAGATACAGGGCTATCAGGTTGTCCCACGTGAGGCACACAGTTAATCCCCATTTTACAGATGAGGTAACTGAGGCACAGAGAAGTTAAGTGACTTGCCCACAGTCACACAGCTGACAAGTGGCAGAGCTGGGATTCGAACTCATGACCTCTGACTCCCAAGCCCGTGCTCTTTCCACTGAGCCACATTGCTTCCCAGCGTGATGAGGTAACTGAGGCACTGAGGCACAGAGCAATTAAGCGACTTGCCCAAGGTCACACAGCTGACAAGTGGCAGAGTACCCAGGTCCTCTGACTCTCAGACCCAGGTTCTTTGCACTAGATTGCGCAGCTTTCGGGCTAATTGTCCCGATCAGTGCAGCAGCTAGATCCTGTTGGAAGTGGAACAGGTGAGAATCAAGAGTTCTTAAAGCTTGGCTTTTCTAGGCCCTGAAATGTGCCCAAATCGCCACTGAGTCAGCCTATTCCTGACTGAAGCTGGCACTCTTTCTCATGGCAGCCCGTGAAGTTGAATTAGCAAGGTTGAAGAACAGCCTAGCTTTGATTGGCCCCGGGGAAGAGAAGCAGGAGATCTGCTCTCTCTCCTCAAAATGTCTCTCGTCTCTGCTGGGGTGGTGCTGACTTCTTCACTTTACCCAGAGGCAGGGTGGTCTGGTGGAAAGAACATGGATAGAGTAGCCAAGAGACCGGAGTTCTAGTTCCTGCTTTGCCCCAGCTGCTGGAAAAATTCATACAAGGGTTTCTCCGTCTTTGGTTTCTGTGATATTTTCCTAAGCACTTAGTATGGTGGACACTCATGTAAATACCATTCCTTGTCCTATTCTCTTTGGACCACATATCCTTGTTTTCTCTTGTACACTTTTGACTGGCTTCTCCCTCCTGTACTCACAGCCATGACTATGTATTCAGTGGTCTTTCATTGTCATATTTATTGAGCGCTTACAGTGTGTGGAGCACTTTACTAAGCGCTTTGGAAAGCACGATACAAGAATAAACAGATACATTCCCTGTGCACAACTAGCACCACCCAGTGTTTGTGAACCCTACGGTTCCTTTGCTGTTAAAGCGGCAATCTAACCGGCTGGCTCAAAGACACGGTAAAGTCTCACTTCACCTACTTCTGGGATGGTAATCGTTTTTCTAGCCTCTTGTATTCAGAACACTGTTCTAAGTCGTCAGGAGAGTACAGTGAATTAGTAGGCGTTTCATGTATTCATTCAGTCATATTCTTTGAGCACGCACTGTACTAAGCACTCGGGAGAATACAATTAAGCAACAAATAGAGACAGTCCTTGCCCACAGCAGGCTCACAGTCCAGAAGGGGGGAGACAGACATCATCAATAGCATCCATAGAAATAGAGAATTATAGATTTATGCACATTATGACCCCTTCCCTCAAGGAATGTACTTACAGTCTAGTGGGGGATTGCAGTCACATAAATAAATTAGAGATAAGGAGGAAGTAATAGAGTATAAGCCATTTGCACAATTCTCCCCTCGCCCCCCATTAGAGAATAGGCTCTTTGAGGGGCAGGGAATGTGTTGCTTGTTATTACTAATTATCTTGTAATTGGGCTTGCCAATTACCTGGTACAGTGTAGGGCACTCTCTTGGTGGGTGCAGCCCAATAAATGCTGTTACTACAGCTATAGAAGTGCTTAGGTAGCAGGGAAATGCTGGAATGGTACCTGGGGATATAAGGTGGGGTGAATAGGAATCAACTGGGAAAGGCCACTTGTAGGAAATTGGCTCCTGAAGGGCATTGAAGATGGGAAAACCAGTGGTCTGCCAGCCATGAAGCAGAAGAGAGTTCCAGGCAGAGGGGCAGATGTGAATAAGAGATTGGTGATGGAAGAGATGAGGATGAAGGCCCAAAAATCCGAGCTGGGGTGTTAGCGGGTAAAGAGAGTGGGTAGTCAGAGGGGAAAAGCTGAGTTCTTAAAGCCAGTGGTTAGAAGTTTCTGCTTGATGGAAGGAGGAATCAGCAACCACTGGAGGTTTTGGAGGGATGGGGAGATCTATGCAGAGTAGTATTTTAGAAAAATGATGGGGAATAAATTATGGACTGGAGAGAGAGGGGAGACTGGAGGCAGGGATACCAGTAAAGAGGCCGATGCGCTAATCAAGCCTGGAGAGACCGGAGCATTCCGTTAGGCTGAGAGAAAGGGGTGGATTTTGGAAACTTTCTGGAGAAACAATTGACAGCGTTTTGTGACAGACTGTGGGAGTTGAAAGAGGGAGGAATGAAGGGTAATGTCAAGATTGCAGGCTAGAGAGACCATGGCCAAGCAAAACATCCAGCAGCTGCAGCCTTGTCTCCCAGCACGCACGTGTCCTCCCCTACCTCGCCACGATGGCCGAGCAAACTACCTTGGCTCCCTGTCACCCAGGGCTCGGCTCTGCGTGCCGGCCAAGCTGCATCCCTGGGGGCCGGATCCAACTCCCCTCCGCCCCAGCGAGGAGAGAACATCCCATCCTCCCTTGGGGGGTGGAAGAAAACAGTCCCTGCAGTCAATCTGTGGTATTTACTGAGCCCTTACTGTGTGCAAGCACTGTGCTTAGTACAGTTCAGTACAGCAGAATTAGTAGACACGTTCCCTGTGAACAAGGAGTTTCAAGTCTGGATGAGGAGATGGTTATGTACCTAAGTGCTGTGGGACGGAGGATGGAATGAATGCCAAATGATTAAAGGGGACAGATCCAAGGGCGTCGGGTTGCAGGAAGGAAAGGGTGTATAGGGGAAATGAGGGCTGCTTTGGGGAAGGCCTCTTGAAGGAGGTGTGAATTTTAGAAAGGCTTTGAAGGTGGTGACGGTGGTAGTCTGTTGGTTATAAAGGAAGAGGGAGTTCCAGACCTAAAAGAGGATGTGAGCAAGGGGTTGGTGGCGAAATAGACGAAATAGACGAGATGGTGGTACAGGGAGTAGGTTGTCATTAGAGGAGTGAAATGTGTGGTTTGGACTATAGTTGGAAGTTATCTAGGTAAGCTATTTAGGAAGGGAGAGCTTAATTGAATGCTTTAAAGCTACCGTTAAGGAGTTTCCTTTTGATGTGGGGATCGAAGGTAAATCACTGGAGTTTCTTGAGGAGTAGCGAGACTGAATGGATTTTTAGAGAATGGATCCGGGTAACAGTGTGAAATAACGATTGGAAAAGGGAGAGACAGAAGGCAGGGAGGTCAAAAAGGAGTCTGAAGCAGTATTCGAGTTGAGATTGGGTAAGTGCTTGGGTCAACGAGGTAACCGTGTGGATGGAGAGGAAAAGGTAGATTTAGCATTGTGGTGAAGGTAAATCCCAAAGGATTTGGTGACAGATGGAATATGTGGGTGGAATGCGAGCGATGAGTCGAAGATAATGCCAAGGTTGTGGTTTGTGAAGCAGGCGGGTTTGTGATGGTGTCTGCAGTGATGGGTAAGTCGGGATGGACAGGGTTTGGATGGGAAAATAGGGAGTTCTGTTTTGGATATGAGGACCCTGGGAAAGCCTGTGGCTATGATAGCCATTTCAGGGGCAGTGGGTATGCCGTGGAGCCTGAAATTCTTAACCTCAGCTTCCTAGTGACTCTTGTTATTTTGTGTTTTATGTACTTGTCCTTGACTTTTATGTTGTTTTAATGTTTCATTACTCCCAGTGTGTCTGTCTCTAGTCCTTCCCCCCGACCTACATTGATAGATTTTGAGCCCCTGGAGGGTCAAGATTCATGTCGAGTTTCCACCCATGGACTCGTTCGCAGCATTTTAGTACAGTGTTCCGTGCCTATTAAGAGTTTAATGAATACTCTTACTTCCAGTAGCATTATTACTGCAGGGAGGATGCGGCCTGGTCCTCAATGATGGAAAGCTAAGTGGAGGAGAGGATGGTGAGAGGAAAGACGAGTTCAGTTTTGGACAAATCCTGGGGGCGGAGCTGCAGAGAAGGGTAGAGATTGGGATTACTGTCTGCTTAGAGGTGCTAGCTAGTTTGAGGTGCTAGTTCAAGGTTGGTGTGAGAGCGTCTGAGTTCCCCAAGAGGAATAGCTTCAAATGCTAAGGATGGGGAGAACCCCAAATTGTGGAAGTCCCTCAAGGATCACTTCTATGTCCCCTTCTTTTCTCCATCCTTCACTCACTCCTTTGAAAGACTCATTCACTCCCATTGCTTCAACCGTTGCTTTGGAGAAGCGTCATGGCCTAGTGGATAGAGCACAGGCCAGGTAGTTAGAAGGACACGACTTTTAATCCTGGCTCCGCCACTTGTCTGCTGTGACCTTGGACAAGTCACTTAACTTCCGTGTGCCTCATTTCCCTCATCTGGAAAATGGGGATAAAGACTGGGAGCTGTGTGTGTTACAGGGACTGTGTCCAAACCAATTATCTTGTATCTGCTCCAGCACTTAAAACATGCCTGGCACATAGTAAGTGCTTAACAAATACCATTATTATTATTAATCATAACAACCATGTCTATGCAGATGATTCCCAGCTCTACATCTCCAGCCCTGATCTTTCTCCTTCTCTGCAATCTGCTAAAGGATGTCTCTACTTGCTTGTCCTGCTGACCTTGCAAATTTAACATGTCCAAAATAGAACTCCTTGTCTTCCCACCTGAACCCCGTCCTCCCCCTGACAGTCCCGTCACTGTAGACAGGACCGCCATCCTTCCTATCTCCCAAGCCCATAACTTTGGCATTATCCTCTACTCATCTCTCTTATTCACTCCATATGTTCAGTCTGTCACCCAATCCTGTCACTTCTTCCTCCACAACATCGCTAAAATCCTCCCTTTCCTCTCCATCCAAACTGCCACATTATTCCAAGCATTTATCCCATCCTGCATTGATTACTGCATCAGCCCCTTTACTTACCTCCCTGTCTCGTGTCTCTCCCCACTTCATTCCATACTTGACTCTGCTGCCCGGATCATTTTTCTACAGAAACGTTCAGTCCGTGTTCCCCCACTCCTCAAGAGCTTCCAGCAGTTGCCCATTCACCTCCGCATCAAGCTGAAGCTCCTTGCCATTGGCTTTAAAGCACGCAACCACCCTTCCCCCTCCTACCTTACATCTCTAATTTCCTTCTACAACCCACCCACACGCTTTGCTCTTCTAATACCAGCCTACTCACCGTACCTCGATCTTGTCTATCTCACTGCCGACCGACCCATTGCCCATGTCCTGCCCCCGGCCCAGAACTCCTGCCCACCTCATATCTGACAGACCATCACTCTCCTCACCCCTAAAGCCTTATTAAAATCACATCTCCTCCAAGAGACCTTCCCCAGATAAGCTTTCATTTCCTCTCCTCCCACTACTTTCTGGCTGTCACCCTTGCATCCTTTATTCAGCTGGCCGTTCATTCTCAGTCTCCTTCCTGGGCTCCTTCTCCCCCTCCCATCCCCTAACTGTAAGGGCTCCTCAAGGGTCAGTTCTTGGTCCCCTTCTGTTCTCCATCTTCTGTTCTCCCTTGGTGAACTCATTCGCTCCCACGGCTTCAACTCTCATATCTATGCAGATGACACCCAAATCTACATGTCCACCCCTGTTCTCTCTCCCTCCAGGCTTGTAGCTCCTCCTGCCTTCAGGACATCTCCACCTGGATGTCCGCCCGCCACCTAAAACTCAACATGTCCAAGACTGAGCTCCTTATCTTCCCTCCCAAACCCTGTCCTCTCCCTGACTTTCCCGTCACTGTGGACGGCACTACCATCCTTCTCGTCTCACAGGCCCGCAACCTCAGTGTCATCCTCGACTCTGTTCTCTCATTCACCCACACGTCCAATCCGTCATCAAAACCTGCCGGTCTCACCTTCACAACATCGCCAAGATTCGCCCTTTCCTCTCCATCCAAACCACTACCTTGTTGGTGCCATCACTCATCATATTCCAGCTGGATTACTGCATTAGCCTCCTTTCTGATCTCCTAACCTGTCTCTCGCTGCTTCAGTCTATACTTCACTCTGCTGCCCGGATTATCTTTCTACCGAAACGCTCTGGGCATGTCACCCTCTCCTCAAAAATCTCCTGTGGTTGCTTATCAACCATCATATGAAGCAAAAACTCCTCACTACTGGCTTCAAAGCTCTCCATCACCTTGCTCCCTCCTATCTCACCTCCCTTCTCTCCTTCTACAGCCCAGCTCTCCCATTCCGCTCCTCTGCTGCTCACCTCCTCATTGTGCCTCGTTCTCGCCTGTCCCGCCGTCGACCCCTGTCCCATGTCCCACCTCTTGCCTGGAATGCCCTCCCTCCTCAAATCAGCCAAACTAGTACACTTCCCCCCTTCAAAGCCCTACTGAAAGCTCACCTCCTCTAGGAGACCTTTCCAGGCTGAGCCCCCATTTCCTCTGCTCCTCCCCTCCACATCGCCCCAACTCATTCCCTCTGCTTTACCCACCTCCCCGCCCCACAGCACTTTTGTGTTATAATTGTATTTATTTATATTGATGCTATTGATGCATGTCCACTTGTTTTGTTTTGTTGTCTGTCTCCCCCCTTCTAGACTGTGAGCCTGTTGGGTAGGGATTGTCTCTGTTGCCGAATGGTACTTTCCAAGCACTTAGTAAAGTTCTCGGCACACAGTAAGCGCTCAATAAATACGATTGAATGAATGAATCTCTGCAGTACTTAGATACATGTCTTTATATTGTCTGTCTCCCCCTCTAGACTGTAAGCTCCTTGTGGGCAGGGAGCGTGTCTACCAACTGTAATATTGTGCTTTCTCAAACGCTTACTACACAGTAAGCGCCCAATAAATATGCCTGATGGATTGTCAGTTCTGCCAGAATGCATGTTTTCACTATGCGCTTTGGATGGAGCATGGTGGCAGAATTAGGCAGGTTTTTCCATCTTCACAGAACTTGACTTGGTTGGGAGAAGTGAATGTGAGCAGTATTGACACGGGCGGAAATCAAGCTTTCCTTAACCCCAGTTTTCATTCATTCAGTAGTATTTTTTGAGCACTACTGTGTGCAGAGCATGGTACTAAGCTCTTGGGAGAGTAGAATACAACAATAAACAGACACATTCCCTGCCCACAATGAGCTTACAGACTAGAGGGGGAGATTGACATTAAGATAAATAAATGAATTACAGATATGTACATAAGCCTTGTGGGGCTGAGAGGGGGAAAAACAAAGAGAGCAAGTCAGGGTGATGCTGAAGGGAGTGGGGTTAGTCTGGGAAGGCCTCCTGGAGGAGATGTGCCTTCTATAAGACTTCGAAAGGGGGAAGAGTAATTGGCGGATTTAAGGAGAGAGGGTGTTCCAGTCCAGAGGCAGGATGTGGGCGAGGGGTCAGCAGTGATGTGAAATCGAGGCCGAGTGAGAAGGTTAGCACTAGAGGAGCGAAGTGTGTGAGCACGAAGTGTTTTGTCAAGAACATAACCCCAAGACAGAAGTAGACTGGCTGTATTGTAATAATAATTCTCATGGTATTTGTTAAGCTGTTAACTATGTGCCAGGCACTGTACTTATCGCTGGGGTGGATACAAGCAGATCAGGTTGGACACAGTTCCCTTTCCCGTGTGGGGCTCACAGTCTCAATCCCCATTTTACAGATGAGGTAACTGAGGCGCAGTGAGTGCCCAAGGTCACACAGACAAGTGGCAGAGTCAGAATTAGAACCCATGGCCTCCCGAAACTCCCAGGCCCATGCTCTATCCACTCAGCCATGCTGCTGAATATAGACCATTCAGCAACGCTTCTGAAAACGTGAACTGCCATTGTGTTTTTGCAGCTGTTTGCCACCGATGGTTTTTACTCCCGAATGTGGAGCAGTGACTTCTTTTGTCTGTGGTCGGGCTTATCTGGTTTACGTTAGGTGGGGAACGGATGAGGGGGCCCAAGGAGTCTTTTCTTGTGGGCAAGGGAACAAGAAGTCACAGTGGGAGATCCTGTTTTCAAGCAACCCTTGCTGTGGAAATCTGAGAAGTAAAAACAAATAAAACCAAAAAAAAAAGTGTTTTCCAAGAGACGTCAGCTGCAAAAAGTCAACTCTATAGCCCATTCTTCTCTCTGCTTGTATGGGAGTAGGTTTGAGTGGACAAAGGATGATTTTTTTTTGTTGGGAGCAGCAGAGGAACAGAGGAGAGGGTAGGGAGCATGTTTACCCAAACAGTGCGGTTTAAAAAGTCTCAGTAGAAGATAAGAAACTGAAGAAAGGAATATATGGAATTGGCTAAGAGCAATCTCTTCTTTTACTCATTCTCATTGGAATTCATGATAATAGTAATATTACTAATAATTGTGGTATTTGTTAGGCACCAAGTTGTGGGCTAAGCGCGAGGCTAAGTCTCATATGGTCAGCTCAGACACAGTCTCTGCCTCTCGTGGGGCTCACAGTTGAAGTGGGAGAGGGAGAAAACAGGAATTCAGCCCCCATTTTATAGATGAGGAAATAGAGACACTGAGAAGTCAAGTAACTTGCCCCAAATCAAACAGCAGGCAGGTGGTAGAGCCAGGATCAGAACCCAGGTCTCCTGACTCCCAGTCCTGTGTGCTTTCCACTAGGCCACACTGTTTTCTAATAATTCAGTTTTAAAACGCTACGGTACCTTCTTTTATCTCCAGCTTCTCTTTCCACTTCTTAAGTCCTTTCTCTGTATTCAGCAACTAAATGCAGCATTGCTTGAGAGGGTTCGGCGAGACATTTTCATAATAATGTTAATGGTATTAAGTGCTTGCTTAGCACTATGCTAAGCACTGGGGTGTATACGAGGTGATGGGATCAGAGTTCCTGTTGCACATGGGGATCCCAGTCTACAACCCACTTCTCTTAGATCTGAAAGTCAGCAGCAGAAACGGTCCCGGGGTTAATAGCCAAAGAAATGGAAGCATGGTGTAGTGGATAGAGCATGGGCTTGGGAGTCAGAAGGGCATGGGTTCTAATCCTGGCTCTGCCATTTGTCTGCTGTGTGACCTTGGGCAAGTCACTTCACTTCTCTGGGCCTCGGTTACTTCATCTGTAAAATGGGGATCGAGACTCTGAGCCCCACATGGGACAAGGACTGTGTCCAACCCAATTTGCTTGTATCCACCCCTGCGCTTAGTACAGTGCCTGGCACACAGCGTTTAACGAATACCATTATTATTATTGTGAAAGACCAGGGGGATGGAAAGAGTTTTGAGTTGTTTTCTTGTTCCCCAAAAAAGGAGGGCGGTTGAACGCTGAGTAAAAAATGATTGTCGAAGGTAGACAGAGAAGCGTTCTGCTTCTGATTATGCGTGAGGAGCCTGCTAGGATGGGAAAGAGCCCCCAGCAAAGAGGTGGTAATGGGGGCTGAGAGGAGAGGAGTGGGTCCAAGCTGGGTGGCTGCGGGGGCTGCTTGCTGAGGTAAGGCTCGGGACTAGAAAGTATGGAGAGTGATGAAGAGCTAATAATAATGTTAATAATAATGTTGGTATTTGTTAAGCGCTTACTATGTGCCGAGCACTGTACTAAGCGCTGGGGTAGACACAGGGGAATCAGGTTGTCCCACGTGGGGTTCACAGTCTTAATCCCCATTTTACAGATGAGGTAACTGAGGCACCGAGAAGCAAAGTGACTTGCCCACAGTCACACAGCTGACAAGTGGCCGAGCCGGGGTTCGAACCCATGACCTCTGACTCCAAAGCCCGGGCTCTTTCCACTGAGCCACGCTGCTTCTCTATGGGACACTCATGTGGGACAATCTGATTACCCTGTATATCTACCCCAGCGCTTAGAACAGTGCTCTACATTCTAAGTGCTTAACAAATACCAACATTATTATTATTATTATTAGAAAGACCCACCTTGGGGAACTTAGGGTGGGCTTCCGCCTTGCGATTCACTAGTCTTGGACTCTGCTGGAAAAGCTATTGCCATCCTGTTTAGATACTTCTTAAGAATAATGATGGTATTTGTTAGGAGCTTACTATGTGCCAGGCACTGTATTAAACACTGGAGTGGATACAAGCAAATCAGGTCAGACACAGTCCCTGTCCCACATGGGGCTCACAGTCTGAATCCCCGTTTGACAGATGAGGGAACTGAGGCCCAGAGAAGTGAAGTGACTTGCCCCAGGCCACACAGCAGACAAGTGGCAGAGTTGGAATTAGAATCCATGTCTTCCTGACTCCCAGGCCCTTGTTCTATCCACTACACCTTTTTAAAGTGTCTTCAGGCTACCTGGATCTCTGCCATTAAAATGGCCAGAAGGAAACACGGTCATTGTGAATTTTTGAAATGAAGAAAATGAACAGTACAGGAATACCCCCAAGATCCCTTCTTTGAAAAGTGGTCGTGTTGAGTGGGGTATGTTTGCCCAAAGACGTAGGTTTCCAGTACCTTTGGAAAAATAATATGAAATTATTTTCCATGCTATATTCTGTGAAGTGAATCATTGCTAAATTACATAATCTTTGTTTAAGTGATTCAAAACATAGCAGCACGATGTTAACCGACTGGGTTTTAAAATACATATGAATCTTTATAGAAGGCTGCAGAAGTAGAAGCTTGACCTTTTGCCAACCTAGATGGTGGTTTTTCAACTTGAGCGAGGGATCTGACCAGTCACCTTCTTCTTTTCCTCATAAAGTACCTTGTAGCAGGTGTCATTCAGTTGTATTTATCTTAACAGAGTACTTAACTGTGCGCAAAGTACTGTACTAATCGCTTGGGAGAGTACAATAATAATAACAAAAGACACATTCCTGCCCACATTGAGCTCACAGTCTAGCGTCTTTCTGACACCTCACAAAACTCACTGCTCAGAGCCTAATGGGTGAGTTGCATGCAAGTCTGGATGCCCGGATTCCTGGGTTCTGTTTCCAGCTGCAGCCTCTAACCCTGAAACTTTTCACTGTCACTCCTTCAGTCCTGTCATAAATAAGGATCCCCAGTGGCCCACATGTTGCCGAGGGAAGAAGCCATTCTCCCAGCTTCCTTCCCCATCCTCTGGGGGGAAGAGAACTAGCGTGGTGGATGTGAGGAGGAAGGGCGGGCATTCCAGGCCAGAGGTAGGACATGGGCCAGAGGTCGATGGTGGGACAGGTGAGAACGAAGCACAGTGAGAAAGAAGGTTAGCGGCAGAGGAGGGAGTGTGCGGACTGGGCTGTAGAAGGAGAGAAGGGAGGTGAGGTAAGGGTGGGGCAAGGTAATGGAGAGCTTTGAAGCCAAGCGTGAGGAGTTTTTGCTTCATATGAAGGTTGATAGGCAGCCACTGGAGATTTTTGAGGGTGGGGGTGACATGCCCAGAGTGTTGATGTCTGTCTTCCCTCTTCCAGACTGTAAGCACTTTGTGGGCAGGGATTGTCTCTCTTCATTGCTATGTTGTACTTGCCAGGCACTTAGTCCAGTGCTCTGCATACAGTAGGTGCTCAATAAATACGATGGAATGAATGAAATGAATCAGGGAGGGCTTCCTGGAGGAGATGGTTTGAAGATGGGAAGAACTGGAGTGTGTTGGATGTGAAGGGGGAGTGAGTTCCAGCCAGCTGGCAGGGTGAGAGCAAGATATTGGTCACACAACAGACAGGGTGCAGTGAGCCCTCCCTTTCTTCTCCATCCAAACTTCTGCCATGTTAATCCAAGCATTTATCCTATCCCGCCTTGATTACTGTATCAGCCTCCTTGCTGACCCTCCAGCCTCGTGTCGCTCCCCACTTCAGTCCGTACTTCACTCTGCTGCACAGATCATTTTTCTACAAAAACCTTCAGGGTTATGAGTGCCCGAAAAGCAAACAAATGGATTTTGGAGCAAATTAAACCAAAGCAGTCTTCGGAAGGCCAAATAAGATTAGCTTATTTTGGACACGTAATCGGGAGGACTCATTCTCTGGAGAAGACACTAATGCTAAGAAAAGTCCAAGGAAAACGTGGAAGAGGCAGACCAGCAGTTAGATGGATAGAGACCATAACAACGATAACCGAAGAACCATTAGGAAGGATGCGGATTATGGCAGAGAACAGGATGTTCTGGAGAAAATGTATCCATGGTGCCGCTATGAGTCGGAAATGACGCAATGGCATTTAATAATAATAATCATAGTAATAATAATGTTTCCCCACTCCTCAAGAACCTTACCTCCTCCTACCTCACCTTGCTACTCTCCTACTACAACCCAGCCTGCCCACTTCACTCCTCTAATGCTAACCTTCTCACCGTACCCTGATCTCATCTATCTCGTCGCTGACCTTTCACCCACGTCCTGCTTCTGGCCTCGAACTCCCTCCCTCCTCATATCCGACAGACCCCCCCCCCCCCCCTTCAAAACCTTATTGGAGGCACAACTCCTTCAAGAGGCCTTCCCTGCCTAAGCCCTCTTTTTTCTGCAACTCCCTTCTATGTTGCCCTGACTTGCCCCCTTTATTCATCCCCCCTCCCAGCCCCACAGCACTGAAGCACATATCTGTAATTTATTTTTGTTCATGCCGGTTTCCCCCTCTAGACTATAAGCTTGCTGTGGGCAGGGAATGGGTCTGTTATATTGTACTCTCCCAAGCGCTTAATACGGTGTCCTGCACACAGAAAGCGCTCAATAAATATGATTGACTATTAGAGAAACAAAATGTGCTGGCTGTCTATGGGGAGCCCCTTGAGGGCAGAATCATGTCTACCATCTTTCTTGGATTGTACTCGCCCAAACACATAGTACAAATGCTCTGCACAGAGTAAGAGCTCAATAAGTATCACTGATTGGCTGGGGTGTAGTGGGAGAGGACTGAGGATTAGTAGGTGGGTGTGAGAGCTGCTTAAAGAATTTCTACTAGATGCGGAGATGGGTGGGACATCGGAGGTTTTTGAGGAGGAGGAGCTGTGCCCAGAAGTATACTTTAGATTGTAAACTCGCGGGATGGAAGCAGAGTGGCTCAGTGGAAAGAGCCTGGCTTCGGAGTCAGAGGACGTGGGTTCTAATCCCGGTTCTGCCACTTGTCTGCTGCGTGTCCTTGGGCAAGTCTATTCACTTCTCTGTGCCTCAGTTACCTCATCTGTAAAATGGGGTTAAGACGGTGAGCTCCATGTGGGAGAGGGACTGTGTCCATCCTGATTATCTTGTATCTACCCCGGAACCTAGAACAATGCTTGGCATATAGTAAGAACTTAACAAATACCATTATCATTATTATTATTATTATCATTATTATTATTGAGCATTTACTCTCTGCCAGGCACTGTTACAAGCACTTGGGTACATACAAGAATTGGACCCAATCCCTGTCCCACATGAGGCTCACAGTCTTAATCCCCATTTTACAGCTGGAGGAACTGAGGCTCAGAGAAGTAAAGCGACTTACCGAACGTCACACAGCAGGCAAGTGGAGGAGTCGGGATTAGAACCCAGGCCCGGACTCTTTCCATTAGGCCACAGTGCTTCCCACTTTGTCCCAAAGTGAAACTGACCCCACTATCCAGCAGCCTGATTGAAAGGAGAACTGCTAAATTTTAACCAGATGCCAGGAAAGGTGTCTGGGCAGAAAGTTTGCAAGCCGCCACTTATTTGGTAAACATACCTTTCTGTAGGTATATCTAGTTAACTTATTGTGGACAGGGAATGTGTCTGTTTATTGCTCTGTTGTACGCTCCCAAGTGTTTAGTGCAGTGCTCTGCACACAGTAAGCACTCAATAAATACGATTTATTTATCTGATTTATTTATTTAACTGACCTGTTAAAGCAGTAGCATTATTTACCTTCTGGAATCAGCGTCTTGCCACAGTGAATGTCCTAGTTAAGGGAACCACTTCTGTTTGATCACCAAGCCTCTGGCCTGATACTTCCTTCTTACTTTTTGTATTGTAGAAAGGAGCATTGTTTGGGGCTTTGTTTAAAAAAAAAAACACAAAAAGCAACAAACCCTTCAGCTTTGTTTGACTATGAAAAGTGGCTGGGAGTGGAAGTAGGGAAAGTTAGAGGAAACAAAATAGGAGTGGCTGTGAATGTGTTTTGTAATGAAAGTTTTGTCTGGGGCCCAAATAATTTCCAAGGTACTGATGGGAGAAGAAAGGCTTTGTTAGGAATTTTAAAAGTTGAGTGATAGCTTTCATTTTCTCTCATGAGAAGTAAAACACATCTGGATATGTGGGGGTTGTATAGTCATCAGAGGCATTATGCAAAGACACTTGTGCAACTCCTTTAATTCATTCCATTTAGATTAAAGACTAGGGAATTAGGCAAATTATGATTGCCCAACTATTTTTTTAAAATTTTACCTAGGGATACTCTAGGGACTTTCTGGCATGAAAGAGGACATTGAACACATTTTCTGCTTTTCAGTAGATATTTATTTCATTTTTGGCTCAAAAGTACGGTGGAGTGTTGCTTCCATTGTTTAGAAGATGATTAAGTGGTTTGGGTTTTTTTTTCGTTCCAGCATTAAAACAGTTTTTCATTCAGAATGTTCCTGGGTTGTGGTCTAGTTCATTCAGTCTTGAGAAATTAGGGTGTCTCCTCTATTCAGTGAAATTCTGTAGAAAGAAATAAGGAAATGATAAAACAGGAAAGTCGATATTTGAATTTTGTTCTTGAAGTGGTGTTCAGTCTAATGGGGAGATCTTTTTGCTCTAGTGAAAGTGTGCTAAGATGAATTCATTCATTCAATAGTATTTACTAAGCGTATATCATGTGCAGAGCACTGTACTAAGCTCTAATAATGACAGTAAAAATAGCACTAAATCATAAGCACGGAAACATAAAAAAAAAAACTAGTGGGTGTCTACCTTATGGAAATGGCTAGCGTTTGTGCTGTTTCTTTGGGGCTAACATGGATGGGAAAGAGGTAAAGGAGAAGGAAGTCCTCAGCCTCCACTTCCCAGCAGGGAGAGGAAGGTCAGAATGGGGAGGTCCTGTGCACAGCAGGAGATATAATAACAATAATAATAATGATAATGGTATTTGTTAAGCACTTACTGTGTGCCAGGCAGTTAACTAAGTGCTGGGATAGATACGAGATAATAGTCCCTGTCCCACATAGAGCTCACACTCTTATTCCCCATTTTACAAATGAGGTAGCTGAGGTACAGAGAAGTGAAGTGATTGTCC
Source organism: Ornithorhynchus anatinus (assembly GCF_004115215.2). Taxonomy (NCBI): domain Eukaryota; kingdom Metazoa; phylum Chordata; class Mammalia; order Monotremata; family Ornithorhynchidae; genus Ornithorhynchus; species Ornithorhynchus anatinus. The sequence continues at coordinate 123,938,800 of NC_041728.1, read as the reverse complement.
AAGGTCACACAGGAGACAAGTGGTGGAACCTGGATTAGAATTTAGGACGTTCTGACTCCCAAGCCTGTGCTCTAATCCATCAGGCCACGGCCCAGGCCTGTGCTGGCCCCTTGGGAGAACATGGAGGGTGAACTGATTTGACTCGGGATGCCCAATCTAGTGGGGGCGGCAGACAAAATATTTTTACCAGTCAAGTGCTCTCTCTATTAGGTCTCGCTGCTTACCTGACACATAGTAAGCGTTTAACAAATAATAATAATGTTGGCATTTGTTAAGCGCTTACTATGCGCAGAGCACTGTTCTAAGTGCTGGGTAGATACAGGGTAATCAGATTGTCCCACGTGAGGCTCACAGTTAATCCCCATTTTGCAGATGAGGTAACTGAGGCACAGAGAAGTTAAGTGACTTGCCCACAGTCACACAGCTGACAAGTGGCAGGTCTGGGATTCGAACCCATGACCTCTGACTCCCAAGCCCGGGCTCTTTCCACTGAGCCATGCTGCTTTTCAGTGGCACCACTATTATTGTAAGGGATTGTGTCTGATCTAGTTGTATTGGATCTCCCCCAGCGCTTAGTACAGTGCATGACACATAGTAAGTACTTAATATATACCACTATTATTATTAGATCTATTGCGAGGGCAGAGCTGGCACAAGAGTCCCTACCTGCCGACTCACTGGTCTATATCCAGCCTGCTTCCTCAGATGCACTTATAACTAGGCAGGGGATTCCTATTTTACCTTGTGTGTTTGGGTTTTTTTTGGTTTTGTTGAACTGTTAGTAGATTCTTCTAAATCTAAAGGCTTTGTTCATTGAATGGACTTGGAACAGATGATGGGTACATCTAATCCCCAAAGATTTATGAACCGAGCGGGAAGTTTGAAGTGGAGATCTAAATATGAAATAGGGCCGCCGCTTTGTAGGCTGTGGCTAAACACCAAAGATTTGGCCTCTCCGGGCCCTGGTTCTTAGAAGTGAATATCTGCTCGCGGGACAGTAGGGACCGATAATAATTTATCGAGAACATGCATTGATCATTGAGATTTGCTAATATTTTTTCAGCCTTCCTAAATCCCTACAAAGATTGGAGGAGCAGCGTGGCTCAGTGGAAAGAGCACGGGATTGGGAGTCACAGGTCATGGGTTTGAATTCCGGCTCTGCCACTTGGCAGCTGTGTGACTGTGGGCAAGCCACTTCACTTCTCTGTGCCTCTGTTCCCTCATCTGTAAAATGGGGATTAAGACTGTGAGCCTCATGTGCGACAACCTAATTACCCTGTATACCCCAGCGCTTAGACAGTGCTCTGCACATAGTAAGCACTTAATAAATATCAACATTATTATCTACCCCAGCGCTTAGAACAGTGCTCAGCACATAGTAAGTGCTTAACATTACCATCATTATTATTATTTTGTTTAGCCATAATGTTTGCAGTGGCTCTGCCCACATTCTTCAATCTCATCCTCCCCTTTCCAACTCTTCCCACCCCCTTCAACGGCTTGCTCTTTCCCTAGCTCAAGGGAACCCAAGGATATGCCGGAAGAAGCAGAATGCCTCTGCTGACGCAGGTTCCCGTAAAGGTCTATCCCTAAGGGAACAGAAGGGAGAAGCAGAATGCGTCGTTTCTATCCGGAGTATTGTCTGGTTTTGATTAGGTCGAGGCTGTGAGCCAGTGCATATTTTCAGGGCTAGGTTAAGTAACTAAAAAATGATAAGTGCTTCAAAGAGCTTCTGAGGGCTAAGGAAAACATAAAGTCCCTCCCGCCCCACTCTCTGTTTACTTTTGGCACTTCCCTCTGTCAGAGTTGCTCCTCTGCTCCTAACCTTCTCACTGTGCCTCGATCTCTCCTGTCTCACTGCCGACCCCTGGCCCACGTCCCACCTCTCGCCTGGAACGCCCTCCCTCCTCAAATCCGCCAATTGTTCTTGCCCCCTTCAAAGCCCTACTGAAGGCTCACCTCCTCCAAGAGGCCTTCTCAGACTAAGCCCCCCTTTCCTAGCTCCCCCTCCCCTCTGCATCGCCCCAACTCGCTCCCTCTGCTCTACCCCATCCCCGCCCCACAGCACTTATGTGTATATATCTATAATTCTATTTATATCGATGACTGCATACTTGTTTTGTTGTATATGTATCTATAATTCTGTTTATTTATATCGATGCCCATTTACTTGTTTTGATGTTTGTCTCCCCCCTTCTAGACTGTAAGCCTGGTGTGGGCAGGGATTGTCTGTCTTTATTGCTGAATTGTACTTTCCAAGTGCTAAGTACAGTGCTCTGCACTCAGTAAGGACTCAATAAATGTGATTAAATGGATGAATCGAATGGAATCAGTGGTTGTATGTCTAGACCTATCAGTTCCCCCTCTCACTAGAGTCAGTACTGTGCATCAGCTGCCTACCCAGTTGTTACATCCCGATAGAGTCAATTAGGGACAGGAACCGGAGGCGGGAGGGAGTCTCGTGACTCAGCTTTACCAACAGAATAAACCACGATATTCAGTAACACAGAAAGAAAACATTTATTAACATACAGAAGAAACATCAAGCGCAACGGATCTTGCTTCTGTTAAGCCCTCAACCTAGGAGCACTGAGAATTTCCTCCGTGGGATGATCAGCCCTGTTCGTGTTCGGGTCCTTAATGGGCTGGACCGGCATGGACGTCCCCCACCCCAAAGGTCGTCTGCCCGGTCGTCTGCCTTCCCTTCGGAGGACAGCGAGCAGCCAAGTACGGGCTGAGGCTGGAGAGGACATCCCCTAGGATGGTCCCCTCTGCCCACGGTGACTCAGTTGTCCTTATGGACAGCGAGCAGCAGCAACAGGCATTTCCCTCCCTTCCCCCAGTTTGTTGACCGTTACGTCGAGCTTCTCCTGCCTAGTAGCCCTAATCTACTAATTACAGTCTGCTCTTAGAAGACATCTTGCCTGGACTCCTGCAGGTGTGTCGACATTTATGTCTTCGCTCGGAGCCTTTCCGCCTGGCTCACCTGCGATCACAGGAAACTGTGTGCTGAAAGGCATTAAATTTAACATGGTGTTTACGGGAGGTGCAAACTGCGTGCTTCAACAGTGCTACGGTAGCAAACCCCAGAATGGCAGTAGAGCTTTGGTTGGAACATTGAAGCAATTGCAGAAGTATTCCCACTGAACTAGATCTGTGGGATGTGTAAAAAAAAAAAAATTGTATTTTTGAAATAAGCCTGAAATGAAAGGGCTGCCCTGCAGTCTTATTAATACAACTGCCAATACCAATAGTATAGTAAACTCTCTATTTTCTTACCCAGGCACGAGTTTATACAAGTTGGAAACACAAAGTGCACAGCTAGTCCAAAAAAACCTGTCTTGGCAAGGGTTGGAGTTTTTTTCAGCCTGGATGCAGGATCTTTTGCCACAATTTAAAGGGAGATATATATAGATAGATATATCTGTATGAGAAGCAGCATGGCTCAGTGGAAAGAGCATGGGCCTGTGGGCAGGGAGTATGTCTGTTTATTGTTATAGTGTCCTTTCCCAAGTGCTTAGTACAGTGCTCTGCACACAGTAAGCCCTCAGTAAAGATGACTATATATGTGATTGACTGACTGAATCAGAGGACCTAAGCTCCCGCTTTTCCTCAGCTCCTCCTCCCCATCGCCCCGACTTGCTCCCTTTGTTCTACTCCCGCCCCACAGCACTTGGGTATATATGTACACATCTATAATTCTATTTATTTACATTGATGCCTGTTTACTAGTTTTGATGTCTGTCTCCCCACTTCTAGACTGTGAGCCATTTGTGGACAGGGATTGTCTATATTGCTGAACTGTACTTTCCAAGCACTTAGTAGAGTGCTGTGCACACAGTAAGCACTCAATAATGCGATTGATTGAATGAATGGGTTCTAATCCCGTCTCCACTTTTTGTGTTCTGTGCAACCTTAGGCAAGTCACATCACTTGACACTGGCACTGTTGCCTGGCTCATCTTCCTGCAGAAATGCTCTGGGCATGTCACTCCCCTTCTTAAAAACCTCCAGTGGTTGCCTATCAACCTCCGCACAAAACAAAAACTTCTCACTCTAGGCTTCAAGGCTCTCCATCATCTTGCCCCCTCCTACGTCTCCTCCCTCTCTCTTTCTACTGCCTACCCCGCACGCTCCGCTCCTCTGCCGCCCACCTCCTCAGCGTCCCCTGTTCTCCCCTATCCCGCCGTCGATCCCCGGGCCACGTCCTCCCGCGGTCCTGGAACGCCCTCCCTCCTCACCTCCGCCAAACCAATTCTTTTCCCCTCTTCAAAACCCTACTTAAAGCTCACCTCCTCCAAGAGGCCTTCCCAGACTGAGCTCCCTCTTTTTCCTCTGCTCCCTCTGCTCCCCCTCTACCCTCCCTTCACCTCCCCTCAGCTAAGCCCTCTTTTCCCCCCTTTCCCTCTGCTCCTCCCCCTCTCCCTTCCCCTCCCCCAGCACTGTGCTCGTCCGCTCAATTGTATATATTTTCATTACCCTATTTATTTTGTTAATGAGATGTACATCACCTTGATTCTATTTATTGCTATTGTTTTAATGAGATGTTCATCCCCTTGATTCTGTTTATTGTCATTGTTCTTGTCTGTCTGTCTCCCCCGATTAGACTGTAAGCCCGTTAATGGGCAGGGACTGTCTCTACCTGTTGCTGATTTGTACATTCCAAGCGCTTAGTCCAGTGTCCTGCACATAGTAAGTGCTCAATAAATACTATTAAATGAATATATCACTTCTCTGTGCCTCTGTTACCTCATCTGTAAAATGGGGATTAAGTCTTTGAGCCCCATGTGGAACAGGGACTGTCCAGCCCGATTATCTTGAAGCTGCCACAGGGCTTAGGACAGTGCCTGGCACATACTAAGTGCTTAACAAATGCTGTAACAATAATAATAATTATTATTATTATTATATTGTTGGCAAGGAGTGTGTCTACCAACTCTGTTGTTTCTTCTCTCCCAAGAGCTTAGTACAGGGCTTGGCATACAGTTTAAGTGCTTAGTAAATAGCATTGATTGATTTCTGGAAGGTTTCAGTTTAAAAACTGTAAGGCTGTAAGGGCTTGGAAATAGCATCTGTAAGAGAGAAATATTGTTTGAGCCATTCCGACCCACCAAAGCAGGGGTAAGGCCACTGCACTGCAGTCTTCCTTCTTTATATGGTATTTGTTAAGCACTTACTATGTGTCAGGCACAGTTCTAAGTGCTGGGATAGGTAGAAACTCATCAGGTTGGACCACAGTCCCTGACCCATGTGGGGCTCACCGTCTTAATCCCCATTTTTACAGATGAGGTAAATGAAGCCCAGAGAAGTGAAGTGACTTGCCCTATGTCACACAGCAGACAAGCAGCAGAACCAGGTTTAGAACCCAGGTCTTTCTGACTCCCAAATCCCAGGAAGGGGGTCTAGGGAGAAAGTTTGCAAGCCACCAATTAATTAGATAAGCACATTATCCCCTAGTACCAACCTACCTACTCCCTGTTCCTCACTGTTGCCTCACCCGTTGTCGACCCCCTGCTCAGGCACTCCCTCCTGCCCCAGTAGATACCAGAGATTAGCTCTATCCCCATCCTGACTTTGGACTACAAGCTCATTGTGAACAGGGACTGGGTCTCTTATATTGTACTCTTCCGAGTGCATAGTACAGTGCTCTGCACATCCTAAGCTCTCTGTGGATACCATTGATTAATCAGTTGATGGAAATCCTAAGAGAAAGTTTGAGACCCCGGAGTGGTTAGCTTCTTCTAGAGGCCAATTTTTATCAGCCAAGCACCATTCAAAGACATCCATTCATTCATTCAATTCAATCTATTGAGCACTTACTGTGTGGAAAACACTGTACTATGTGCTTGGGAGAGAACTCAGCCATATGTTTAACTTCTTTTTAGAACACTGGGCTATATTGTTCACAAGTATGATATTTAAACATCTCCATAAAGCGATGCTTTTCAGTTTGTTTTGCTTATGTAAGTTTAAAATCTTGGAGGAAACTGACCCACTGCTCTGCACGTGTGCTACCCTTTAGCCCTGATCAGCAATCCCGATCTCTTGCTTCTGGAATATCTCTACTTGGACATTCTGCCGGCAATTCAGATTTAACCTGTCTGAAGCAGAACTTCTCTCCTTTTCTCCTAATCCCATTCCTCCCCCTAACTGTCACATCTCGGTCAACAACACCGACATCCTCCCTGACATAGAAGCCCTCACCATCCTTTGTTCTTCACTAATCGCTCAACTCTCCCATTCAGTCCGTTATCAAATCCTGCCATTTTTTTCAGCCCAACCTCTCCTGTGTCCACACCCTTCCTCTGCACCCGAACTGTTAGTTCCCTGATATGATCTCTTGTCTTGCCACATCTAGTTTATTGCCTCTGTGCCTCCTTTTCTTCATCTGTTGAATAGGGATTTTAAAGCTGTTTTCCTTCCCCCTTAGACCCTAAGCCTTGGGTGGGGTAGGGACTGTGTCTTGTACCTACTCCACAATACTTGGCATATAATAATTAGCTTTGACCAAATATATGTAAATTTTTTTATATTTGTCTCAGCCATTGGAGTTTTAGCTCCTTTTGGGCAGGGACTGCCGCTCCTTTAGTCTAGCACTATTACATGACACCTGATGGACACTCAATAAAGCAGTCAATCAATGCTGTATATTGAGCACTTACTATATGCAGAGTATTGTACTAAGCACTTGAGAGAGTACAGTACAACAGATTTGGTAGACATGTGTCTAGCAAATAAATATGGCCAATTAGCGAATGCCGTCTGAACTATATGTCTGTGCTGACCATTGATTTTTTTCCTTTATTCTTATTAGTGAATTGCTGAAGGCCATTATGTCGGGAATCAAGAGAGTTATCAAGGAGAAGGATCCAGACTATGAGGAGATATCTGTCGTGCATCCAAACAAACGCCACAAAGCGATTGAAAACTCAGGTAGTCGCCCATTTACCCCTCCAGGTTATAGGGAACAAACTAAACTCTGCCACAGGTCTGTTTCTCTCAAGCCCCTATGAATGTCAGAAGGCCTCAGGTTCTGTCGTCCTGGGAATTTTAGCGAGCTAGAGGCCAAGGGTCCCCCGGATTAAAGAGTCGAATGTATTTCAACACCCAGGTGGGTAATGGACTACCATTAATGGAGCAGCGTGGCTCAGTGGCAAGAGCATGGGCTTGGAATTGAGGAGGTCTTGGGTTCTAATCTCGGCTCTGCCACTTGTCAACTGGGTAACTTTGAGCAAGTCACTTAACTTCTCTGTGCCTCAGTTATCTCATCAATAAAATGGAGATTAAGACTGTGAGCCCCACCTGGGACAACCTGATTACCTTGTATCTACCCCGGTACTTAGAACAGTGCTTGGCACATAGTAAGTGCTTAACAAATACCATCATTATTATTAATTATTATATCAATAACAGTGGCATGGACTGTGTGCCTCAACCTTGTCAACTTGAGCCTCAGTTGAAAGTTAAAAATATACTGTGGGCAGGGAACATTTCTTCCAACTCTGCTCTTTTGTTCTCTCCCAGTCACTAAGTACAGTGCTCTGCGCATAGTAACTGCCCAATAAATACCATCGATTGAGGTGATTCTCACCTGGTCCTCCCGAGTTTTGAAGTAAAATGATTTTCGGCTCCTGCCCTCTCCTGGAAATGAGTAGTTATGGGTCCTTGTTGCTCTTGGTAATCCTTTAAGGACTGGACACCCGACCTTTTGCTACCTGCATCTACTGTCCCGGAGTTGAATAGGCTTGGGCCTCCTCTGGCCAGAGTTCATAGGGGAGAGGGGTTCTACAGCCCCCAGAAGAGGCGGTTGAGTCGTCAGGTCTCTGATGCCATTGAGTTCTTGGCGGGGCCTCTCCCAGGATTCAGAGCTGTTCCCAGCTGTGAATGTGGGCTCTCCTGGTGTCAAGGGGCCAGGTTTGGGATCTTCATGGGGGCCATCTTCAGGTCGTCATCTGTTTTCATTGTGTGGCCACGGGCAGTAGCCATTCTCCCAGCCACTCACATACCCATCTCCCCTGGGGCCAGTCTACAGATTCCAGGGGTGAGAGGGTGCCGTGAAGGGCTGGAGGGAGAACCCTCTGGTTAGAGGTTCAACCCTATCCTTTCATTCATTCATTCAGTCGTATTTTTTGAGCGCTTACTGTGTGCAGAGCACTGTACTAAAAGATTGGAATGTACAGTTCGGTAACAGATGGAGACAATCCGTGCCCAAACAACGGGCTCACACTCCCCTTGGTAGCTTGGTAGCTAACACGGACCATTGAAATGCTCTGAAGCGAAGAACGCTTTTTTTCTTTTAGTGGTTTTTTGTTAAGCACTTACTGTGTTCCAGGCACTGTACCAAGCTCTGGGTTAGACACAAGCTAGTCAAGTTGGACACAGTCCATGTCCCACCCGGGGTTTAGCATCTTAATCCCCATTTTACAGGTGAGGTGATTGAGGTGCAGAGAGGTTAAATGATTTGCCCAAGGTCACAGCAGATAAGTGGCAGAGCCAGGATCAGAGCGTAGGACCTTCTGTCACCCAGGCCTGCGCTCTATCAACTAGTCCACACTGCTTCCCTGAGCGGGCTTCTCACACTATGAAGACATCAGGATTGGTGAAGCATCTTGAGACGCATTTGCTCAGTCTTATCTGCTTCTCTTCAGTAATGGCTTTCTGGAGGATGTGAAGTATTTTGTTTAGGAATTCAGTCCAATGCTCGCTTGCCTGGGCCCATCTTGGAAAGGGAGAAACTGGAGAAGCAGTTATCCTTACATGTGTGTCTTCTTCTGAGAACAGCTCGAGATGCTGCTGTGCAGAAGATTGAGACTATTATCAAAGAACAGTTTGCTGTTGAAATGAAGAATAAGGAGCATGAGATTGAAGTCATAGACCAGGTATCGAGGCGCTGTCTCATCCCTTTGGGGGTGTGTGAAATTCCAAAGTGGATTATGCTTCTGGTGCTATTTTTGAAATATCATGGTGAATTTGTTTTTCAGCGTCTGCTGGAAGCAAGGAGGATGATGGATAAACTGCGTGCTTGTATTGTGGCTAACTACTATGCTTCTGCAGGCCTGCTTAAAGTTTCAGAGGTAAGAGAAATCCTTTGGCAAAGAACCTGATGTGCTACCTTTCGGGGAATAATGGTAGTGCTCTGACTCAAAAGGTGACCGGGCCTTGTGTACTGAAAAGCCACAGACCAAAGACAGTAGGTCCAGCTGGTGGAGAGTGGGCCTTTCCAGTGGGCAGAGGAGGTGGATGGTTGACACGGGCGCAGCCCCCTCAACTCGTGGCAAACTCCACATCAGGGCATGGGCGGCGGGGGAATCGGCTCAGACAAGCCTCCTCCTCCAGCTCTTCCTTTCAGGAGTCCCGCTTTGGAGGTGACAGGGAGTGGGGGTTGCGTAGGCCTGGTGGGTCTGCTTCTTCCTGACTTTTCTGTAAACCCCTTGTGGACAGATAATTTGTCTGTTTTATTGTTATATTGTACTCTCCCAAGCACTTAGTACAGTGTTGTGCACACAGTAAGCATTCAGTCAATACAATTGACTGACTGATGGATTTGAAGTGCAAGTCACCCCAGTGAGACTCTGGAGGAGGGAGACAGAAGGTGGGGCTTTTAGTACAGTGCTCAGCACAGTGAACACTCAATAAATACAATGAGAAGCAGTGTGGCTCAGTGGAAAGAGCCCGGGCTTGGGAGTCAGATGTCATGGGTTCTAATCCCGGCTCCACCACTTGTCAGCTGTGTGACTTTGGGCAAGTCACTTAACTTCTTTGGGCCTCAGTTCCCTCCTCTGTAAAATGGGGATTAAGACTGAGAGCCCCACGTGGGACAACCTGATCACCTTGTATCCCCCTCCCCAGCGCTTAGAACAGTGCTTCGCACATAGTAAGCACTTAACAAATGCTATTATTATTGTTATTACTATTATTAACTGCCTAGTGGACTTGAAGTGCAGGTCACCCCAAAGAGAGAGACCACTGGAACAGTTCTTGAATTTTGTGTTCATTTTGGCTGAGACCCTGCGGGCTAGCAACACGTAGGTGTTTAATTGGGTCTATCTATACTCCTTTAGCTAATTTTCCCTTTTCATTCGTTCATTCATTCAATCGTATTTATTGAGCTCTTACTGTGTGCAGAGCACTGTACTAAGCGTTTGGAAAGTACAGTTCAGTAACAGACAGTCCCTCCCCAACAACGGACTCAGTCTAGAAGGAGGAGACAGACAACAAAGCAAAGCAAGTAGACAGGCATCAATAGCATCAAAATAGGTAAATAGAATTATGTATATATACACGTCATTAATAAAATAGAGTAATGAATATATACAAATATACACAAGTGCTGTAGTGCGGGAAGGGGGGGGGGGTGAAGCAGAGGGAGGGAGTAGGGGCGATAGGGAGGGGAGGAGGAGCAGAGGGAAAGAGGGGGCTCAGTCTGGGAAGGCCTCCTGGAGAAGGTGAGCTCTCAGTAGGGCTTTGAAGGGGGGCAAGGGAGCTAGTTTGGCTGGTGTGAGGAGGGAGGGCATTCCAGGCCAGAGGTAGGACGTGGGCCAGGGTTCACCGGCGGGACAGACGAGAATGAGGCACAGTGAGGAGGTGAGCGGCAGAGGAGCGGAGTGTGCGGGCTGGGCTGTAGAAGGAAAGAAGGAGATGAGGTAGGAGGGGGCAAGGTGATGGAGTGCTTTGAAGCCAAAAGTCAGGAGTGTTTGCTTCATATGAAGGTTGATAGGCAACCACTGGAGATTTTTGAGAAGGGGGGTGGCATACCCAGAGTGTTTCTGTAGAAAGATAATATGGGCAGCAGTGTGAAGTATAGATTGAAGCGGGGAGAGACAAGAGTTTGGGAAGTCAGAAAGAAGGCTGATGTAATAATCCAGTCGGGATATGATGAGTGATTGTACTAACAAGGTAGCAGTTTGGTTGGAAAGGAAAGGCAACGTTGTTAAGGTGAGACTGGCAGGTTTTGGTGATGGATGTGTGGAGTGAATGAGAGCGGAGTCAAGGATGACACCAAGCTTGCGAGCCTGTGAGACGGGAAGGATGGTAGTGCCGTCCACAGTGACGGGGAAGTCAGGGAGAGGACAGGGTTTGGGAGGGAAGATAAGGAGCTCAGTCGTGGACATGGTGAGTTTGAAGTGGTGGGCGGACATCCAGGTGGAGTTGTCCTGAAGGCAGCAGCCCTTTTTCCGTTCAGTCTTTCTCTCTCCTAGCCTCATGTGTTGAGCTTCTGGTGCAGTGTGGAGGCCTTTAGTGTTCACTGTCTAGCACATATCCTGGGAGATAAAATTGCTCCAAAAAGCATAAACACCCCCTAGGGTAATCCACTCCACCTTCTCTCCTTCCTCCTCACTGGCAGACTCAGCCAAAGTGGCAAGGTTTGGAAGAGTTAGTAAAATGAGTTATCCTCTCTCCCTATCTCATCTAACCCCTTTCTCCCTCCTCACCATCTCTCTCCCTTCCACTTCCCCTCACCAGCTTGCCTGGTTAGTGAATATTGGCTCTGAGAGCTGGCAGCTTGGCCCTCTTCACGAGCACCAAATTTGCTTTGACAAATAAGCAGATGGAAGAGGAACTCTTGGCTCCAGCCCTTTAAAGATCTGCCCAGAGTGGCAGAATCTCTACTTCATGGATTTAATTTCCTGTTTCCTGTAGTCTCGTATGTTCTGCCAGGAAACAGGAAGGAGCTGAACTTCATTGCTCTGTCTCAGATTTTGTTTCAGCCATTTGAATTGAAACCTGTGCATTTGTGAAATTGGGGTCATCACCAACTTGCTCATTCATTTCATATATTAACTAGCATTAATGCCCTGGAATTTGATCTAGATTTTCCCTCCTTCTTCTTCTTCTTTTGCTTTCCCCAGCAGATGCCACACAGACATCATTTAATTCTCAAAACAGCCTGGGAGGTAAATAAGGATATTTTATTATGATAATAATAATAAGTATTCGTAAGTACTTACTATGTGCCAAGCACCGTTCTAAGTGCTGAGGTAGATACAAGATAATCAGGTTGGACACAGTCCCTGTCCCTCCTGGGGCTTACAGCACAAGTAGGAAGGATGTATTTTAGTCCCTATTTTATAGATGAGGAAACTGAGGCACAGAGAAGTTAAGGCACCACCCAAGGTCACACAGCAGGCAAGTGGCAGAGCCAGGAAAAGAACCCATATCCTTTCACCCTCAGGGTCACAGTCTTTCCACTAGGCCTTGCTCCTTCCCTCATGGATTTGAAAGACGGGGGAGTAAAGATTTATTTAGAGATCTGTAGCTTCAGAGCCTGAAACTTAGATCCTCCTCCCTTTTTTCCCCGGCACCCTTTCTGTAGATCAAGTCACCCTCCATTGTGATTTTTGTCAAATCAGTTTATCGTATATTTTGGTTACCATTGATGGTGATAATAACATAACCACTGCTGTGCTCAGTTGATGGGACTGACTGTCTCTCTCTCTCGGCAACCATTACCAGAGGGACCACGCACAAGCATCGTGGCTCCCGATAGGTCCTCTGTATTAAAGCCTCCCACTCTCTCCCATATGCCAGGTTGCTCCACTCCAGCATAAACTGGTCCACACACACCGTTGCTGTGAAGACTTGTACCTTTCATGTCCTAAGAAACTCCAGAACCCTCAAATGTCTCTCCAACTCCTCCCCTTATTTCCCAGCTCATCAAAGAGTTCTGCATAATTCGCAAGGTCTTCCTTTCTGGAGGCGATGATACCAGGAGGTCTTTTTTAGAGGAAGTCTTTTCTTTGGTAAATGCAAACCCTTGGATGACGGAATGCTGTTGTGTTTTTATTGGGAAAGCCTCATTTTGATGATAGTGTGTGAAAACCCCCGAGATGGGCCTTCTTCTGTTGGTGATGCAAAGAGTCAAGTTTCTAGGTATGAGCCACTCTAGAGCTGACCAAATTGTCTGCCCTGGTCAGTGTTCACTGCTGGTCTTCCATATTCTGCTATGGGCACATTGTGTGCCCAGGGGCCCCCTGGGAACATATTACAAGTTTCCATGTTTCCCGTAAAGCTCAGAAATGGGTGCAGGAGCAGCAACTCAAGGTTAAGGCTTTTTTTGTCGTTCACATACAGAATGTACATCCACCCCTTTACCTTTGAATAGCAAGGGCATTCCACTCCTGGCCATCCATCCTCACTGCTTTCTCACCGCAGTGAAGCTTTTAAAAACATAAAGTGGAGGCCTGAGAATTCTACCTTTGCCTTGGAATTCTGTAGTCTGAAGATTATTTTTTGTTCCTTCAACTCACAGTAAATGCAGTAAATGAGGAAATCCAGTTCTGACCAAGTGGAGGTGATCAAGGGTTTAAAGCACTCAATAATCTTGTCCCCTCCCATCTCACCTCGCTACTCTCCTACTACCACCCAGCCCTCACCCTTCGCTCCTCTAACGCTAACCTTCTCACTGTGCCTCGATCTCCCTGTCTCGCCGGTGACCCCTCACCCGCCTCCTGCCTCTGGCCTGGAGCACCCTCCCTTCTCAAGTCCTCCCCCGCTTCAAAGCCTATTGAAGGCACATCTCCTCCAGGAGGTCTTCCCTGACTAAGCTCCCTTTTCCTCTTCTCCCACTCTCTTCTGTGTCACCCTGACTTGCTCCCTTTGTTCTTCCTCCCTCCAAGCCCCACAGCACTTATGTACATATATCTAATTTATATTAGTGTCACTCTCCCCTCATCTAGACTGTAAGTTTGTTGGCAGGGAATATGTCTGTTTATTGTTGTATTTTACTCTCCCAAGTGCTTAGTACAGTGTTCTGCACACATTAAGTGCTCAGTAAGTACAAATGAATGAATAAATAAGTGTAAAATTAGCCCCTATGGAAGTTTTGCATCTGTTCTGTGCATTGTTGTTTTCATATTTCCCTTGATATCCTGGGGCAACATAGTGAGAGGATATACTGACTAAGATGGGCAAGTAAAGCTGGAACAGATAGGATCGCTGCTGTTAAAAGAGAGACGCTTTCATTCCGCTGAACTCTGCCTTAAAAATAATTCTTAAAAAACCTGCCTGCCCTCGGCCCCTGACATTTTGCCCCCTTGGCAAGCGAGAGGGCGGGGGCTCACCCTGTGGTATTCCTGCTCATCCAATGGTATTTATTGAGGACATACGTTGTGCAGAGGGCTCAGTAAGGGGAAAGAATGTACAGAGGAGCAGGGGATAGTCCACTCCTGTCCAGTGGCACATAGAGTGTGAATACCGTCTTCCTCTAGACTGAGCTCCTTATGAGCGGGGAATGTATCTACCAACTCTGTTATATTCGACTCTCCCAGTGCTCAGTACACTGCTCTGCACACAGTAAGCATGCAATAATTGCAATTGATTGATTCAGTGAGTGACGCACTTAAGTCCATTATCATTCCAAGTGGCCCCAGACCCCCAGTTGCCGCCTTGCTTGTTGTGGATCCTTGATGAGTCCGAGGCCGGCAGTGGTGGCCAAGTTCAAATTCAAATCTCTAGGTTCCAGGCACCCTGGCCGGAGAAGAGGAGAGAAGGTTGAAGTTGGATTATCCAATGAATCCTGGATCAAGAACCACAGCAGATCCCGGAATCGAGAGAAACTACTGTAAATCTAGGGGACGACAGTGGATTTGAAACCTCGCCATCTTAAATGGTGGTTTTTAAAGTTTCAGAGTCCTGTGTCTTATTCTTAGAAGTTGTCATCGTGTATTTTTTTTTGCTTTCACCTTCACTCTTTCATCTTCTGACCAGTGCTGCGTAGCACAGTTATAAAGGGTCTGTGATTTTATTTGGAGTTATGTGTGTCATCGCCTTCATTCCTACAGGGTACAAAGACGTGCGATGCCACGGTTTTTAATCATCCTTCGATCAAGAAGTTTTTGGAATCTCCGTCGAGATCATCGTCTCCTGCCAATCAGAGGTCCGAAACGCCTTCTGCTAACCATTCGGAAAGTGACTCATTATCTCAACATAATGACTTCTTATCTGAGAAGGACAACAATAGCAACCTGGAGATGGAAGAGAGGCTGTCAAATAATGTGGACCAGAGGCTGGGCCGGAATACCGGACAGGTACAGTTAAGCCCGAGGGCTGCAGTGGCTGCTCTTTGGCTATAGTTCCTCTGCCAACGTGAACTGACCAGAGGTCAATTCTTCAAGCTACCTCTAACGAGGTGTATATTTAACCAGTCGACAACCTGATTCGGCCTTTTTGGCTTCTGCATTGATTCTCTGGCCCTTTCTGCGTCTCTGTCAGTGATCTGTAAAGCCGGCCTCACTGTATGGTCTTTGCAGAAGGATCAATGATAAGAATTATGGTAATTGTCAAGTTCTCACACTGTGCCGTTACCTGTACTGAATGCTGGGGTTAGAGAAAAGATAATGAGTTTGGACACAGTCTTTGTCTCACGTGGGGCTCACCGTCTAAGAAGAAGGGAGGAGAATCGAATCCCCATTTTACAGATGAGGGCACAGTGAAGTGAAGTGACTTTTCCAGGGTCACAGAGCAGACAAGACTGTAAGCTTGTCGAGGGTGGGGAATGTGTCTGTTTATTGTTATATTGTGCTCTCTTGAGTATTTATTCCAGTGCTTTGCACACCGTCAGCGCTCAATAAATGATTGAATGAATTAATTTAATGCTGTGTTGCCTAGTAGATAAAGCAGGGGCCTGTGAGTCAGAAGAACCTGGGTTCTAATCCCAGTTCCGCTACCTGTCTGCTCTGTGACCTTGGGCAAGGCACTTCACTTCTGTGCCACAATTCCCTAAGCTACAAAATGGGGATTAAAATCCTCCTCCCTCCTCTTACATAGTCACACGGACACGTTTCAGGCAAACAGCAGAACTGGGTTTTAGAACCTGTTTCTCCTGACACCCTATTTCATGCTCTTTCACTTGGCCACGCTACATCTAGCTTGGTCTAGTGGCATAGCCTATCGGTTATTGTGTACTGTTTGTGACACAAAGCGACCACTTTCATTGAAATGGATTTATAACGCACCAGATTCACACTGCAAGAGCAAAACTTTTCCTGAAGTACCTTGCGGGTAAAGGAATAAACTGTTCTTAACCGCTGTGACTTTTGAGGTTTCTAGTATCTGTATGGAAGGAAGGTCTATTACTGAAGGTTTGGTTGTGCTCCAAAGTGGGTATTATTGGTTGGATTCTTTTCAGGATACTTCCAGCGTGATCGGCCCCAACAAAGCAGGCCAGAGAAATCCTAGTCTGGCAGGGGAGGAAACATCACGCCTTTTTGTGAAGAAAACAATAGTCGTTGGTAATGTCTCCAAGTGAGTATGAAGTCCCATTTGGCAGCTTCATCTACGAGGTCACCGTGGTGGAAAGTGCATAAATATACCTCTAAATCAATAAGTAGGGGCAAGAAGCCCCCTGTTTTGCTTGCCGCATGTTCTTTTCAAAGCTTTTGCAGTGGTTTTACCTACTGCTCCAAAGAAGGCTTGAGGTCTTGGGGTGGAAACCAACTTGACAGTTAACAGGTGCTGGGAATACTTTTAAGCTTTGCTCTCAAGTCTGACCTTTGAAGCCCCACTGGTGTGAACTTACCCTTACGATGACATTTGTCCAGGGGCCCGTGCCCAGTGAAAACGGTCGATCAAAGAGCCTCCCCACC
Organism: Ornithorhynchus anatinus; assembly: GCF_004115215.2. NCBI lineage: Eukaryota > Metazoa > Chordata > Mammalia > Monotremata > Ornithorhynchidae > Ornithorhynchus > Ornithorhynchus anatinus. The sequence goes on along the minus strand of NC_041728.1, from coordinate 123,922,218 downwards.
CCCTAAATGAAAAGGGCCACTACGCAATCTACCAGATCAGTTTTTCCATAACTTGGTTTCAGAGAGAATTCAGTTTATTGGAAATTAAAACCCCTGAGCTTTTCCGTTGACCAGGTGTCAGATTCAACAGCTAGCACCTGCTTACTGTAAATTTATATGTTTATGTCAGTGGTTAAGCACCCCGGGAGAATTTGGAGGGACTTGGTGACATCCCCCTGCCAATCTCCCCGCTTCTTTCCTCCCCATATACTTAGGACCTGAGATGATACCAGTATTTTTGGTTAGTGTGGAGATGATCTATATTTAGAACTCAATTCCAGCTTGAGGATTGTGAAGCCGGGCTTTCGGGGGTCAAGGATACACTCCTTCATTTTTGATCAATAAAATGTGAGCTCATGTATCCTCTAGTTGCTACACAATAATTGCCTGCCAAGTGACACAGAGAGTCAGATCGCGATTCTCAACTTTTCCGTTAATGTAGGAATCTTTGAATTGGTGCCCACTCGCAGCTGTAAGAAAGAGGTTTGGTGAAGTTCGTGGAGGCAGGTGATTTGCACTGCTCAAGATTCCCCCCAAACAGCAAGCTGAATCAGAATCAGTGGACTTTTTGTGCAATGATTGCTTTAGATCTTTGGTTTATTTCAGAGAGTCACAGAAATCCAGAAGAATATAAACGTGTGAATATAAACAACCTTGCAAGTATTCACCCTTCTGAGGGTGAATAATTTGTGCCAAGGGCCTACCGAGGGATTTTAGATATGTACTTGATACTTCCCTTCGTTATGACAGGGAGAACTAAGCACTTATTTTCAAGGCTAGTTTAGTGGTAGCCAAACTGGCTCCTGAAAAGAAAGACGTTTTTTAAGAGTGGACTGGTTGTTAAACGGTGGGTTGGTAAAATAAAGGTTCATTCCAATTATATTTTTACTAAGACTTCCCAGATTTATACTAAATCTCTCTTTAAAAGAGCTGGGATTGGGTCATTTTGTGAGTTACTTTAAATCCTGCCATTAGGAGGTCTGTTAGGAGACCTGAACACTCTCTGGTCCTGGTTTTATGTGCTGGGGTTGTGGTATCTGTACTGAAGTTTGAAGTTTAGAGAACGGAAGACCACCCAAGGTCTTTGAGCCAGCCAGGCCCAGCAGGGGTCCTGAAAACCTGCCTGGCTAAGGAGGCAGTAAAGCTCCCTAGGCGAAATCCTGCTGGGTTGGGGTACTCCAGGTCAGCTCCAGTTTACTCTTTCCAGCCAGCCATAAGTGCGTGAGTCCCGCATGTAGGAAACTTCACAGTGTGTGTTTCACAGTGTGTCTCGTGCCCACGCCCGCCTTCTCTCTCATTTCACACCGCGCCCCCCCCCCCCCCCCCCGAACCGCATGGTGACCGGCAGGGAAGGGAGAGAGCGAGCGGTATCGCAGTCTACTGCTTTATGTGGGCACCAAGGCTTATTTCTAATGGGAGTTTACCGCTGGAGGTTATAAGCTCCTTGTGGGCTGGGATCGTTTCCGACCAGATCTGTTGGATTGTATGTTCCCATGCGCTTAGTACAGTGCTCAATATATATATAATATATATATATCAGTATATATTTATATATATACTTATTCATATTAATGCCTGTCCCCCTCCCGTAGATTGTAAGTTTCTGAACAGGAAACATGTTTGCTAATTCTGTTTTATTGTACCCTCCCAAGTGCTTTGCACATAGTAAGCACTTAATAAATGCCATTGATTGAATAAATTCCGTTGATTGATAAATTGACCGTTGGGATCTCATCACTGACATCTTTACTTAAGAAACTAATCCTCCTAAGTGAATCTGTGACTGATGGATTTGTTTCTTCCAGGTACATTCCTCCTGATAAGAGGGAAGAAAATGACCAGTCAACACATAAGTGGATGGTGTATGTCCGAGGGTCCCGAAGAGAGCCCAGTATCAATCATTTTGTCAAGAAAGTTTGGTTCTTTCTTCATCCCAGTTATAAACCCAATGACCTTGTGGAAGTCAGGTAAAAGATATCGTATTTTTGATGCCTTTTCAAGTGGAAAAAAGCCATTAGGTGACCAGCTACTCACTGACTTCCTGGAAGTAACTGCCCCCTGGAGAAGCAGTGTAGCCTAATGGAAAGAGCACCGGCCTGGGAATCAGAGGACCGATATTCCAATCCCAACTCTGCTACTTGCCTGCTGTGTGAACTTGGGCAAGTTCCTTAACTTCTCTGTGCCTCAGTTTCCTCATCTATAAAATGGGGATTTAATACCACTTGTTCTCCCTCCTTCCTTGCGTTGCGAACCTCATATGGGACAGGGATTGTACCGTACCACATTATCTTGTATCCACCCCAACCCTTAACATATACTAAATGATCAATGAATACGATTATCATATTACCATTATACTGCTGGATGGGGCCTATTTCTTTCTGGCTGATTTCTACCATGCTGAGTTATGCTGACACCTATTATTGTTGTTATTATAGTGGTATTAGTTAAGTGCTTACTACATGGCAAGTATTACTGTAAGCACTAGGGTAGGTACAGTTTTATCAGGTTGGACATAGTCCCTGTCCCACATGGGACTCACAGCCTAAGATAATGTTCTTTGAGGTCTTCAGTTGAAAGATGTCTTTTGAATTACTGGGGGTTATCCCAGAGGTTTCACAAGACAGGTTTCCTGGTGAATGAAGAAGCAACTTTATTTCTGGAGAAAATTTAAAGTGATTAAGTGATAAAGCCTTTTTTTTATTCCTGAAATGGTCTTATAGTTTTAGCTCAGGGTTCAAGATGTTAGCATGCCAACAGATATTCTCTTTCCCACCCGGTCTGTTGGTGAACAAAATCGTATTTTTAACAAGTAGTATTTCTCAATCCTCTGTTTTTTCCAAATTCCCATTTGTGTTCCAAAATGTTTTTTTGCTTGGGAGTACCTGAGTAAAATAAGAATTCACTTTGAACCGCGCAAATAAATTTAAAGCAGATTTGGAGGTTCTGAAAAATCCAGGATTCATTTTTCGCCCATGTAGGTTAAGCTCTATTAAATAGAGGAAACGTCAAGTAATGCAGGAATTGCAAATATAAATCTCAGTCAAAAATGAGATTGAACACAGGTCTTGCCAGGCATCCCAGCTTTGTACCTGTCAGCACTTAATATTCATTGAGCTTTACATCTCAGAGTATTCATCTTATATAATGTAACCAAGATCATGTGAGAAGGGAGTGTCGTGGTTCTAGAAGAAAAATGTATTCCGAAGTAGCTTAGAATTTATGGAAAGCAAATATTTTAAGGCCTGACATTGGAGAAGTTTTCAAAATTGTATTGAGTAGAGATGAAATTTTTCAAAAGTCCTCACAAATAAAGAGGCTGCTCTCTACCGTCTCCAAATCTTGGTCTCCTCTAGCCTGCCAAACAGGCAACTTCCGGTGTTCTTCTGCAGCTTTGGAAGACTGGAAAATAGTCCTCTTTGTATTGGTGATGATAACCTGATGCTAATGTAGCCATTTTTCATGTATTTTCTCTACTGTGTCACCTCCTTGATTTATGACATGGAATCCTCTTTCGGAGTCCTGGATTTAGATGTAGCTATTTGTGCTCGTTTCTGAGGTTCATAAAGCATTACGTATATGTTGTCTGATGCTGTGCGACAAATGCCGGAGCTGCCAAAGAGGCAGGGCCTGTTTTGCAGCTGTGCTAGAAAACTCATGTTAATCAAACTTTTAGATCAAAACCACAAATTTGTTTCCTCCTTAGCTCTGTACTTTTCTCTTACCATTCTCCACCTGATGAGATGCTGATAGATTATATTTCTTTTCTTTGAAAATATTCCTGTTTGACAAGGAATGTGAGAAACATTTTAGCCTAGCATCTTGATTTAGTTCCATCTTCTACTAAAAGTTATACTCTTGTCCTCTCCCAAGAATTTAGTACAGTGGTCTAGGCACAGTGAGTGCTCAATAAATATCACTGACTGATTTTCTTTCCATCTGAGTTGAAAGCTTTACTGATAGTTGTCTGCTAATCAGTCATTCAGTTGTATTTGTTGAGCACTCTCTGTGTGCAGAGCAGGTTCTCTCCTGCTAACGGGAGGCAGTAGGTATTAAAATGTTGTTGGACGGGTCCTAATTTGGGATGTTCAAGACCCGTGAGCACTGCCCCTGGGCCATGGAATGGCAGAGATTGGGCGTGGGGTCGGATCGGTCCCTGAAATCCCTTTTCCAGGTCCCTTCTGGCGAGATTAGTGCTCTCCTGGACTGACTAGCCCCTGTGATGTTGCCAGGGTTGTCTTTAGACTTTGGAATTGCAGGTGGGCTTCAAGTCCCGGCAGCCCTCAGAGCCAACCCTTCATGTGTTTTGTTAAGTGCTTGGGCGGCCGGTCAGCTGTCCATCCCATCCCAAAATGAGGGTCCAGTCAGGACTCTGAGCCATGTAACAGACTTGGGCCGGGCCAGGGCCCAGGGTTTTCATCTGGCCCGGATGCTTGCAGGGTTGCTCCAAGAGTCAGGACCCAGATGAGTAAAGATCCCTGCTCCAGTTCCAAGCCCACGCTTGTCTGAGTGACTCTGGGACGTCTGAGTGGATCCATAAATTAACACAGGTTTCTTCAGCTCTGAACTCATCTGAACCCTGAGAGTGTGGAGTATGGAGTTGGTGGGCCTCAGGCTTGGGTGTGTGTTGGGCTGCGCCTGGTGAGTCTGGTTTGGCTTTTATAACCCCTTTGGATGAAATTAACATGATTTGCTGCTTCACTGTAGAGTTGAAGTAACTGCTGCTACTCCACTCTTCCTGTGCAGAGCAACTACAGCTCAGATGTCTTAGAATCTCACCTGCCCAGAAACCCATTTGTTCCTCACTGGGGGTGATTCGGCTTTTCACTCATACAGATTTCCTTATCCATCCAGCAACCATTTTTTAAGCCCAGTCTTAGCACCCTCTTGGCTACTGTGGTTTCTCAACTCCCGTGAGAGAGTCCGAAATGCATTTTCCAATTCAGCGCTTTGGGGTGTAGTGTTCCCTCCATATGTGTCTCAGGGGTTTAGATCTTCTCTTTGAGAGGAGAGGAGCTTTTAGGGGGTTTTAGTTCTTTGTCGACTAAAATCGTAATATCTTCTTCTCCCCAGGGAGCCACCTTTTCACCTGACCAGGAGGGGTTGGGGAGAATTTCCCGTGAGGGTTCAAATCCACTTTAAGGATAACCAGAACAAGCGGATAGATATCATACATAATTTAAAGGTACAGTAGCACAGTGATTGGTCTCCTGGGGGAACGTGGAATTGGTTTTGTGTTGACTCAAGTTTGTATTCATTGTTTATAGCGTTGTGACAGAATCGACAGAATCGAGTGAGTGGGAAAAGGCGCCACTAGTGCCCTGTAATCTCAGTATTGAGCATAGGACAGGACCTTTGACCTCTTTCAGATGAGAGTGCTCGGTAAGACTAAGTAAGGAGCCTCCATTTTGTGTGAGCGTGTGTAACAATGTATTTGACCCTTTATGGGCATAGACAATTCAGTGCTTGCTGTGTCCTGAATTCCACCACAGCAGAATGAGGGGACATTCATTAAAGTTTAAAGATGGTTTGATTTAAAACAAACTAAAGGAAGTACCTTTTTTCATCCATTAAGTGACAAATATATGGAGTTCTTTGCCACGGGCTCTTGGTGTGGGACGAAAATATCATAGGTTTAAGAAGGGCTTGGGAAGTTTTGTTCATGGCGGAATGTTAAATAATACATCTGTAACCATCAGTATGGCTCTCAAGGAGGGCAACCACCACATGCTTCTTCTGTGTATATATCCTCTGCCTTGGAGACAGAGTGCTGGGTTCAGTTGAGATCATCAAATCAGTATTCTACAAAGCTTTTTCCTGGCACTAACTGCAGCCTTGCTCTCCCGAACTCTGAAGGAGAACAAGTCAGTCTGCTAAAGGACAGTTGGAACACTTAAGGAATTTTATGACCACCATTTTAAAAAGGGCTGTCGCCATTACTTAACTAAGCAGATAAATCAGTTGGTAGCTTGGCAAAATAATGTTGCTTTGCATTCGCAATAGCTTCTGCCTTAAATCATAATTTTGACATCCTCTAAGTGCGCTTCCGAGAAAAGATGCTCTTGTGTGGGTTTTCTGGAGGGACCTGAGGACTTATATGGGTTCTGTGTAAGAAGGCTGCTGTCGAGGTGTGGATGATGGTCTCCTATTGTAATCTAGATTTTTCTAAATGAATTCACAGATGTGTTTTTCATCATGGTATTCTCCCTTTTTGTCGTCCCGCAGCTGGATAGAACGTACACTGGTTTGCAGACCCTTGGTGCAGAAACGGTAGGCTATTGCTGATCCAGCTGCTAAATGAAGCAGCGTGGCCTAGTGGATAGAGCACGGGCCTGGGAGTCAGAAGGATGTGGCTTCTAATCTCAGTTCTGCCACTTGTCTGCTGTGTGACCTTGGGCGAATCACTTTACTTCTCTGGGCCTCAGTTACCTCATCTTTAAAATGGGGATTAAGACCGTGAGCCCCATGTGGGACAGGGACCGTGTCCAACCTGATTCCCTTGTATCTATCCCATGGCTTAGAACAGTGTCTGGCATAGAGTAAGTGCTTAACGAATACCTTTAAAAAGCAAAAAAAGAAAATTGGATGAGAGTTAAGGGTTTTAGTTTCTTCTTTCATATTCCCAAGATGAAAAGCCACTGAGTTAAAGCAGTGTCAAGGCAACTATAATAGGACAGTTAAATCAGATGCCTCTTAGGTAAACTAAATTCTGTTCGAGAGAGTCCGGTGTGCTAAATTTACTTTATCCAGATTTAGGCAGTTACTCTTGTTATGGTACTTGGCATCAGTCTTTGATTGGGCATCTGGAACCTGGTGTTCTATTCCCAGCTCTACCATCCCCTTACTGAATGACCTTTGGCAACCCACTTAACCTTTGGGCCACAGTTTTCTCATCTTTTAAGTAAAGCTCATACCTATTCTGTCCCCTGTTCGGGATGTTGCAAAGGTGATTGAGGAAGCTTCCATTACGAAGAGTCGTGCTGTAATAGTAATGATAGTAATAATAGAAGCGGTAATAATTTTGGTATTTAAGTGCTCTCTACTTGCCAAGCAATGTCTTAAATGCTGGGGTAGATTCGGTTAGGTCGGATCAGACAAGATCTCCGTCCTACACAGGGCTCACAGTTTAAGGGGGAGAGAGATCAGGAATTTAAGCTCCATTTTGCAAATAAGAAAATGGAGGCAAAAAGAAGTTAAGTAACTTGACCATGATCATGCAGCAGGCAAGTGGTGGACCTGGGATTAGAACCCAGATCATCTGGCTCCCAGTCTTATACTCTTCCCACTGGACCGTGCTGCTTCCCTACCTCTCAGAAATGATAAGAAGTGTTTCTGTCACTCTAAGCTCACTATTCCCTGGCGATTGAAAACACTCTTATGAATTCCTTTGTCTTTTGATTTGTATGCTCAGAATGGCTGTAGATTTCCAGTACAGCTCTCCTTCCCTCTTACTGTAGACTTTTCAGGTGATGTAGCTCTACCATCAATCAATCGGTGGCATTTATTGAGCGCTTACTTTGTGCAGTGCACTGTACTAAGCACTTAAGAGAGTACAATACAGCGGAGTTGGTAGATATGTGAAGCAGCATGGTGGGGGCGATAGAGCACGGGCCTGGGAATCACCACTTGCCTGCCGGCTGACGTTGGGCAAGTCACTTATCTGTGCCTCATCTGTAAAATGGGAGTTGAGACTGTGAGCCCCACATGGGACAGGGACTGTGTCCAACTTGATTTGCCTGTATCAACCCCAGTGCTTAGTTCAGTGCCTGGAGCATAGTAAGCGCTTAAATGCCGTCACCATTGTTATTACTGCCGACGAGAAGCTTAGAGTCTAGAGGATCCTTCCCCTGAGTCTCCAGAGGAACATTCAGTTCTCTCCAGTCTCCCTAGCCAGGTCCCTGCTACAGTCTTGGCTCTTACTTCGCTCCCTTCTCAGAGGACCGGTGTCACCTCGGGCTGGGATCACCCTGTCCCAGCTTCAGCACCCCCCAGCACCTCCAGTCTGTTAGTGGTTTATTTAGCGCTCTCCGTGTGCAGAGCACTGTACTAAGCACTTGGGAGGGTACACTACAGCAGAATTGGTCAACACGTTCCTTCTCCCCACAACAAGCTGATAGTCTAGAGGATTGTGTGCAGACCATTGTACTAAGCACTTGGGAGAGAACAGTGCAGCAGAGTTGATAGACATGTTTTCTGCCCTCAACGAGCTTCCAGTCTGCAAATATTGGAAGATGGCTTCATTCCCCTCCATTTTCCTCTTCCTAAGGCAGCTCTGCGGGACCGGAAGAGGGATTTGGGGGCAGATAGTGATTTGAGCAACTCGGCCAATAATAATAATAATAACTGTGCTATTTGTTTAGTGCTTACTGTGTACCGACCACTCTTCTCAGCACTGGGGTAGATACAAGGTAATCGGGTTGGGCACATTCCCTGTCCCACAAGGGGCTCCCACTCTTAATTCCCATTTTACAGATGAGGGAATGGAGGCCCAGAGAAGTGAAGGGACTTGCCCAAGGTCATCCAGCAGACAAGTGTCTGAGTCAGAATCAGTACCCATGTTCTGTAACTCCCAGGCCCACCCTCTTTCGACTAGTCGGCGCGGCAGCGCTCCGTGAGCCTGGGCAGCCCAGCAGTAACACCGGGGCCCCCGGGAGGTCACGGCCCAGCCCTCGGGGACAGTCGGAGTCGAGCTCTCCCTAGCGTCCCTGGGCCTTGGCCAGATGGGCTATGCTCAGGCCTGCCTTCTTTGCGCCGCCGGAGGAGAAGTAAGGACTCCTGGGGGCCAACCAGCAGCTGAGCTGGCTGAGTATGTTGGTCTGCGTCTGCCAAGCCACCCGAAGCCAAAGCTAAATCTGCCTGACTGTCCCCTGACCCGCAGCCAAAGAGAGAGGGCACATACAGAGCTCTTCTGAGCCTCCTGACACATGATGGCTTGGCACGACTTCATGGGGCATATGATCTCTTCAGTGGCAACTCCAGGAGCCTTGGTTGGGTGGGCTAGGAGGGGGCCGTGGCTGCCCAACTCCCCCTTGAGCTGTGGCCCAAGGGGGCTTAGCTCAAGCTTTTTGAAGCCCACCCTGTCGGCTTGGGACTCAGCAATGGCTGGGCATCCACTGGTCAGTCTGGCTGCGGTTCAAGATGCCTCTCAAGTAGGCTTAGTTCAGTCGTTGGGGATTTGGAACCGAATCTCCTTTTTTCTAGCTCAGACCGGGTTCACATTACACTGTGTTTTGACAGAACCCAAGTCAAGGAGCCCTAACCCGTTTTATATTTGAGAATGCCAGAGTTGTTTTGCATCTCGCTTACGGGGGTCTCTTGATTTCTTCAACTCTGAAAATTTTTTTAAAAACCGACCTATTACAGCCCAGCCTCTTTGCTTCTCTAGTGCCAGCTTGCTCACTGTGTCCCAGTCTCATCCATCTCATCGCCGACCCCTTTCCCGCAGCCTTCCCCTAGCCCTGAAACTCCCTCCCCCTCCAATTAAGTCAGACTACCACTCTCCCCACCTTCAAATAATTATTAAGTTCACATGTCCTCCAAGAGACCTTCCCCGACTAAGCCCCCTTTTACCCGACTCGCTTCTCCTGCTTCGTCTGTGTACTTGGTTCTGTGACCTTTGGGTATTTGATATTCACCCCACCCTCAACCCCACAGCGCTTACATACACGTTTAAATTATATATCATAAGTTATTTATTTATATTAACGTCTGTCTCCCCTTTCAGACTGTAAGCTTATTGTGGGCAGGAAGCATGTCTGCCAACTCTGTTGTACTCTCCCAAGCGTTCTGCGCATAGTAAAGCGTTCAATAAATACCATCAACTGATGGATTGAAAAACCTGTCCTACATGAGACTGGACATTTGGTGGACATTAGGAGTTAGCTTCAGCACTCTGAGCATAAGACATAATAATAATAATAATGATAATAATTCACTTACTAGGAGTGAAGCACTGTTCTAAGCGCCGGGGAAGATTCAGGATGATCAGATTAGACACCGTCTCTGTCCCTCACAGGGCGCCCAAAGTAAGTAGGAGAGAGAGTAGTTATTGAATCCCTGTTTTACAGGTGAGGTAACTGAAGCACAGAGAAGTTCACTGATTTGCCCAAGGTCACACAGCAGGCTCATTGTCAGAGCTGGAATTAGAACTCAGGCCCCCTGACTCCCAGGCTTGTGCTCTTCTAGTCCTCACTGCTCCGCTCTTAAGACCCATTCCCTCACTGAGTAAGAGACCGTCCTTTAATGGCACGATTTGGGCACCTACTGAGTACTAGGCACTGTACTTGGGAGAGTATTTAGTAGCAAGGCACATGTTCCCTGCCCTTCAGGAACTTGTAGTCTAATCAAGGATCTTATAATTTGATACTTAGCTGGGAATTTGCATTATAGAACACTGAATGTTTCTATTCATCTCTGTGTATCATTGCACTCTGGGCTCCAAACAGGTCTAGTGTTTGATCTGAATCCCGCCTCCTAAACTAAGCAACTATTTAACTTGGTCACGTGTCCTACCATTTCCACTTTTCTTAGTAACCACGGAGGAAAAGTGAACATTTGATCGATTCTCAGTCTTGGCTTTTCATGCGGTCACCTCACAGTCCAGAAATAGTTCTTCATAGCAAAACATTTTTGCAGAAATAAGCAAATCTTTTGCAGCTAGGCTTTTCCAAAACACTTGTTTATTGGAAACTAGTTGATACTGTAGTGCTCTGTCCACAGGAAGCGCTCAGTAAAGACAAATGATTGATTGTTGCTGTGGCATGTTACAGGGTTACAGAAAAAGCTCTCACTCCATTATTCCTTTTGGGCAGGTTCCAAGCTTGGTCTGTGACAGCTTTTTCCATTTTAAACTTGATGGTTAAGGCGTTTTTTCGCCCGAAGGCTAGACTTTCTCGAGGCCCTATCTAACTCCTGAGTGGAGAATTTAGTGACTTTTGCCTGTTTGAGATTTCCTTCAACAGCCACTGCGCTGCTTATTAGGAGTTTATTAATCCGCAGTGCAAAATCTGGGCATTATTGTCAGCCTCTCTTAGGAGCAGGGCTGCCTGCTTGCTTGGAGCATACATGGCTTCTGTCCAGCCTGACAACCAGCTAGAGTTTTGGGTGTGTCTTTGGCAACTAGCTTCAGCCACAGGAATCCTGGCCCGAGTGGTTCCCTGTTCAAGAACCCCGATGGGATGCGTGGTTCCAGGGCCCTGTGACGTTCCAGCGGTCCCTGGAGAAGATCCCAGGAGTCCTGATGACGTCTGGACTCTTCCGATCCCTCTTCCCAAGGCCTAGGGGTCCTAACGTTGCTCCAATTCATTCAGTTGATCAGTGGCATTTAGTGATTAGTTAGTGTGTGCAGAGCACTGAACTGAGGTTTTGGGACAATAAAGTACAGTAGAGGCCTTAGACTGATCTCTGCCCTCAGGGTGCTCCAGTCTCTCCCAGAGGCACCCAAACTGGGAGCCACACCCTATCTAACTTGGATAGCCCAAAGCAAGTCCCACAAAGGCCTTTCTGCACCCCTCCGGCAGATCCGCAGTTGCCCCTACTTGCCTAGCAGGGTCGATGGCGTCCCCCATCTGCCGGCCAAAGGTCCGGCTGCCGGAACCCTTGCCGGCACAGTAGGCGGACGGGATACCGATGCAACATTTTATCCTGCTGCCTCATTTCCCCAGATTCCATGTGGTTATAATCCTGCCCTTTGACCCTGCAGGTCGTGGATGTTGAGCTTCATCGCCACTCTCTGGGAGAAGACTTCCTTTATCCTCAGCCCGCAGAGTCGGATGCGGCCGACCTACCCATGTCGTTGCCTCTACCCGTGACCATTCCGGCCCCTGTGAAAGCTTCCTCACCAATAAAGCAAACTCACGAGGCAGTACTTGATGCCTCAGCAGATAAAGGTGAAGCGAGCTTCGTGGTTTTATTTATTTATTTTTTGAATCGTGGTGGAATGATTCCTATAACCCTCAATTCGGATCACTGAGATCAGTGTGAATTTGTGAGTTCTCACGCTACTTCCCACAGAGCCGTCCACACCATGTGATTGCGTCCATTTGCCGAGTTGTGACTCGAATCATCGTTTCTGGTTTCAACACATGCTGGGTAGTCCTGCTTTTGCAGTTCTGTTGCTCTTTTTCTGGGCATTCAGCAGTGGTATAATCGGTCAATCTGTTGTATTTATTGAGCTCTTATTGTGTGCAGAGCACTGTATTAAGTGCTTGGGAGAGTACAATATTATGCCAAGACTCAGAAAATAGCAGATTTCTTCTCCCCATCCCTTGTCCTCTCTCATGCTTTCTCTCGTGTCTTTTCGGCCTATGCCCTTCAAATCTTCATTTCAGAACATGCTTTAAATTGGGAATAGGCTGAAGGAAGAGGGCAAAAGATGGAATCTGGTTAAGGGTGGGTTTTCCAGGTCAAGCTTAGGATCCATATTTTTTCTAGCTTGTCTGGAGAGAGAGAGAGACAGCTTTGAACCAAGATTTGTCATGAATTGATGTCCTGGGGAAAACAAATAACCTTGTGTGTGGTTAGAAAAACGCAGATGCCAAATTTTTGTTGGCCGCTTCGTCTTTTGGCTCAGAAATGCAGTTCTGGGGGCCAGGATTTCTTTCAAGCAATTGTCCCGCTCTGCATTTATGGCCTCTCACCTGCCTGCAATGAACGTCCCTTCCACAGCCTTAATAATTCAGAGTCTTCAGTCTGAGATGGAGCAGCTGGGTGCATTGAGTTCCTTTCCCAGTCGGGTTTTGAAGCTAGCAGTATTGTTAGGAGGGCTATTTAAATTTGCTGCATAGTAAACAGTTATAATAGTAGCAACAACATCAAGGGGGAGGGAGTTCCAGACAGGAGGGAGGATGTGAGCAAGAGATTGACAGCAAGAAGTGAGAATGAGGTAGATTAAGCTAGCTTTAGAGATGAAACATGAAAGCTGGCTTGTAGTGGGAGGAAATTGAGTTGAAGCCATTGGTCTGTAGTTTCTGCTTGACTAAGAGAAGAATGAGCGACCATTGGAGGTCTTTTGAGAAATCGGGGGATTTACACAAAAATTGCTGTGGAAGAATCATCCAGCCAGCAAAGTGAAGTGTGGACCGAGAGGGAAGAGGTTGGAGGCAGGGAGATGCCCAAGGAAGCTGACGAGGTAGTCAGGACAGGAGGTGACAGGTGCTTGGACCACCATGTTGGCAGTTGGGATTGTGGAGATGTTGTGAAGTAAGAACCAACAGGATTTGGTGAGGGTCAGTGTGTAGGTCAAAAGAAAGGAGGCTGATGGCTTGAGAGATTGAGATGGGGGAGGATGGTGATGTTTGCAGCAGTAATGGGAAAGTTAGAACTAGGGAAGAGAGGAGGTGGGAGGGAAGCACAGGAGTTTAGTTTTGGCCAAGTTCCGTTGAAGTGGCGATGTCCTGTGTCATAAGGAAATGGCAGTTTGTAAAGAAAGGGCAAGGTCAGGGCTGGAGAAGTAGTTTTAGAATTATCCCCATAGAGATGGTAGGTGAAAATCCTCCTTTGCCTCACTCCCTAAAGTCTTCCGTGGTCCTCTCCAGTCCCTCCCTCCCCTAGTCCCTTCTTCAACTCTCCCATCCTTTGCAGTAGTATCTTGAGAGGACCTCTCTTGCCTTCTCTCAGAATCCACCCCCTCCACCCGCACATCTGACCCCATCCCTTCACGCCTTATCTGAACACTTGCCCCCTGCCTCCTTCCCTCCCTGATCGCCATCTACAACGTGTCACTCTCCACTGCTTTCAAACATCCTCATGTCTCCCCTATTTTAAAAAAAAACCTTCCTTGACCCCATGGTTCCCTCCAGCTATCTCTGCATCTTCCTCCTGCCATTCCTCTCCAAGCTCCTTGATCGAGTTATCTGCACCTGCTGTCTGAAGTTCCTCTCACTCCACAGAAACCGCTCTCAAAGGTCACAAATGATCTCCTTGCCAAATCCAGCAGCCTGTACTCCATCTTAATCTTCCTTGGCTTCTCAGTTGCCTTCGAATCTGTTGACCACCCCTTTCTCCTGGAAACATTATCAAAACTCAACTTTACTGCCACCGTCCTCTCCTGTTTCTCCTCCTATATCTCGGTCTGCACATTCTCTGTTTCTTTTGCGGGCTCCACTTCTGCCTCCCACCTCCTAACTGCGGGGTTCCCTCAAAGTTCAGTTCTGTTCTCCATTTCTCCACCTACTCCATCTACCCACTCCTATGGAGAACTCATTCATTCCCATGGCTTCAACTGCCACCTTTATGCAGATGATTCCCAAATCTATATCTCCAGCCCTAATCTCGCTTCCTCTCTGCAGTCTCGCATTTCCTCCTGCCTTCAATTCATCTCTTCTTCGAGGTCCTGCCATCACCTCATGTCCAAAACTGAACTCCTCATCTTCCCACCAAAGCCAGTCCTCTCCCTGACTTTTTCACCACCATCCTTCCTGACTCATAAGCCCATAAACTTGGTGTTATCCTTGACTCTTCTCTCTCATTCAACCCACATATTCAATTTATCACTAAATTCCGTGAGTTCAACCCTCGCAACATTGCTAAAATTCATCCTTTCCTCTCCACCCAAACTGCTACCACATTAATCCAAGCACTTATCCTATCCTGCCTTGATTACTGTGTCAGCCTCCTAGCTGACCTCCCTGCCTCCTGTCTCTCCCCACTCCAGACCATACTTCACGCTGTTGCCAGATCATTTTTCTACAAAAAAGGGTCAGGTAATATTCCCCCACTCCTCAAGACCCTCTAGTGATTGCCCATCCACCACCAAATCAAACAGAAACTCCTTACTGTACCTTAGAACCCATGATCGTCTAACTCCCAGGCCCATTCTCTATCCACTACTCCATGCTGAAGAAGAGTTGCTTCTTGAAACATACCTTTCCAGCACAATGCACAAAAACAAATTATTTGATATCAGTCAGTCAGTTGTATTGGTTTAGTGTTTACTGTGTACTGCACACTTTGGAGAGTACAGTACAACAGTAAACAGACACATTCTCAGCTCATCGAGTCCAATAAAGTGCATGTTGAAAGAAGAATGTCACCAGTTCCTTAGGTGCCAAAGCACCTGATGAAGCCTCCATATTGGCAGAACTGAGTGTAGTCCTAAATTTTCTGCACAGAGTTATAGGTTAATGTGGTACAAACTTGCTTAAAGGAGCTTTTTCCGAGCTACTTTTCTTATAATTTTGCTGAAACTTCTCTCAGGTTAAGTGGCGGGCTAATGTGAATCTATTCATCTTTTTTTTTTTTGGTCAAGTATTTCTTCAGCCAAAATAACAGGGGAAAAGAATATACACGTGTATACACACACAGTTTGGTAGCATTTATGTAACATGCTTATTGTCTTAACTTTTTGTTCGATTATGAAGCAAATCACTGAATAAGAGTTAGTATTAGGCCAGGCTTACACATCGCCATTCTCTCAACCCCAGTTAAGACATCTTTTCCCTGATTCCCTCTCCCTTCTGCCTTTGGGCACTTGGTATTCACCCCAAGCTCCATCCTGTAGTGTTTATTTATGTATCCGTAATTTATTTATATCAATGTCTGTCTCCTCCATTAGACTGTAAACTCGTGGTAGGCAGGGAATGTATCTACCAACTCTGGTATATTGTACTCTCCCAAGCACTTAGTACAGTGCTCTGCACACAGTAGTTGCTCAAGAAATGAAATTGATTAACCCAGGGAGAGATCATTTTGGCTGGGCTATTAGTGAAAAATTATTTGGGTTCATTAATTTTACTCCAGGAAGGGAATGTTCATAGGAAATGTTGTGTGAACTTATTGAGATTTTTGGTGGTGGAGGAGGGGAGTGATTTGTGGAAAGACTCTTAGGACCTTCAGCCGGATTAAAGGCTTAATCTCTTCCCTGCTTCCGTCAGGATTTCCTCCTAACGCCGAGGCTGACAGGCACACCACGTTTTACTCTTTGCCCTCTTCGATAGAGCGGACACCCACCAAGGTGGCAACTCCCCAGAAAGTGGCCTTCGGTTCTCATGGCAACTCAGCCTTTCAGCCAATCGCCGCCAGTTGCAAAATTGTGCCTCAGGGTCAGATTCCCAGCCCGGCTGAGTCCCCAGGCAAATCCTTCCAGCCGATCACCATGAGCTGCAAGATCGTATCAGGTATCAAGATGTTGGTGGGCGGGGGACGCCTGCAGGATCCCAGCGGAATGCCGCTGTCTGTGGGGGTAAACTGAGGTTACCCAGTGAGTCATCTTTACCTCGCTCTCCACCCTCCCTTCTGTCTACTCACCTCACCAACTTGCACATCTTCCCCAGTCGCGACACTAAACCGGTATCGTCAAATGTTGATAAGCACCGGGAATTGGGACCGAGAGCTGCAACCATATCTAAGAGACACGCAGGCCCTGTGCTTGAGAAGTTAGCAATTTAGGAAGGAGGCAGCACCCAAGGCCCAATGAGGAAGAAGTCCACACAGAAAAGGGATGAGGACGGTGTTTCGGGAGGACTTTAACAACAAAATAGACAACTTTTTTAAAGGGAAAGTTTCCAGAACTGTATCTTTCAGCCTGAAGGGCATTCTTCCCCATCCATTCTCTGCTCCTGAAGAGCAGGACTTTACATTTGATGGTGAGCCAGGAGAGAGAGAGAGACAGGGAGAGGGCCAGAACCTTGGCTTCTCCTGAGCAGGAAACGCATCTACAAACTCTGTTGTATTGTAATAATGATGGTATTTGTTATGCGCTTATGATGTGCCAAGCACTGTTCTAAGTGCTGGGGTAGATACAAAGTAATCAAGTTGCCCCAGGTGGGGCTCACAGTCTTAATCCCTATTTTCCAGATGAGGTAACTGAGGCACAGAGATGTTAAATGGCTTGCCCAAGGTCACAGAGCAGATAAGTGGCAGAACCAGGATTAGAACCCACATCCTCTGACTTCCAAGCCCGCGCTCTTTTCACTAAGCCATGCTGCTTCTACTTTCCCAAGTGCTTTGTACAGTACTGTGCACTCAGTAAGCACTCAATAAATACGATTGATGAGGATAATGATTGCCGATTCAGTCGTACTTAAAGAGTGCTTACTGTGTGCAGAGCACTGCACTATATGCTTGGGAGAATATAATATAACCATAAGCAGACACATTCGTAGCCCACAGCGAGTTGACAGTCTAGAGGGGATGGACAAGAAGAGGCCCTGGGTCTCACTGTCTCTAAATCTAAATGACTTCTGTAAAGTACTTCCCTGTCTCCTCTAGATGAGACCAAATTCGTATGGCTGCTTGCTCTCTGCCCTTCCACAGACTTCTAAAAATTGCTACTAACAAGTATTTTGATTGTTTTGGAAGCAGCACAGCTCAGTGGATTGAACACGGGCCTGGGAGTTAGAAAGACTAGGGTTCATTCGTTCATTCATTCAGTCATATTTATTGAGCACTTTCTGTGTGCAAAGCACTGCAGTAGGTTCTAATGCCGGCTACACCACTTGCTTGCTCTGTGACCTTGGATAAGTCACTTCATTTCCCTGTGCCTCAGTTGCCTCATCTGAAAATAGGGTTCACAGGCTTAATCCCCATGTGGGACTTGGACTTGTAGCCAACCCAATTACTTTGTTTCTACCTCAATGCTTAGAACAGTGCCCTACACATGGTAAGCACTTGTTATTATTTACACAAATCAATAAAATTTATTTTTCCTTTTTTTTTAATAATAAAGGCTCTCCAATATCAACTCCGAGCCCATCTCCTCTACCTCGCACTCCGACTTCCACTCCGGTGCACATGAAGTCAGGTGCTGCCAGCTCTGTTCTTAATAATCCTTATGTGATCGTGGACAAGCCTGGGCAGGTCACGGGAGCACCAGCCACCAGTGCAGG
Source organism: Ornithorhynchus anatinus (assembly GCF_004115215.2). NCBI lineage: Eukaryota > Metazoa > Chordata > Mammalia > Monotremata > Ornithorhynchidae > Ornithorhynchus > Ornithorhynchus anatinus. The sequence goes on along the minus strand of NC_041728.1, from coordinate 123,904,354 downwards.
TGGGTGGTTTGACTCAGCACGAGTTGCTGACGGCTGTTCCCCCCTCCCCTCTCGTACTGCTGCTTTTGGGTGAGGCCAAAGACGGGGCACGAGTTAGCACCTTGGAAGACGTTGACCGCGAAACGTTACCGTGGGGGTTGTGGTGGGTTCTGGAGGGTTTTAGCAGCCCTAAGGCTATTCTCAAACATGGAAATGTAATAATGTTGGTATTTAAGCGCTTACTATGTGCAGAGCACTGTTCTAAGCGCTGGGGTTACTACAGGGTAATCAGGTTGTCCCACGTGAGGCTCACATTTGGCTGTGGCTCCCAGGGTCAGCAGAGAGTGGGACCTGTCATCGGCACCTCTTTGAGGTTACTGCCCAGAGTCCTACCGGATTAGGTGCCCCCCAGAATCCGAGAGCCTTGGGTATTCCTGCAGCACAAGCCGTTTAGTTGAGCTGGCTCTGGGGCTCCTCCTGAATAGATCTGGGTAGATTTCTGCAGAGCAGAGAATTCTAATCCTGTGCTGGAAGCCGAAGGCCCAACTCTCAGTGGGAGCATCTGGGAGAAATGGGAGTCGGGATTTGAGCAGCGGGAGGAGGGGAGGATAGTCTTCAAAGAGCCACTCTTGAGGTCTTTTCCACCCTGACTGGAAGCTCTCAGGTTGTGTCAGAGACCTGAGATGAGCGAGCCTGGGAGCCCAACTTTAAAAGTAGTGAGGACCATCACCTCCATCGGCCCCGGTTAGGCGGGCACCCGTGACTACGCCGCTCAGGCCTACGCCAAAAAAGAAAGAAGAGTCCGTCTGGGATCCCGTATGGTTTTTCGCGAGGCTGCCATTTTAGGATTTGAAGAAATAGGTTCTCAAGGAACGGGGGGACAAAGGGAGAAAAACACAAACACCCCAAATAAGAAGAGAGAGGGGCTAGGGCTCACAAGGAGAGGGTGGGGCTTTCTAACTGCCTCAGAAATACCCAGAGGCCGTTGCTCCTCACAGTTCCTATTCTGGGTTAGGGGATTAGTAGTGTAATTATGGCCAAACCCTGCAAGTGAAAAGGTGGTGCCACAGTCACCAAAGACTGGAGGAAAGAAATGGAAACAGGTTCACGAAGATGACTTTCAAGACTATTCATTCGTGTCCCTATTCTAGAACCCTCAAATTCTGATTGGAATCCTGGAAGCTCCTTCACAGTGATCATATTGTTGACTTAGCTGATTCATCTTGGTGGTTTCATGCAGTTACAAACTTTAAGCATCTTCCAGTTACTACTTTCCAGAAGTTAATTGTGAAACCATACTTCCTCCTCCTCCTGGCCCCAGCCCTCAATCGTTCCCCCCCACCCCCCCGCACACACACTCACAGACAAATCCCATTTTGGAAATTGTTGAAATTCTTCTAACCTGGAAGACTGAGTTTTCCTCCTTGGAAGCAATATATTCATTTATGTTTTAAAGTTATATTTTCTAAAGCAGAAAAGGCTTTATCAACTCAAAATTAAAACCAAAATCCAAGCCTGAAGTCACCTATTTATTTTTCTGTAAATTCAAGAGATTTTGGATTGTAAATTGGAGACATTTGTACACCACCCATGAAAAGGGAAACACCAATAGTGAAACTAGTGGGACAGTTTAATGACCTTGATGTGATTCCAGGAATCTTCTGAAAGGAAATTTTTCTCGATGCCAGCTGGACTCTGAGTGTCAGATGCAGTGGACATAAACCGTTTTCACTGCGCCTCTCAGAAGAGAGATGGAGAGAGATGAAATCACTTCTCTCCTCCTCTCTAGATAAGCAGCTGAATTCCTCGGGAATGACTCCCCTTTCTCTTCTTGGTAGGTAGGCACCCATCCAGTTTGTGGCACAAGAGAAAGGAGGAAACCTAACAGGGAAAACTGTTCAGAAATGTAGAAAGTCCTCGGTAGTTTTCAAAGAGAGCTATGGGAAGAGAGGAAAGATGGTGGCTGCCATTTTGAACCTTTCACACTGAAACTGTCTCCCTTCTCAGGAAGCCCCACAAGCAAGCTGTCCAGTGTCTCTCAGGCTCCACAGGGAACAGGTTCCCCTATCCCAAAGATTCATGGAAGCAGTTTTGTAACATCTACTGTTAAGGTATGCTTTATTGCACTCGGTCATCTTTATAAAGCCATTCTCTGTCCCAGCAGAGGATTGTCATTTGACAATGTAAATTTGAAGTACCTTTAGCTTTTTCCTTTTTGCTGGATTACTTGGCTCACCTGTAGTTTAAGATCTGCAGAGAGAGAGAGATGTACATATCTATTTATATCAACAACCGTCTCCCTCTCTAAACTGTAAGCTCCTTGTGGGCAGGGATCGTGTCTGCCAATTCTGTAATATTGTACTCGCCCAAGCGCTTGGTCCAGAGCTCTGCTCCCTGTAGACACTCAATAAATACCATTTATTGATGGAGATGTGGTAATGGATATAAACTCACAGAGTATTGCAATTTTTAAAATATTTATTCTACCTTATGATTTTCTCAATTTAAGCGGGATTGTAGGGTAACATGTAGGACCGCATCATTGTCTCCAAAGCTGTTTTCCTCTATTCCGTCCCCTCAGAGCAGAAGTCCTTAGAAATCTGTGGAGAAGAATACAAGGTCTCCGTTAAACAAGAGCTCCGCAGTGGCCATTGGTCCCATGAAGTGATTTGTTCTCGAGGACCAGCAGAAATTTACTATTTAATTGTGGAGAAACTGGCACTGAGACTATCAGTCAATAAATCAATGGTATTTATTGGGCACTTACTATGTGCAGAGTACCTGCTTGCCCTGAGTTACCGGCAGAGAGAATACAAGAACCTCTCCCTCCATCCCCCTCCCAAATGAAAGAATATCTGCATTTCAAGCCCAGGAATTTTTTTGTACTGGATTTGGAGTTATTTACCATTTGCCAATATTTTGTCAATAGGTTGTTTTTTTCTCTCCTGTGAAGAAGCTTGTTTTATGATGTTGTCACTGAAATTGCCTCAAACAGTAACAAAAGCATGTCTCCACACTGCATGCTAGACTGTAAGCTCATTGTGGTTAGGGAACTTGACTGCCAGCTGTGTTGTACCATATTATACCAAATAGTATGGTGCTCTGCATTGAGGATGATGTTGATGTGCTGGAAGCAGTTTGGTGCAATAGGTAGAGTACGGGCCCAGGAGTCACAAGGTCATGGGTTCTAAACCCGGCTCCGCCACTTGTCTGTTGTGTGACCTTGGGCAAGTCATTGACTTTTAGAGAAGCAGCGTGGCTCAGTGGTAAGAGGCCGGGTATGGGAGTCAGAGGTCGTGGGTTCTAATCCCGGCTCTGCCACTTGTCAGCTGTGTGACTATGGGCAAGTCACTTAACTTCTCTGTGCCTCAGTGACCCCATCTGTAAAATGGGGATTAACTGTGAGCCCCACGTGGGACAACCTGATTACCCTGTATCTACCCCAGCGCTTAGAACAGTGTTCTGCATATAGTAAGTGCTTAACAAATGCCAAACAAAATACCAACATTTTTTCTGTGCCTCGGGGTTACCTCATCTGTAAAATGGGTATTGAGAATGTGAGCCACACATGGGACAGAGATCCACCCTAATTTGCGTGTATCCACCCAAGCGCTTAATACAGTGCCTGGCACATAGTAAGCGCTTAACAAATAGAGAAGCAGCGTGGCTCAGTGGAAAGAGTCCAGACTTGGGAGTCAGAGGTCATGGCTTCTAATCCCAGCTCTGCCACTTGTCAGCTGTGTGGCCTTGGGCAAGTCACTTAACTTCTCTGTGCCTCAGTTACCTCATCTGTAAAAATGGGGATTAAAAACTGTGAGCCCCAAGTGGGACAATCTGATTACCCTGTGTCTACCCCAGCGCTTAGAATGGTGCTCTGCACATAGTAAGTGCTTAACAAATACCATAATTATTAAATACCATTGTTATTATTATTATTATTATATACTCATTGCCCATGAAATACAACCCGTTAGGTGTTTCTGAAGTATTTTGGCTACTCTTGTAACCCTAAAGGATACCTTGCTATCCTTCAAAAGTATTTTATAGTCTCTATTTAAGAATGGAACATGTCTGCATGTATTTGCGATGACATTTGCTGAGAGTAAGATTGAAGAACCAAGCTCTGATTTCTCAGCAAAGGAGGCTTATTTGGCAGACCCTGTCACAACCTGGAGAATGAAAGTCCAGCTAAATTGTAAAATTGCCTTCAGCTACACAATAGAGGTTAATCTCCGGTGTGAAGCTTGTGGAAATTTAGCACGATCTTTTGAGGGCTCTTATGTTCATCTGCAAAGTCCAAAGACTTGCCAGTCAACCAATCAATCGTAATCATTGAGTACCTCCTATGTGCAGAGCACCGTACTAAGCGCTTGAGAGTATAATACAGCAAAGTTGGTAGACATATTCCCTGCTCACAACGAGCTTACAGTCTAGTGGGGGCGACAGACATTAATAGAAATAAATTATGGTTGTGTACATAAGTGCTGTAGGCTGAGGGAGGCCTGAATAAAGGGTGCAGATCCAGTTGCAAAGGCAATCTACAAGGGGTTGGGAAGAGAGGAAATGAGGGCTGATTGTGGTCAAGTTGGAGCTGAAAATTAAATTTATTTCTATTCTGGTATGCCTTTCTCAGCCAAATGGTTTGTCGTATTTTTTTTTTCTCTTGTCCTCAGCAGGAAGACTCCATGTTTGCCTCGATGCCACCCCTTTGCCCAATTGGGAGTCATTCTAAGGTGCAGAGCCCTAAACCTGTGACCGGAGGCCTCGGAGCCTTCACAAAGGTTTGCGTTTGCTTGGGGCCGGTGTCTTTTGGGGAGTCCAGTGTCATCCTGACATTCAGGCTGTCTAGGCGAAGCGTCAGTACTCACAGAAGCATTCTGGTCCTGCATGTGCCTTCGACATGTGGATTCCCCAAATGGAGCCTCTAAAGTCCTGAGAGATGGCCTCGCTTGATCTTTGGGGTCCTTGTCATACGATTGCCATGGAAAACCACTTATAAGATGCCCTGACCTGCGAAGCCAAGAATGGGTTTTGAAGCTAGTGCAATCTGCTCTTTAGTGGGATCATTTTCCATCTGCTCGAGATTGAAGGAGGAGTGGGCCGGGGGTACAACAGAATGGATTGTCAGAGTGGCGGGGGGGCTTCTTACTCGAGAAACCTTGCTAAGTGTGGTTGGATTTGTCTCTCGCAAAGGTCATCATAAAACAGGAACCCGGAGATCCCGCACACCTGCCTGCGTCTGGAGCCACCTCCCAACCTCCCCTCCCTCAGTATGTCACCGTGAAAGGGAGTCATGTGATTGCCGTGTCACCCCAGAAGCAGATAGTGGCCGCTGGAGACGGGACAGCGCCCCCCAAGGTATAGTCACCGAAGCACTCTGTCGTCCCTGAGAGAGATGGCCCGCGGTGGACCGCTGTCAGTTTGTCCGTCTGATTAAAAGTCTGATGACTGACGGCGGCCAGGCCGGAGGCGAGAGCCCTGAGGAATCTACAGTAAATAACCTGAAGGGAGGCTGGGTGGAGAGCCAAGAACAAGCATCGGAATGCCGTTGGGGGTGGGGGGGCGTCGCGGGGGATCCCAAAACGGTCACAGAGGCAGAAAGATAGTATGTCCTCTGGCACCGGAGGCTGTTGTCCTCATTCAGACCCTGTCCCCTTGACACAAATCCTAAAATGGAGATGTGGCAGCACTTTGGTCTGCCACTTCGCTTGTACTTCCCTTTACTCCTGGGATCGTTGTTTGAAAAGTTGTCCTCTGTACAGGAGATCCATCTGTCCATCAAACGTGTTGCCCTTTAGTTTGATGATGGAAAATTGCAGGGGCCGGCGTGAAATAAGAATCCCAAATTTGTAGGAATCAAGTCCAGAGGATCATGTTCTTTCCTGGGTCTTTTGTCTTTGTGCTTGCTCCTTTCCTAAGCGATACCCTCATTCTGATTTTTCCTTTTTCTCCTGGATTATCGTTATCCTCCCGGCACTTGGAGAGTAGCTAAAGGACCCATTGTGATGTATTAATGACTCAGATTATCGGTTCTCATTTGGGCTACAGACTGGGGTGCTTCAGAAATAACTCTTATTATTCGTTCATTCAATTATATTTATTGAGCTTGTACTGTGTGCAGAGCACTGTACTAAGCGCTTGAAAAGTGCAATCCAGAAATAGAGACAATCCCTGCCCACCACAGGCTTACAGTGTAGAAGGAGGGAGACAGACATCAAAACAAGTAAGCAGGCATCAATAGCATCGATACAAATAAATAGAATTATAGATGTATACATTACAGAATTTACGCCCATGTTAGCCAGCTAAGGCAGAACCAATAGTTGTGGAAGTAATTAAGCGCTTAATATGTTAGCCACTTGAAAGTTGCCCCAGTGGCAGTGGTTACTTATTCACAGAGAACAAAGAAAATAAAGTTAGATGGGCCCCTCCTGGAGTACAGTTTTCCAGGTCCACTGGAAATCTCTGGTGCGATGTAGAAAACTGTGTTTGGATCCAGATCTGTGAGAGATGAAAAATGCTAGCATCGGTTCAGCAGTGTTACTGAAATGAGTTTGGATTTGGGTTCCTTGATTTTTAAATTTACTGGTCAGAGCCTAACATTTTCCTAGATCATCTGTTCCCAGAAGATAGGCGCTCTGGTTGAGGGCACAGCCAAGGCAGGGCTACACAGCCATTGGCCCATCTGATGGTGATCGTTGAGTCAATTAATGGTATTTATTGAGCTCTTTCTAGGTGCTCAGCTATACAGTAGAGTCATCTTTCTCTCAAATGTGTTGCCCTTTAGTTTGATGATGGAAAATTGCAGGGGCCGGCGTGAAACAAGCAGCAATACAGCAGAGGTAGCAGTCATGTTCCCTGCCCAAAACAAGCTCTAAAATTTCCCCAGTTAAGCGCAGTTAAGTCACTCTGCCAAGTTTGGGGACTTCAGCAAGTTCATCTTATGGATAGGTGCTCCTTAAAAGTGATCTCTCTCCTACCAGACATGGCTCCCAGAAAAGAGTTTCGGATGCCCCGTTAAGGGAGGTGACTAAAAGCTCAGTATATATTTGGCTTCCTTCCTACTCAGGTGACTTCCCGTCCGCTGTCTTGGAACTGGAAGAAGACTTGGGCTCTGATACAGTCTTTTCAGGAATGAAGCAGGGCCATACTGGGCTGAGACTACGACTCATTGGGCAAAATCTCCTCAGGGGAAACGGAGAAAGCTCACAACTCATTTTCAGTAGCATCCACTTCCATTAATAATAATGAATAAGTATGGTATTTGCTAAGCACTTACTATGTGCCAAACACTGTAGTAAGTGCTGGGGTGGGTACAGGCAGATTGGGTTGGACACAGTTCCTGTCCCACATGGGGCTCATAGTGTCACTCCCCATTTTACAGGTGAGGTAACTAAGGCAGAGAAGTAAAGTGATTAATCCAAGGTCACACAGCAGACAAGTGGCAGAGCCAGGATTAGAACCCATGACCTTCTGTCTCCCAGGCCCAGGCCATATCCACTAGGACACGTAAATCAGCCAAGCAGCACTCTTCCCTTCATCCCCTCTCCCTCCCGTACCGCTCACCCCGCTTTGAGGTGAAGCTCAGGAGGGTTTCCCAATGGCCTGGGTCGGAGCCAGGGAGACAAAAGCAGTATCAGTCTCACGGGATAACGTCGGCTGAGTTGCAGTCGGTGCGATGGAATGTGCAGCGGGTCCTTTGCAAGTATGGCCAGCAAGCAAGGACCCAAAGCCCCGTTTGGTTGTGTCTGGGGGTGTCTGTGGACCTGTGAGTTTTATGGATGAGCGATCCTAGTTCTTGAATTCTCTCCCTCCAAATTGTCGTTGACCAGATGAGGCCTCCTGTCCAGCGGAAGGATTGCAGAGCTAACAAGTTAAATGTTGGAATCTTGTGGCCCAGTCGGTGTCACTGGGACGCTGGGGCATTTAGGGCTGGTGGCCCAGGCCAGCTCAGCCCCTCCTTGTACCCGGTGGACCCAGTGTCCCAGACAGATAGAAGATCTAGTAGTTTATTTTAGGACAGGACCCTGTGGTTTATGGAATCCCAGTAGCTTGTGAAGGATACACTATATGCCAGGGAAACAGTCCCATTCCTTGCTGTGGGCAGCAGGTGTCCCTCAGAGGGACGGCCCCTCTCGCTCTCCCTCATTTTGTTTACCCTGGGGGTTGAACTGGATGACTTAGGAGAGGCGTGGGAAACACCACCACCCAGTGGAAATAACCCAGTTATTCTTGGAGAGAAGATGTGGGGAAGTTCTATGGGACAAGCCAGGAAACTGAGAAAATGTTAAGGAGTAGCGGGTTGGGTCATGGTGACAAGGGAGGAAGGAAACAGGACAAGAATAGGAACCATCTTGCTGTCGGTAAGGCCGAATGGTCTATCTGTGGCATTCCTATTAGCCTACTCTCTCTTCTCTCCCTGAAGAATTCCTGCAGTACACAAATCCTGCCAAGTTCAAGGTGAAAAAGTATCCAGGATGGCTCCAAAATTGATTCTCTGAACTGAGCAAAATGCAGAGAACCTAAGATTTGTGACCTACCTTCTGCCTCTTTTTAATAGCCTGCCATAACTGGCTATAAATCGGTTAATGGTGTTTATTGAGTGATTCTTATGTGCAGAGCACTGTACTCAGCACTTGGGAGAGTGCAATACAACAGAATTAGCAGACACGCTCCTCGTGCACAACAAGCTTACAGTCTAGAGAAGCCATGCAGTTTAAGGAATCAATTGCACAGTATTAAAATTCAAATTAAGTGTCATTGGTCAAATGCTGTGCTGTTCCTCTCTTAGACTTTTGAACATGTTTTAGAACAGGAAAATTCTTTTCATCTGTCCCAAAGTAGGAAATTTATAGGATAGATTTTTAAGTTTGCTTGTGGAAAAAGTTTATATCACAATTAAGTAGGAATTCTGGTTTAGAAATATAGTAAACTACCAATCCTTAGAGTTGTTGTTTTTCTAGTGCTTTTTTAAACTCTCTCCCCCGAAAGCAAAACTACTTTAGTACCTCAAGCTGCGTAGCAATTATTAAGTTCTTTCTCTGTGGAGAACACTGTACTGAGTTGCTTGAGGGAGTACAATATAACAGTAGGCACGTTCCCGGATAACAGTTAGTAAACACGTGGCAAGGAGCTTACGGTGTAGAGAACGCGTACCGTTCCTAGCAAAGGAGAGAAGAAAATTAAGACTTATAAATGTTAGAATTTTGAAAGCTCATTTTAAACTATTTGATCCCTTTTAAGCAAATAGAGAAATCTAACAGTAAGTCCTTTAGTTTTCCAGATGAAGCAGGAACCCACATTAATACAAGAACTTAGTCTATCCCACCTTGACTATCATAGCCTCCTTTCTGACCTCTCTGCCTCCTGTCTCTCCCCACTCCAGTCCATACTCCACTCTGCTGCCTGGATCATTTTCCTTCAAAAACGTTCAGACCATGTTTCTCACTCCTCAAGAAACTCTAGTTGTCTATTCACCTTTGTATCCAACAAAAAAAATCTTCCACATTGGCTTTAAACCACACAATCATTCTGTTCCCTCCTACCTCACCTTGCTACTCTCCTACTACAATCCAGCCCGCACACTTCGTTCCTCTAATACTCACGTCACTGTACCTCGATCTCGTCTATCTTGCTGCCAACCTCTCGCCCACAACCTACCTCTGGCCTGAAACGCCCTCCGTCCTCATATCAGACAGATAATTGCTCTCCCCCACTTCAAAGCCTTATTGAAGGCATCTCCTCCAGAAAGCCTTCCCTGACTGTTCTTCTCCCCCGAGCCCCCGCGTCGCCTTGACTTGTTTCCTTCATTCATCCTCCCTTCCATCTCCACAGCACCTATGTATATATCTGTTATTTATTTATTCATTTATGTATATTAAGGTCTGTCTCTCCCTTTAGACTGTCGGTTGTGGGCAGGGAATGTGTCCGTTACTGTAATCTCCCAAACTCTTAGTACAGTGCTTTGCATACAGTAAATGCTGAATAAATACGATTGAATGAATGAATGAATTGTCCTCTATCTAAGAATTTCCAGTGTTGATTGTGGTTTGCTTGATTGATAGAGGTCAAAAACATTTACTTAATATTTAAAAAATCAGACTTTTTTTTTTTAATCAATTTCTAAGTAAGCTGAGTGTTCCTGGAATCTCTGACATTTTGACATACCACTCTGACATTTTGACATATCAATCCTCAGAGCCTCTGCTAATATAGATTTTTAAGTTAGAAAGATTGGTTCAAGGATTTTAAGAAATGTCCCTCTATCTTTAAATCTAAAGCATTCTCTCTGGACTTAATTAGACTATCTATAATAAATAACATAATAATAATTGTGGTATTTGTTAAGCTCTTACTATGTGCCAAACACTGTACTAAGCACTGGGTACAAGCAGAGTAGGTTGGACACAGTCCCTGTCCCACATGGGGCTCCCAGTCTCAATCCTCATTGTATAATTGGGGTAACTGAGGTACAAAGACATGAAGTAACTTGCCCAAGGTCACAAAGCAGACGTGGTGGAGCTGGGATTAGAACCCATAACCTTTTGACCCCCAGGCCCATGCTCTATCCACTATGCCTTGCTGCTTCAAGGCCTGTTTCCCATATGTCCCCTGGGAGGTTGAATATTATCTGTCTTGTTCTTTGTGAAGCACCTAGGGTAAAAAATGCAAGATGTAGAATTACTCTCCATTTCCCACCAATCCCTCTAGAAGGAGTGGATGGCTTTCAATCCAGGAGGAGCCTGACTGAACCAATTGCCCGATGCTTGATTTATCACAGGTTGTTGGCGTCCCAGTCAGTTCCGCTTTACAGTCGACAGTGAAGCAAGCTGTGGCAATCAGCGGGGGTCAGATCCTCGTAGCCAAGTCCGGTTCTTCGGTAGCCAAGGCCATTGGCCCGAAGCAGGTGGTGACTCAAGGAGTAGCCAAAGCAATCGTGAGTGGAGGCGGGGGAACCATCGTCGCCCAGCCGGTCCAGACCTTAACCAAAGCTCAAGTGACTTCTGCTGGGGTGCAAAAGAGTGGAACCCAGAGCTCAGGTAATTCCACTCCCCTGGTCTGAAAGCGGGATTCAGGGAGAGTCAGGGAAAGAAACCACGCTTAGCTCTTAGGATGCTCTGACATCTCTTTGAAGTTCACTGGGTAAGGCAGATTACGATCGGGGGTTCTTTGGAGGCAAAATCAGTGCTGGATCACCACTGCAATCCGGGTTACAACAATATGAAGATTGAAGATCTGTCTTTGGGGCTGCTTAGTGTTAACCTATAAAGTGGGGAGCGGGACAGAGTGGTGGTGAGGTAGTTCCAGGGCTAGAATTCTGGTCTTCTGACTTCCAGATAGGTGTTTTTTCCACTTGGCTGGGATGCCTCTAGGGCCCGGTGATGAAGAACGATGCTAGAATCTCTGTTCTGGGAGGCTGTACCCTGAGTTGTCTTGTCATTGGTCTTGGTCAGTTAAGCGGCAGGAGTGGTTCATGGACAAATGTGATTCCTCCATCTCTTCCAGGCATCTGAAACCATTATCCTGCTCATTTTAAAATTTTAGTGTTAGTGACACTTGGAGTATTCTGGGTCCAAGCTCCTGACAGCAGGAGTCTGCCCTGGCCAGATTTTGATTTTTGAGTGCATCCCCAATCTGATTCGGTCCAAGAGCAAAAATAATAATAATGTTGGTATTTGTTAAGTGCTTACCATGTGCAGAGCACTGTTCTAAGCACTGGGGTAGATACAGAGTAATCATGTTGTCCCACGTGAGGCTAACAGTTAATCCCCATTTTACAGATGAGGTAACTGAGGCACAGAGAAGTTAAGTGACTTGCCCACAGTCACACAGCTGACAAGTGGCAGAGCTGGGATTCGAACCCATGACCTCTGACTCTGAAGCCCAGGCTCTTTCCACTGAGCCATGCTGCTTCCCCTGAAGCACATTGGGTGGTCAGATCTGATCCAGTAACCCAAACCTGGGGGCATCCACCTTTTGCACCAAATATGCACGCGTTGGCTTGTTGCCCATATGCCCTGTTGATTCACAAGGTTCAAAGTAAGGGGGATGAAAGCCTGGTTCCAGCCCAAGGGCCCATGCAGATAGATCCCTGCGATAGATCCCATGGGAAGCAGCATGGCTCAGTGGAAGAAGCATGGGCTTGGGAGACAGAAGTCATGAGTTCTAATACCGGCTCCACCACTTGTCAGCTGTATGACTTTTGGAGAGTCACTTCACCTCTCTGTGCCTCAGTTACCTCATCTGTAAAGTGGGGATTGAGACTGTGAGCCCCATGTGGAACAACCTGATTACCTTGTATCCCCCCCAGCACTTAGAACAATGCTTTGCACATAGTAAGTGCTCAAAAAATGCCATCATTATTATTATTATCCCAGTTTGAAAAATCCCTTTTAGCTAGGGGATACCACTGTGAGAACTATTCCCAAACAGCAAAATAATGATAAGTATACTGATGGTATTTGTTAAGTGCTTACTATGTGTCAAGCACCGTTGGGCACAGTCCCTGTCTCACATGGTGCTCACAGTCTTAATCCCCATTTTACAGAGGAGGCAACTGAGGTACAGAGAAGTGAAGTGACTTGCCCAGGGTCACACAGGAGACAAGGGACGGAGCCAGGATTAGAACCAAGGCCCTTCCGACTCCCAGGCACGTGTTGTATGCGCTAGACCACAATCACTTGGCATATCATTTTTTAAGCAGACCGTGTGGTTGGAGGGGTATCCATTGGGCTTTTCACCTTCTCAAAGGCCAGTGAAGTTAGTTTCAGGAAAGGAAATTAAATGGGTCAGAACTGAACTCAGAGGTCCTGCTGAGTGTGTCTTGGCTACCTCACACTGGCTTTGAGAGTGGGGCTCTGTTGGCCGCATTCAGGGTATTTTTGTTTGCCAACGAGAGCTTGCGGCCAGATCCTGCCAAGTCCAGAAAGTAGGGCTTGAGCTTGAGCCCTCTCACAAATGAAAAATTGTGAACCAAGTCCAGAGATGTGTTCACTCTGTGGAATTGTGTCCTTAACTCCTAAAATCTTTTCCTTTGCATCTTGTAAGTTTTGCTCAAGAGATTCTGGATTGAAGGAACTGGGGTGATGAGGCAGTTTTCTGCCGTCATTTCATCCATAAGTTTATATGGCTACGTTCGTGACGCTGCAGATTTCGAAGGAGAGGAGGTGAAAGCTCATTTGTTTGTTGGCTCAATAGCTCCCTTGGGTCCGAACGACAAAATGCCCAAGTGCTTCGTTCCCCCTCATCATTTGTGGTAACGCATCTTAAAGTGCCAAGTAAGGAGTGGGAGGAGCACTGGAGGTCGAATTCCAGGCTTCTGAACCTTTACTGGCTGGGGGCACAGTGATCTGATCCTTGCTGTCTTTGATGTCACCTTGCCTGCGGAGCCTCATACACCCATACTGAATTCAAGATGGAGGAGCCTTAGAAAATTGAAAGCTGCCAAGGCCAACAGATGAGTCAGTCAGTAGTATTTACTGAGTGCTCACTGTGTGCCGAGCACTGTACTAAGCACTTGGAAGAGTACAGTATAATAATAGACACATTCCTACCCTGCCAGTAGAACCTCACGTCTGTACTGAAGTCAGTTTAGTGGAACCTTGAAAAACGAAAGCTCCCAAGGCCAACTAGACTAGATTAACGGAGGATCGTGAACCCAGCCTGCTCAGCTCTTCCTACCCGGGGGCCAAAGCAACAGTCCCATCGTTTCATTTTTCTGAACTATTCCTCTGAAGGATTCAGTCCTACAGTTGGAAACACCTTGGGTGACCTGCAAGCGGAATTTCAAACTGACCTAGTCACCCCACTAGTCTGAGTGAATAATGCACATATGTGAATTTGACCATCCAGAATAATTCAGATTTAGAAAGGCTAACTCCAGAAACAGAGGGTATCAACATGCCTAAGGGCAGGCCCTAAAGTTAATGCTTGATTGTCCAGGCTACTCTATTTAATCTGCAGAACCGTCTCATTAAATGGAGGAAGGATTTAGGCATTTTGGTCTTTGTGCGTGGTTCTGTGAGCGCATTGTTTTATGAGTGGATCTCAGGAATCTTTTGTACACACTGTTCTGTACATTACTATTTTAAATGAACTGGATATTATTTTTGGAAGTCATATTTTGGAAAGTTGATTTTGTTCTCTGATTTCTTCTCCTCCCTCACCCGGTGGTGTTCCTGTTTCTCATTCTAGTGATGGCCACACTCCAGCTGCCAGCCACCAACTTGGCAAACTTGGCGAATTTACCTCCCGGCACTAAACTCTACCTAACCACCAACAGCAAGAACCCTTCGGGGAAAGGGAAGCTGCTGCTGATTCCTCAAGGAGCCATCCTGCGTGCAACCAACAGTGCTAGTCAGTAGACCACTGGGTCACTTCAAAATTGGGGCTCCAGGACTATCATCACCATTATCCTCAGAGAGGGCTATTGTGGGCTCTTTTCTGGGGAGGGGTCTCTGTTTTAGCAGTATTTCAAATAACTTCTAACGGCAGCAATGATGCCCTCTGGGATTAGTCAGACCTGGGCACTCAGGGTCTCAACTCTGCTAGACTTTTAACTGGGTGGAATCCAGGGCCTTCCTTAGCAGGGCCATGGTGGGGAAAAGGAAGTCTAAGGCGATTCCTGGATAACATGTATGGCTGATGATAAGAACCTCATTATAGGGAGAGGTAACCAAGGCAGAAATGCAGGCTATGGCTACAGACATCTGCATCTGTGGATTTAAAAAAAAAATATCATCATGACAGTTATTACATGTTTACCGTGTTCCTTGCTCTCTACTAACCACTGGGGTAATCAGATTGGATACTGTCCTTGCCCCATAAGGGGCTCATAGACTAAGGGAGGGGCAGGAATTTTACCCTCATTTTGCAGATGAGGAAACAGGCACAGAGAAGTTGAGTGACTTAATGTCCTCTGGACTGTAAGATCATCGTGGGCAGGAAATGTATCGCTTAACTCTGTTATGTCGTACTCTCCCAAGCACTTAGTGGAGCACTCTGCACAAGTAAGCCCTCAGTAAATGCAATTGATTGATTGCCCAAGGTCCCGCAGCAGGCATATAGTAAAGCCAGGATTAGAACCTGGGTCTTTTGAGTCCCAGTCTGGTGCTCCTTGTTGCAACAAGCTTTTAACTTCCCTCTGAAGGGGCAAAAGTGTTTTTTTATTTTTTTATTTTCCTCAGTGCTGCTAAGGTGAGAGTGAAACATGGGGTTAGCATCCTGTTGCTTCAAACAATAACTCTCCTAGATGTGGTGGCTGGCAAGTTGAGCTGTTAGACAATGACTGTAAGATGGAACTCAGGCTAAAGGCTGGAAAATGTCAGTCTAAGCTTTGCTTTATGTGCATGATTCTGATGGTGCATACATAGGGTCATTTGGGAACGCTCCAGCATTAAGCCGGAAGGGGAAAATTTATATTTTTGGATAGTACTGGGGAGAAAATGATAAAGAGAACTAGCTGTTTGGGAATCAGGAAGCCATATGGAGGCAGCTTCTTTTAGTCATTCTCCACTGCCAAAATGCTGGTACCCAGGTCTCTTACTTGGTTTTTACTTCCCTCATCCCTCCCACATCCTCCCTTCCCAAATTCCCTCCCATCATTCCGTGGGTAATATGGGGAACCAGGCAGATGTTGTTTCTTCTGCTGAGTTGCCCCAGGGCGGTGACCTTGCCAGTGATTACAATAATAATAATAATAAGAAGAAGAAGAAGAAGAAGAAGAAGAATTGTAGTTATTGTTAAGCACTTATTACATACCAAACACAGTGCTAAGTGCTGGGATAGGCACAGTGCCATCAGGTCAGACACAGTCCTCATCCCACATAGAGCTGACAGTGTAAGTAGAAAGATGAACAGGGAGTTAAATCTCATTTTATAGATGAGGCACAGAGAAGCTGTGACTTGCCCAAAGTCACACAGCAATCAAATGGCAGAGCTGGGATTAGAAACCAGGTCCTCAGTCTCCCAGGTCTCTGCTCTTTCCACTGGACAAGCTGTTCATCTTTGGCCCCAGGAGGGAACCAGAGCCCAGACTGGGAGCTGCTCTTGCTTTGTGACACCAACACCCTGGTGGTGATGAGCATTTGGGGGAGCCATGGTGTGTAGGGGCAGGGATTGGGCCAGGGATGTCTCATTCACCTAAAGCCATTGAACCTCCCTGTAACAAGAGCAGAAGATCCAGCCCCTGAGAGCAAACTGGCAGCTCCTTTTTTTTTTAAATCCTAGGAGGGATCACTCCTGTTTTCTGCATCTGACGGACGTTTTTGTTCATCGTGTACTTTAGATGTGTAGATAAAACCATTTTTTCTTGCCTACTCCAAAAGCTAAAGTGAAAGAATTATTATGCTCTGGGTCTGATTCATGCTGGAATTCTCAAAGCATAAGTTCAGAAGATAAAGTCAGGATAAATGAGCCTGGAGGGACTTGCCATTTTTCGATTACATGAGAATATTAGCAAAGTGTGTTTGATACCCTAATTGGAAGAAAGGGATAGCGACTGAGGTGACAGTTGTAACTTTGGGTCGCTCATTAATTCTTAATAAATGAAGCTTTCAAAGGAGAAGCTGGTTCACATCTCTTTTTGGTGCTAGACCTTGCCAGATATTTCTGTGAAATATGCCCTGCTAGACCTTGCCAGACATTTCTGTGAAATATGCCCATACCCCCAAATGAAGATCTTAACATCCCTATTTTCTCACCCAATATATACACCCCTCCTAATTGATATTTCAGCACTTCTGTGTCATCAGAGCACTGGGGTACCCACACCCCCTCGTAGCACTTGTGTCCATATCTTTTTACTCAACTGTTCCCCCCCCAACCTGTAATTTATTTTAGCATCTGCCTCCCCCGCCAAATTGTAAGGTCCTTGAGGACAAGGGTAATGTCCGCTAATTCTGTCATACTCTCCCAGGCACTTAGTACTGTGGTCTGCTGTTGAGGCAGGGAACGTGATTGTTACAGTGTTGTGTTGTACCCTCCCAAGTGCTTAATAGAGTGCCCTGCACACAGTAAGCGCTCAATAAATAAGATTAATTGCTTGGTCCGCACAAAGTAAATATGGTGGAATGACTGCTCACAAGATTATTGGTGAGCTCGACAGACATTTGAGGGAAGGGCTTAAACTATGGAATGGACCACTGGTTGGTCTGCTGAGATTTCACTGGGGGGGTCTTTTGGCAGAAAATTATTTTGGCTGGAGAGAGGGCTGTTGAGGAGAGGGGTAGGCATAGAAGATTCCTGTTAGGGGAAAAAGAAGAAAGAAGTAGAATATAATAAATAGTAGCTAGGAATGGCAAGAAGGAGAGGAAACCCAAAGGGACCTGGAAATGCAGAGAGTTCTGAACTTTTGGTTGAATTCCTTAGGGGGGGATCTTTGTAAAAAAATTGGTTTGAGAGTCATTTGTCCATGGCAACTTGGAGTGAGCGGCAGAAATGCCATGGAAATGCAGAAAGAGACAGATGCGATTTGAGCTTGGAAATCGGCTTCCAAATACTTCAATCTGGGCTCTATTTCCAGGAACAGGGTTCACCTAACTCCGGTCAAAGGGTTTTCTCTGTTTTGCCTTTCTTTAAAGTAGAAGGCTTGTTTGTTATCGGGAGCCAGTTGGATGGATTTTTTTTTTCATGCCAAGGTCTTTGGCTTACTCTCTTTGCTCTAGGGATTTAATTTCCCCAGTTGACAAAAAATATGTTTATTCCAGAGGTAGAGAGGAAGAAGTAGTGAAGACTAATGGAAAGAGCACAGGTCTGGGAGTAAGAGGACCTGGGTTCCAATCCCAGCTCTGCCATTTGCCCTCTGGGCTCAGTGCTCCATTGTTCTCTATACCTCAGTTCCCTCATCTGTAAAATGGGGACTCAGTACTTGTTCTCCCTCCTACTGAGACAGGGAGCTCTGATGGGGATAAAGGACTGTGTCCGCTCTGTATATACTATATCAGTGCTTAGTAGAATGTTTGGAACAGAGTAAGCACTTAACAAATACCACAATTATTATTATTATTGTTCCTGCAGGGGAAAAAGAGTTTTCCAAGCAGATGTGCTCTTACAGCAGCTCATTTTGGTCTTCCTCATGGTGTTGCTTTCATTTTGTTTCAGATCTCCAGTCCAGCTCTTCCACCAGCGCTGGGGGAGGAACGGCAGCCGGAGGAGCTGGTGGAGTCGGGCCTCAGAGCACCAGTAGTAGCGGCGTGTCTCAGCACCTGACTTACACATCCTACATCCTCAAGCAGACTCCCCAGGTTGGTGATAACACTCACGAGGGCCTAAATGCCATCCAGGAAAGGAGGCCAAGAGAAGACCGATAGACCTCTTTAAGTGTCCGAAGGGTTAGCTTGGTCGGGAAGTCGTAAAAGGAGAGAACGGGCTGAAATGCCAGAAAGAGAAATTTCCATTTGCAGTAAGGTCGTCTTCTCCCAACTGGGAGACTTGAGTCAGCTGCCGCCAGAGGTGGGGCAGGTAGCCCCCAGACTTACCGACACAGTTCCTGAAGCATGCGTTTAGGCCGGGGCTAGTTTGCTCGTAGGAGCAGTGTGATGAATGGGGGATTGGTTCCTGATCCAAATTGAAAACCGATTTTTAAAAAAATAAGTCAGAATTTTGGACTCGATCAATTATAAATATGTAGCTACATCCCTGAATTCATTTTGAGTCAGAGAGGTCCCACGGTAAAATGGCCAACTTCTTCATTGGAAATACAATTGATGGGTCAACCTGCCCTGGTAACTCTGCCTGGCAACTAGGTGACCTTCCCAGCCACCCATCATCTCCCATTCTGCCCCGTCCCCTCACTCCTTTTCAATTTTCCCTCATTCCCCCTGCATTTTGCAGCTTTTCCAGTGGTTTCCCCATTCCTTGCCAGTTCCCATGTGCCCACACAGCCCCCTACATTGTCCGTGCCACCTTAGTAAAGGAGGGTAGGGTTACAAGATCAAAACCAATATATTGTAAAGCTGAAAGAGGACACAGAAATATTGTAAGTGTGCCATTGGTTGTAACTAGAAACACTTGAAGGCCAGGACTGCCTCCGCTTCTATTTTTATGGAATTGTAAGACATCAGTTTCAGAGGGCTTAATTTCAGCAGTTTCATTTAATAAATGATCTCAAGAATCTTGATTTTGCTTCGGCCAGTAGTTTGTAAATTGGTTTTTAAAGAAGCACCCAATTAGGGATATTCCTGGGACTCAAGGACACACCATCTCTTTGGAGTAAAACGAATGGTAAGTAAGGCAGAGATCCCCTTTCCTATAGCTTAGCTAAATCGGTAGACTTAGCTGAGGCTACATGTTGAGATTTGAAGATGGACCTCAACTTTCCTTGATTTTAACCAAGTTTTTATTGTGTTTTTTTTTTTTACCCCAGGGAACGTTTTTAGTTGGCCAACCATCACCTCAGACATCTGGCAAGCAGTTGGCAACTGGGTCTGTGGTTCAGGGGAGCTTGGGAGTCAGCACGTCTTCCAGTCAAGGACAGCAGACACTAAAAGTTATTTCGGGCCAAAAAACCACTTTATTTGCACAGGTAATTTTGCATAAACCAAAGTAAATCATTCGTTCTCTTTCTGCAGTTAAGAAGTTGCTTATTTTAGCCTGGATCAGGTTTACTGTAGTGCTTGAAACTTGCTGTGAAAAGTAGACGTGTTGGTTTTCCTGCCATTTAATAATAATTTAATTTATTCATTCATTCAATCATATTTATTGAGCGCTTGCTGTGTGCAAAGCACTGTACCAATCGCTTGGAATATACAATTTGGCAACAGAGACAATTGCTACCTAACAACTGGCTCACAGTCTGAAAGAGAGAGACAGCAAAATAAAACAAGTAGGCATCAATACCATCAAAATAGATAAATAAAATCATAGATATATACATATCATTAATAAAATAGAGTAATAGATAATATATACAAATATGCACAAGGGCTGGGAGGGGAAGGGGGTAATAATGGTACTTAGTAATAATAATAATGGTGGTATTTGTTAAGCACTTACTATGTGCCAAGCACTGTTCTATGTGCTAAGGTTAGTTACAGGGTAATCAGGTTGTTCCACATGGGGCTCACAGTCTTAATCCCCATTTTACAGATGAGGGAATTGAGACACAGAGAAGTTAAATGACTTACCCAAGGTCACACAGCAGACACGTGGCGGAGGCGGGATTAGAACCCACGACCTCTGACTCCCAAGCCTCTTCTCTTTCTACTGAGCCACGCTGCTTCTCTAAGAAGCACACTACTAGGAGAAGTAGTAAGTCTTATCCCGCCTCGACTACTGCATCTATCTCCTTGCCAGACCTCCCTGCCTCCTGTGTCTCCCCACTCCAGTTCATACCACACTCTGCTGCATGGATCGTTTTTCAACAAAAACGTTCAGTTCGTATCTCCCCACTCCTCAAGAACCTCCTCAGAAGGTTAATTTGTAGATGCCTCTATCCACTTGCTTTGGGTCTAATTTCAGCAGTATTTTCGCATTTATAGCTAAGAAGGCACAAGACCGGCAACCGAATTAAAAGATGTCCATCTCCCAAAGCCACCTTCCCTTCCCTCCCCCAACAAAAAAGGTCTTCTTTGGTGTCGATTCGAAAAGCGGGTTGGGAATTTTCCAGCAGACCTTGGCGATGTATTGGCTGAGGTACGGAGGGTCTTCATCTAAACCCCCAAATTTACAGGCGACTCCCAGTGGCCAAGCATCATTGGTAAAACTCTCCGACGGCGCACTGAAGTCCGTGCCAGCCACCTCGCAGCTGTCCAAGCCTGGGACCACCGTGCTGAGAGTCGCAGGAGGGGTGATCACTGCCGCCACCTCGCCCGCCGTGTCACTCTCTGCCAATGGCGTTGCCCAGCAGGTAAGCGGCACGGCGACAAAGGGGGTGGTGTGCCAGCGGGTGAGTAAAATCACACCCAGGTTCGTCAGTGGAACTCAACTTGGCAGTACCACAAAACACCACAGGGAATCCAGCCCATCAGCCTAATCGGGGATGGGATTCTCGAAGGAGAGAAGAAAGGAGTAATGTTGTTACCCTTCATTTTTGATTCAAACCCTCCCTGTATTTGGGCTTCTCCTTCTGTATAAGGTAGAAAACAGCAAGGGAGCAGCCGGTACTTCCCTAATGTAATGGGCCCAGTCCACGTTTTTGTCTTGCTCAGTGTCAGGGAGAAATGCCCAACCATCTAACCAGGCCAAGACCAGCTCCCTCACAGCCTATTTGAGGAACAGTGTTGTCACTTGACCCTTGACTCCTCTCACATACATAATCTGACCTTGAATGAATCTGTGGTGGTGGGTGGATTGTTTTGTTTCATCTCCTGTTGTTCAGCTATTCTTGCCTGTAATGTTTGGGATGTGCTTCTGGTAGTTTCTTTCCTGTCATTGGTGGTGGTGATTGCATAATATTTATCCATGGCCTGGAGTGCCCTGAATTCTTGCCAAATCCAACAGCCTCTACTCCATCCTGATCCTCCTCGACCTGTCAGCTGCCTTCGACACTGTGGACCGCTCGCTTCTCCTGGAAACGTTGTCCAACCTTGGCTTCGCTGACTGTTCTCTCTCTCCTGGTTCTCGTCTTATCTCTCTGGGCCTTCATTCTCAGTTTCCTTTGCTGGTTCCTCCTCTGCCTCCCATCCCCTGATTGTGGGGGTCCCTCAAGGTTCAGTTCTGGGTCCCCTTCTATTCTCCCTCTACACCCACTCCCTTGGAGAACTCATTCGCTCCCATGGCTTCAACTATCACCTCTGTGTGGATGATACCCAAATCTACATCTCCAGGTCTTATCTCTCTCCCTCTCTGCAGTTTTGTATTTCCTCCTGCCTTCAAGACATCTCTGCTGTCACCACAACTCAACATGTCCAAAACAGAACTCTTTTTCTTCCCTCCCGAACCCTCTTCTTCCTCTGAATTTCCCATCACTGTAGATGGAACCACCATCCTTCCTGTTTCCCAAACCTGTAACCTTGGCATTGTCCTTGACTCCTCTGTCATTCAACCCACATAGTCAATCAAATCCTGTCGGTCCCCTTTACAACATTGCTAAATTCAGCCCTTTCCTCTCCATCCAAACTGCTACCACCTTAATGCAGTCACTCCTCCTGTCCCGTTTGGATTACTGCATTAGCCTCCTTGCTGACCTCCCTGCCCCTTTTCTCTCCCTCATCCAGTCCATACTTCACTCTGCTGCCTGGATCATTTTTCTACAAAAATGTTCAGGACATGTCACCCCACTCCTCAAAAAACTCCAGTGGCTGCCCATCCAACTCCACATCAAACAAAAACTCCTCACCATTGGCTTTAAAGTACTCCACCACCTTGACCCCTCTTACCTCACCTTGCTTCTCTCCTTCTACAACCCAGCCTGCACACATTCCCTTCTCTAAGTATTAATCTTCTTTCTGTGCCTCGGTCTCACCTATCTGGCCACCATACCTTAGCCCATGTCCTGCCTCTGGCCTGGAATGCCCTCCCTCCTCAAATCCAAAAGACAATTACTTTCCCCCCTCAAAGCCATATTGAAGGCACATCTCCGAGAAGCCTTCCCAGACTAAACTCCCCCTCTCCTCATCTCCCACTCCCTTCCGTGTCACCCGACTTGCTCCCTTTGCTCTCCCCGCCCGGCCCCGCTATCCAGCCCCACAGGACTTATGCATTCAATAGTATTTATTGAGCGCTTACTATGTGCAGAGCACTGTACTAAGCGCTTGGAATGAACAAGTCGGCAACAGATACAGTCCCTGCCGTTTGACTGGCTTACAGTCTAATCGGGGGAGACGGACAGACAAGAGCAATGGCAATAAATAGAGTCAAGGGGAAGAATATCTCGTAAAAACAATGGCAACTAAATAGAATCAGGGCGATGTACATTTCATTAACAAAATTAACAAAATAAATAGGGTAATGAAAATATATGCAGTTGAGCAGACGAGTACAGTGCTGAGGGGATGGCAAGGGAGAGGGGGAGGAGCAGAGGGAAATGGGGGGAAAAGAGGGTTAAGCTGCGGAGAGGTGAAGGGGGGGTGGTAGAGGGAGTAGAGCGAGAGAGGGGAAGGGGAAGATTGGAAGGGGCGGGAGGGAGGAGGGGGGGAGGAGGGACATGGTGAGGCCAGAGAGGTGGGTGGCAGCACTAACAACAATAAACAGTAACAAACGAAATCGGTAATATAGCAACATGATACAGTATGATACAATACAGTAGTGTTAATAAGCGGGTGATGACCAGGGTCGGGGGTAGGCTCGATTAAGGGCCGACCTGATCAAACTCAAAGTCAGGCGGCTGGTGAGGCCAGAGAGGTGGGTGGCAGCACTGACGACAATAAACAATAACAAGCAAAATCGCTAATATAGCAACATGGTACAGTAAGATACAATACAATAGTGTTAATAAGCAGGCGATGACCAGGGTCGGGGGACGATCCGACCCTACCCGATCAGACTCAAAGTCAAGTGGCCAGCGGCCGAGAGAGTCCCAGAGCTCATGACCAAATGTCCCTGTGGCGGCGGGGGGGCCCTGAGGTTGTCTATATCTGTAATTCAGTCTTATTGATTTCTGTCTCCTCCGCTCTAGACTATAAGCTCACTGTGCGCGGGGAATGTGTCTGCTTATAGTTATATTGTACTCTCCCAAGTGCTTAAGGACAGTGCTCTGTACACAGTAAGTGCTCAAATATGATTGAATGAATGGATGAATGAATTAGTGGGCTACCTCCTGAACCGAATACCCCGCACAACGGCTGCCCTCTAGGACCTTACTTCTCCCGTCCCTTTCGCACTGCTCATCCCCCTTGAAGTTCCCGTCTCCCTCTCTGTAGTCAGGTCATCCGTTCCCTTTCCCCCAAACCACACCTTCCATCCAGCTGGGCTGCTCCCTTCTCTCTCCCTCGATAAGCTTTATCCCTCCCAGTGTTCAAATGCCTAACAGTTGTGTCTTCTCTCCCCACCCTGCCTATCCTTTGCTTACCTATAAATTCAACTAGTAAAAACACATTCATATCATGTGTTTCTAGCGCTTAGAACAGTGCTTGACACATAGTAAGCACTTAACAAATACCGTCATTAACATACTTTTTTCATTCATCTGAATGTCCTTGATATCTCTGCTTGAATAGTTATTGTCTATCTTCAATTGGAAACTCCAGGATGGCGGGTGCTTCTAGCATCCCCGTGCACAAAAGACGTTTGAGAAATGCCTTGGGAAATTGGGGGATACGAAGTGACTGTACGTATTCTACAGACTGTACGTGTGTCTAGAAGTTACACCAAAGTCCTTCACCAACGTGTGGGAGATTAATGTAAAGCCCAGAGATGAGAAAAACTGGTCCCTGCCAGGACTAATTGTTTGTGGGATTGTTCTTTCCCAAGTGATTGGCTCAGTAATAATAAATTACTGAATAATACTGACAATAATAATAAATGGGGTATTCATTAAGCACTATACTTAGCGCAAGGGTGATTACAAGCAAATTGGGTTGAACACAGTCCCTGTACCAGTCAAGCAGTCATATTTATTGAGCACTTACTGTGGGCAGAGCATTGTACTAAGCTCTTGGGAGTATACAGTATAACAATTTCACAGACACATTCCTTGCCCACAGTGGGCTTACAGTCAAATCAGGAAGAAGCAGATCCACCAGGCCTACGCGACCCCCACTCCATGTGACCCCCACAGCGGGACCCCTGGAAGGAAGAGCTGATGGAGGAGGCTTGTCCAAGCCTATCCCCCTGCTGCCTCTGTCCTGATGTGTAATTTGCCGTGAGTTCATTCATTCATTCAATAGTATTTATTGAGCGCTTACTATGTGCAGAGCACTGTACTAAGCGCTTGGAATGAACAAGTCGGCAACAGATAGAGACAGTCCCTGCCCTTTGACGGGCTTACGGTCTAATCGGGGGAGACGGACAGACAAGAACAATGGCAATAAATAAAGTCAAGGGGAAGAACATCTTGTAAAAACAGTGGCAACTAAATAGAATCAAGGCAATGTACATTTCATTAGCAAAATAAATAGGGTAATGTAAATATATACAGTGGAGCAGATGAGTACAGTGCTGAGGGGATGGGAAGGGAGAGGGGGAGGAGCAGAGGGAGATGGGGGGAGAAGAGGGTTAAGCTGTGGAGAGGTGAAGGGGGGCGGTAGAGGAAGTAGGGGGAGAAGGGGAGCTCAGTCTGGGAGGCCTCTTGGAGGAGGTGAGTTTTAAGTAGGGTTTTGAAGAGGGGAAGAGAATTAGCCTGGCGGAGGTGAGGAGGGAGGGCATTCCAGGACCGCGGGAGTACGTGGCCCAGGGGTCGACGGCGGGATAGGCGAGACTGAGGGATGGTGAGGAGGTGGGCGGCAGAGGAGCGGAGCATGCGGGGTGGGCAGTAGAAAGAGAGAAGGGAGGAGAGGTAGGAAGGGGCAAGGTGATGGAGAGCCTTGAAGCCTTGAGTGAGGAGTTTTTGTTTGGAGCGGAGGTTGATAGGCAACCACTGGAGGTGTTTAAGAAGGGGAGTGACATGCCCAGAACATTTCTGCAGGAAGATGAGCCGGGCAGCGGAGTGAAGAATAGACTGGAGCGGGGCGAGAGAGGAGGAAGGGAGGTCAGAGAGAAGGCTGACGCGGTAGTCTAGCCGGGATATAACGAGAGCCCGTAACAGTAAGGTAGCCTTTTGGGTGAAGAGGAAAGGGCGGATCTTGGCGATATTGTAAAGGTGAAACCGGCAGGTCTCGGTAACGGATAGGATGTGTGGGGTGAACGAGAGAGACGAGTCAAGGATGACACTGAGATTGTGGGCCTGAGAGACAGGAAGCATGGTCGTGCCATCCACTGTGATAGGAAAGTCTGGGAGAGGACCGGGCTTGGGAGGGAAGATGAGGAGCTCAGTCTTGCTCATGTTGAGTTTTAGGTGGCGGGCCGACATCCAGGTGGAGACGTCCCGGAGGCAGGAGGAGATGTGAGCCTGAAGGGAGGGGGAGAGGACAGGGGCAGAGATGTAGATCTGCGTGTCATCTGCGTAGAGATGGTAGTCGAAGCCGTGGGAGCGAATGAGTTCACCAAGGGAGTGAGTGTAAATGGAGAACAGAAGAGAGCCAAGAACTGACCCTTGAGGAACTCCAACAGTTAAAGGATGGGAGGGGGAGGAGGCGCCAGCGAAGGAGAAAGAGAATGATCGACCAGAGAGATAAGAGGAGAACCAGGAGAGGACAGAGTCCATGAAGCCAAGGTGAGATAAGGTGTGGAGGAGGAGGGGATGGTCGACAGTGTCAAAGGCAGCAGAGAGGTCAAGCAGGATTAGAATGGAGTAGGAGCCATTGGATTTGGCAAGAAAGAGGTCATGGGTGAATTTAGGGGGCTGCGCCCAGGCCAACCACCCATCCCCTCTGCCCACTGGAAACACCCACTCTCCACCAGCTGGACTCACTGCTCTTGGACCTTCCGTCTTTGGTCTGTGGCTTTTTAGTATAGAAGTCCCAGTCACATTTTGAGTCAGAGCACCACCATTATTCCCCCACAGGCATCACAACATGTACTTAGGTTTAAGCCACATACGGCTTCCAGGCGCAATGCCCATTTTAGAGGTGAGGTAACTGAGGCCCAGAGGAGTGAGTGAGTTGCCCAAGGTCACACAACAGAAAAGTGGTGGAGCCAGGATTATAACCTACGACCTTCAGACTCCCAGTCCCCTGATGTATCCACTACGCCATGCTGCTTCTCACATAGTAAGTGCTCAATAAATGCCGTTGGTTGGTTGATGATGATGTTGGTATTTGTTAAGCACTTACTGTGTGCTGAGCACTGTTCTAAGTGCTGGGGTAGACACAGGGGAATCAGGTTGTCCCACGTGGGGCTCACAGTCTTAATCCCCATTTTACAGATGAGGTAACTGAGGCACCGAGAAGTTAAGTGACTTGCCCAAAGTCACACAGCTGACAAGTGGCCGAGCCGGGATTCAAACCCATGACCTCTGACTCCAAAGCCCATGCTGTTTCCACTTAGACACGCTTATGGTATTTAATGTTTACTATGTGCCAAGCACTGACCAAAGAGCCCTCTAGACTGTAAACTTGTTGAGGGCAGGGAATGGATCTACCAACCCTTTGGAATTGTACTCTCCCAAGTGCTTTGTACAGTGCTCAGCACATGGTAAACACTCAATAAATACCAGTTAGTGATTGGGATGAACGCAAGCTCATCAGGATGGACCCAGTCCTCGTCCCACATGGGGGCTCACAGACTACGTAGGATGGAATAGGACTGAATCCCCATTTTACAGATGAGGAAACTGAAGCACAGAGGAGTAAAATAATTTGCCCAAGATCTCACAGCAGACAAGTGGAAGAGTCTGGATTAGAACCCAGGTCCCCAAACTCCCAGGCCTGGGCTTTTTCCACTAGGGTCTTCCTTCCAATCTTACATCTTCCTATTCCTACCGGTTGCTGTTACAGACAGCTTCCTCCCAGGAAGACCCCATGGGTTGCCCCAAAACCTTGATTCTATAAACAGCTTCCTTAAGATCCACAGCTGGTCACCCCCTGCCCCCTCTCCCCTCAAAGCAAAGGTGAATTATGAGTAACCGGCTAAAGGATCAAACAACTTTAAAGCTTAAATGAGGCTAAATAATTGATGAGGCTCAAAAGGAGCAGCAGAGGAGAGCATTTCCTGGCATTAGTCCACAACTGCTAAATCTAGTTACCTGAACCCTCCCAGGGTGAGCGTTGTGTTTAGAAAGAAATAATGTACACTTTCGGAGGCAGTTGAGATCAATCCATCAAAGATATTTAATTAGAATAATAATAATAATAATAATAATGATGGACCAGACTCCACCAGCTTTGGCTCAGAAAGGCCAGTTGACACAGAAAATTTCCAGCCCCAGCAGGGCATTAGTAGGGAGGTGAGAGAGAGAGCAGACTCATCTCATCTCTGCATTCAGGGAGAAATTCCACCTGACCTAGTTTTTATTTTCTTGTATTTTGTTTTTGGAGTGGGTCAGGGTTTTTCACTTCCCCGTGGAGAGCATAGAGGAGGAAAACAAATATTTTGCTTAAACTAACTTAGCCCCTTTTTTGGTTGTAAATGGCTTTATTTTGGCACTTCCTTGATTTTTGTCATTACATTTATAGCTTTGTTCAGTCCCTCTCCCCCTCCCTTTTTTTAAAGAAAGGAATGAGAGGAGTTTATGGATGGTATTTTAAAAACTACCCCAGTAATCTGTCTTAAAAAAAATTTAGAAACTAGGACTTCACAGATAAATTTATACGCGACCCTATATATTTAACGATGTATTAAGGGAAACTTCATCATCATCTGAAATGGCATCCAGCGCTTGTGGCATTTGGTTAAATTCATTCATTCAGTCATATTTATTGAGCACTTACTGTGTGCAGAGCATTGTACTAAATGCTTGGAAAGTACAATTCGGCAACAAATAGAGACAATCTCTGCCCAACAATGGGCTCACATGATATGGGACAGTTATTGCATTTCCAAGGTTTTGAATCTCTACTCTACTCTCACGTAGAGCTCTACTAATATGCAGGACCTACATTCAGGAAGGTTGAAAACAATGCCAAACGTAATTCTGTGCCTGTTGTACTAGGATCACTGGGCATTATTAAACGCCACAGAGTAATGAGCACTATATAGAAGCTTGATTTAGCCAACAATTAATCTTTGGTATTTACTTACTGTGTGCAGAGCTCTGTACTAAGCATCTGGGGAAGTACAAAACAACAGAATCAGTAGATGAGATCCCTGGGCCCAAGGAGGTTAGAGCCTTCAGGGTGAGGCAGACATTAAAATAGATTAGTGATAGGGGAAATAGGGGATAAGAACGGGCCCTTCCTTCAAAGGGTCTGTAGCTGTAGCATACTCTCCCAAATGCTTAGTACAGTACTCTGCACTTAGGAAATGCTCAGTAAGTACAATCGAATGAATGCCTAAATAAGACTGGGAAAAGCAAACCCCAAACAAATGATTAATATCATATGCGAAGAGGAAGGCGTCCTCACCGGAGATGGAGGTATTAAAGTTGGAGAAGAATAAAGGAAATAGGTGGACAGTGCATAGAAGTGCTAACTTTTCTTCCTTTGGAAAGGGAATAGAGAACACACATTCATTGCCTGGAGTGTCTCTTCATGGCCACCTTCCTAAATTTTCCTTTTAATCTTTCTGCCACACCAATAGATGCTCCATTGGAAGTGTCCAGAGCAAAGTCAGTTCCAAATAAGGACAGCTCAAATGCTGTCCTTATTGATTTCTCTGTCTCTCTCTCTGTCCCCCGCTTCTTTATCGTAATGAATTCCACTGTTTCAGAAATGATGACCCAGCAAAACATGTAATATCTGAGTAGATGAAATAGAGTAATTAAATCTTCCTGAAGAGTAGGGTGCCCAATTAGTAGATAAGTAATTAGAGGGATAAGAATAGGAGGCCTTCACTTGGATCATCTTTCATATATTTGACCAATGGGGATTTGAAGAGAGATTGAACTTCGTAGCCAACAGACAGGCAAATGTTACCACTGCCAGCCAAAACAAGAAGCCTTAATTGCCAGTGAAATAAATTTAGGAATGTTTTATCTTCAGAAAAGTGGCTTTCAACAAGAAGGGGCTTTTAAGAGGAGAGTCTGTGGGGAATTTCTCTCAGTTGTAAATATTGCTTAAGTATTCTTTTCTTTTGCTCAGTATTCAATTCCCTTCCCCTACCTCCATTCCCTTCCTTCCTTGTTGGTTTTTTCATGCCTCCCAGCTAGAAAAGCAACCACACAGAATATGAGAGAGATTGAGATGAGATTGAGATTTTTTGAAAAAAAGAATGAATGTGTGAGGAATATAGTTTGGGGGCAAATTGAAAGCCATTTAGAGAAGCAGAGTGGCTCAATGGAAAGAGCACGGGCTGGGAATCAGAGGGCATGGGTTCAAATCTTGCTCTGCTGCTTGTCAGCTGTGTGACTTTGGGCAAGTCACTTAACTTCTGTGTACCTCAGTTACCCCATCTGTAAAATGAGGATGAAGACTGTGAGCCCCATGTGGGACAACCTGATTACCTTGCATCTACCCCGGTGCTTAGAACAATGCTTGGCACATAGAACACACTTAACAAATGTCATTATTATTATTATATAGCCACTCTTCCTAGAGGTAACAGATACATAGAGTACTGTAACTGGAAATTAGTGAGGGATTCGAGAATCCATAATGCTAAGCCCTAGAAGAAATAGCCCTCTTTGGGGTAAAAATATGGGCCTAGCCCTCTTATTAAACAGGAGGGTAGAAAAGGCAAAGTATTTCTTAAACTGCATATGAAGAAGTAGTGCAAACACATTACTGCAAATTACACTACCGGTCAGAAATATGATTTAGTATATATTTTTCTAATCACTGTGTATTCACTCAATGCCTATGTATACAAGATAGATGATAGCATCAGTGTCCTCTAATAGAAAATACACCTCATCTTGGTAGCAGGAAGGTGTATGTCAAGTGGTTTTGAGAGCAAAGAAATATTTTTGTTTTGTTTCTGGAGATGTGACCTGGCAATATCTTGAATGGAACGACAAGCTATTTAACCTTACAGGGTATGCAGTGTCTTGGGGTATCTTACAGGAAAGCTCACCACTCATCATCTAGCTAGTTGACTCCTCTCTAGATGGGAATGTCTCTTGAGGAATAACCTCTGTGTTTATGGAGAGCAGCGTTTGAAACTTTTTCTGTAGATGACTTCCATTTGGAAAGGTAGCCGTATATGTGCTGTTGTCTCACTGGCTCTCTTTGTCGGCCTCACACACTCCTTGGAGTGAAAATTGGAAAGGAGAATGAAGGAATCCAGAAAATACCACAACAGAGTAACCAAAATCCCTGATCTCTTCCCTTTCTTGCACTTTGGGGCTGGGGTTTGGATAGGTGGCGAAGTGATGTAAGGCGTACAATGTGGACATCTTTGACTCAGGTTTTCCAGGGAATTCCTCATATATGTCACTTCAGATGACATTCTCAGAAGAATCCCAGTTTAATTCCATTTCCAACTTGGCTTCTGAGCTGCCACATTTTTTATTCACCCAGTCCTCAGCTCCATAGCACTTATGTACATACCCAAAATCTATTCATTTGTGTTAATGTCTGTCTTCCCTCTGAGCTGAGTGTTCTTTGTGGGTAGGGAACCTACCAACTCTCTTATGTTGTACTCTCCCAAGCGCTTAGTAAGGTGCTCTGCAAACAATCAATCAGTACAATAGATTGATCAAACTGATACAATTTTGGTTTCCCTCCATATCCCATTCATTATTCTGCCCAATTCCCTGAAACTAGTGTCTGATTTCCTCCCTCCTGGATTCAAGATTTAGAACTTTGGGAAAGTTTAGTTCCATGGAAAAAGATCGCTTAGCCCAGAAGAGTCTTTTAATCTCTGTGAAACTGTTAACCTTTTTCCTCTCTGCCACTATCATTTTTACTCTTTTTCTACCATGATCCCACTCTTTCTCCCTTGGTCTTCCCCGCATCATTTCCCCTCTCTCCTACTTTCCCTCCCCTCTTGCCATCTTCAAAGCCCCAGGACAGAGGGAGTTGGGAATTCTTGCTCTGCCTGTCACTATTTCTCATTGATTAGCTGCTTGCAGGGATTTTTTTTTTATTGTTTTTTCAGCCATTAGAGCATTGGCTATTGAAAAGCTCGATTATTTCAAAGCAGGTTTAGTAGGAAAAGTGCAGTAAACCATCTACTGTCTTCTTTCAGCATTAAGGGCACTTAGATGTGCAGAGGACAAGAGAAAACATTATTCATTAATGGCCTTAACCGTGTGTGGTGCTGAGTATCATCTTTGAGAGATTTCAGGGTCGTGGATAAGTTTACTTGGATTTGACTTCCAGGTTCCCTTAAATCTCAGTTCTTAGATGAAAATGAAATTGTTCAGAACGGGAAAGTTTAACATGCTCTCTTTATCTTGGCTTCTCTTTATTCCCTGCTCTCCCGAGTAAGCAGGCAGAAGGTGCAGCTTCCAGTTCATCTTCTACTGTAGGTACTGGGATGAAAACCTCTGGGCAGCAGCATCAACTTTGCATAAGTCAAGGGCAGACGGGAGCTGTGGTAGCCAGCAAAGCCGGAACCCCCACTGTTATAAGTGCCACATCGCTGATGAGCACCCCTACCGCAGTGTCTGGCAAAGCTGCCGTTTCAGGTAAATGCTTTATGTTGTTTTTCTTGCAGGAGGCTTGCGTTTTGTTTCCCAGTTAGCCCAAGCTTTAAACTCACCCTTGTTCACCCAGCTTGTTTTAGGATGCCACCTCTGTCTAAACACTAGCCTGGACCAGTGCTTTTTCGGGGAGAAGTGCGACTTCTACTAAAGATCCCAAATTTTCTTTGGAAAATGAAGGGACAGGCTGCCACTGAGAGAGGCAAGCCTAAGGACGTGTAAAATAGATAAAGGATGTAAAGGAAAACTTTTCAACAATATGAAACTTGGCTCCTTTGCTTCAAGTCCTTGTGGATTCATTTGGAATTTTAGCAACTTAGTTCGTTAAAGTTACTTCTAGGCAATTAAAGAATTTTGGCTTTTTCAGCATTTTTCAGGGTATAATAATCTGTTTTTTCAGTAAATAACCAATTCTCCAGGATTTTCCTCTTGTCCACTGATTTTTGCACATCACCCAAGTAATTGTGTCCTCCTCAACACGTAGGGATGCAGGCGTGGAAGTATTCTTTAAATGGTTCCTCCATTTCTCTCTGATAGCCCATCTGTCCCACTGAGTCAGAGGGGACTGCAGAACTCCTTGTCCCTCATCTCCCTACCCCCATCCAAGTCCTCTCCGTCCCACCTCCAGCCTTCTTTGCTGCACAATTTCTCCAGTATCATCGCTGGTATTTATTGAGTGCTTATTATGTGCAGAGCACTGTACTAAGCCCTTAAAATGCAACAGGTTGGCAGACACCCTGCCCATGCCAGCTTACAGTCTAGAGGGGAGGGACATTATCCTTCCTGTGCACTTTAAACTCCCCACCCTCCACTGCCCCATCTGGTGCTTCCTTCTCTCACGAACCAGTCAATCATTGGCATTGATTGAGCACCTATTATGTGCCAAGCATTGTACTAAGCACTTGGGAGTAGAGTACAACAGAATCATCAGCTACGTTCCCTGCCCATAACAAGCCAGCAGATTAGAGGGGGAGACAAACATTAATATGAATAAATAATTTATAATACATAATTTCAAGATATGTACACAAGTGTTGGGGGAATCAGGGCGAGGTAAATATAAAATGTCGAAAGCTAACAGATCCAAGTGTATAGCTGGCACAGAGGGGAGAGAGAGCTGAAATGGGCAGGAGAGGGACTCATACTCAACCTCATCTGTCTCTTCTCTTATCTCAGGCCAAGCCTTGTGTTACTTTGCTCCTGGATCTGTGTCTCTGCTTTCTACCCCACCTCTCCCTTCTCCTACCTTTTCTAACATGTTTCTGACCTCCAATTTGTACCTTAACTGTCTGAGCCTGATAGGCCTCCAGTGATTTCCCAGTACCCTTAAGTTTAAAAGAAAATTTTGGACCATGCCCTTCATAATTTTCCGCCGGCGGGTGCCAGCCTCATCGCTGCTGCTGACTCTCGCTTCAGGCTATCTCTCCAAAACTCTTTGTCTCCCAACCACTGCAATAACAATTTTAGTTATAACTGTGGTATTTGTTAAGCGGTTCCTATGTGCCAAGACTGTGGGTCTCACAGTCTTAATCCTCTTTTTACAGATGAGGTAGCTGAGGCAAAGAGAAGCTAAGTCACTTGCCCATGGTCATGCAGCAGACATGGGCAGAGCCAGGATTAGAACCCACATCCTCTGACTTCCAGGCCATACACTCTGCCATACACTCTGCCAAATCCTAGGGTATACAAGATCTTCATATTAGACACAGTCCCTGCCTCACAAGAGGCTCGTAAGTAACGAAGAGGGTAGGGAATGTATATTTTATCCCTTTTTACAGGTTAGGAAACTAAGGTTCAGACAGGTTAAAAAAGATAAGGAATTCATGTAGTAAGCGCTTAACAAATACCATCATTATTATTACAAGCTAATCAGGTTGGACACCGTCCATGTCCCATATTCATTCAGTCGTATTTATTGAGCCCTTTCTGTGTACAGATCACTGAACTAAGCACTTGGGAAAGTAACAGTAAACGTGGGGTTCCCCATTTTACTGATGAAGTAACTGAGGCACAGAGAAGTTAAGTGACTTGCCCAAGGTCACCCAGCAGACAAGGGACAGAGCTGGGATTAGAATTCAGGTCTTTCTGACTCCCAGGCCTATCATGAAATGCAATGGGGATAGATGAGTACTTCAATAGTTAGGCGACATGAAAGTGCTGAAGTAGCAATTGGGGGGCAAAATAGGGTTGAGTGATAA
Organism: Ornithorhynchus anatinus; assembly: GCF_004115215.2. Classification (NCBI taxonomy): domain Eukaryota; kingdom Metazoa; phylum Chordata; class Mammalia; order Monotremata; family Ornithorhynchidae; genus Ornithorhynchus; species Ornithorhynchus anatinus. The sequence continues at coordinate 123,870,022 of NC_041728.1, read as the reverse complement.
AGAGATTAATCAAGGAAGGCCTCCAGGAGGAGATGTGATTACAGAAGGGCTTTGAAGATGGGAAGAGCAGTGGCCTGTAGGTTGTGAAGAGGAAGGGAGTTCCAGGTAGAAGGAAGAACAGGAGCAAGGGCTTGGCCCTGAAAGAGGTGAGGATGAGATTGAGTGAGTAGATTGCAGGGGGTCAAGGAGAGAATTAGAGGAGAGGAATTTGAGACAACCAATGACCACAACTCACTCAAAGAGTTTGAAAAGGAATGGGAGGAAGGAGATGGGGTGATAACTCGATGGAGCCATGAAGTCAAGGGTGGGTTAGTGGGGGAGGGGGGTGGGTTAGTGGGGGAGGGGGGTGGGTTAGTGGGGGGGGGGGGGTGGGTTAGTGGGGGAGGGGGTTTAGGATGGGCATGTTTGAAAGCCGTGGGGAAAAGACCATTGTAGAGAGGTCCTGGAGGCAGGAGGGGATAAGAAACCTTTGATTGCTCATGAGAGGAGCAACTACCCCTCCCACCCAAATAACTGATAATTTGGGGATGCTATAAACTTGCAAATTAGGCACCAGTTCTCAATCTTGGAGAAGCAGAGTGGTCTAGTGGATAGAGCACGGGTCTGGGAGTTAGAAGATCCCGGGTTTTAAATCCCGTTCTGCCACTTGTCTGCTATATGACCTTGGACAAATGACTTAATTTCTCTGTGCCTCGGTTACCTCATCTGTAACACGGGGATTAAGACTGTAAGCACCATTGTGGGACAGGGACTGGAGAATGGGGTGAGTATCGAAGTGCTTAATCAATCAGTGGTATTTATTGAGCGCTTACTGTGTGCAGAGCACTGTCCTAAGCACTTGGGAAGGTAGAGTACAACAGAGTGGGTAGAAGGCGTACCCACATTCAGACACATAAGGGACATTCAAATAATTCATGTTTGAATCAAAGGACAGCTCTACTACCAGATGTGAAAAGCAAGAAGGCTTCTTCAAAGAGATGTCAGGAAGAACAGTACATTGCCAGTGTGAGGAAACTAGGTGATCATGCCAGACAGCCACAGGTACTGGAAGTTTTCATAAATCGAATCTACCTGGACTCTCTGAAATGGTCAGCTATTCCTTCACTCCAGAGCTGGAGAGGTAAAAGAGTGCAGGGAACCCTAACTTACCCCTTTTGCGACAACTGTCTCTCTTTATCTCTGTCCCTCTGCCTCTCCTCCTAGGATTATTAAAGATCCACTCCAGTCAGTCCAATCCCCAGCCGGCTCTGCTCACGATTCCCAGCCAACTCAAACAGCTAAGTGTGAACACCGCCTCCGGAGGGGTCCAGACCATCCTGATGCCCGTGAATAAAGGTAAAGCTGAGTGAAGGGGTTGAGTAAAGCTGGAGGTGTGTGTGTTGCCAAATCCTGGTACATGGGAAGAAATGGGAAGTGGGGGTCAAAAATCGTTCACAATAGGGGAGAGCGGAAAGAGAGTAGAGCCAGGAGCAGAAGAGGTGAGGAGGGAATTGACATTCAGTGCTTAGTACGGTGCCGGGCACGTAGTAAATGCTTAACAAGTACCATTCTTATCATTATTATTATTGTATCCCTGGATTCTCATCCTGGTCTGCTGTTTGTCTCTTGTGTGACCTGGGGAAAGTTGCTTAATTTCCCTGTGCCTCAGTTACCTCATCTGTAAAACGGGGATTAAGACCTTGAGCCTCATGTCCATGTCCAGGATGACCATGTCCATCCTGATTAGCTTGTATCTACCCCTGTGCTTAGAACAGTGCTTGACACATGGTAATCGCTTAACAGTACTATTACCATAATGATCCCCACAGTAACTGGGTGGAACATTGGGCAGCGTTGATACATCTTCGGCTATATCAATGATTGGCCCATTTTGTGGTTGACAAGAACCAATGATTAGACCTGTCCAGCCAACTCTTGATTTAAGGCTGGTTCTCCAAATCTCCTTCCTGTGCCCTGCTCACTAGCTTCTTCTAGGTAAGGAAAGGGGCACGAGATAAACTTCAAATCACACCTCATTTGGTGGGAAAGGAAGGTTGTTAATAGAATAGTAGTAACCATTAGTAATATAGTAATATTTATTAAGTGCTTACTATAAAGCACTTACTAGTTAATATACAGAACTGTACTAGGTGCTGAAATATACAGGGTAATCAGGTTGAACACTGTCTCTGTCCCACAAGGGGCTCATAGTCTAATGGGGGAAGAGAACGGGTATTTTAGTTCACATTTTACAGGTGCAGAAACTCAGGCACCAAGAAGTAATGTGGGATTAGAACCCAGATCCTCTGGCTCCCAGGTCCTTGGTCTTTCCACAGGCAGAAGCAGCATGGAAAGATCAAGGTCCTGGGAGTCATTCATTCAATAGTATTTCATTCAATAGTATTTATTGAGCGCTTACTATGTGCAGAGCACTGTACTAAGCGCTTGGAATGAACAAGTCAGCAACAGATAGAGACAGTCCCTGCCGTTTGACGGGCTTACAGTCTAATCGGGGGAGACGGACAGACAAGAACAATGGCAATAAACAGAGTCAAGGGGAAGAACATCTCGTAAAAACAATGGCAACTAAATAGAATCAAGGCGATGTACAATTCATTAACAAAATAAATAGGGTAACGAAAATATATACAGTTGAGCGGACGAGTACAGTGCTGTGGGGATGGGAAGGGAGAGGTGGAGGAGCAGAGGGAAAAGGGGAAAATGAGGGTTTAGCTGCGGAGAGGTAAAGGGGGGATGGCAGAGGGAGTAGAGGGGGAAGAGGAGCTCAGTCTGGGAACGCCTCTTGGAGGAGGTGAGTATTAAGTAGGGTTTTGAAGAGGGAAAGAGAATCAGTTTGGCGGAGGTGAGGAGGGAGGGCGTTCCAGGACCGCGGGAGGACGTGACCCAGGGGTAGACGGCGGGATAGGCGAGACCGAGGGACGGTGAGGAGGTGGGCGGCAGAGAAGCGGAGCGTGCGGGGTGGGCGGTAGAAAGAGAGAAGGGAGGAGAGGTAGGAAGGGGCAAGGTGATGGAGAGCCCTGAAGCCTAGAGTGAGGAGTTTTTGTTTGGAGCGGAGGTCGATAGGCAACCACTGGAGTTGTTTAAGAAGGGGAGTGACATGCCCAGATCGTTTCTGCAGGAAGATGAGCCGGGCAGCGGAGTGAAGAATAGACTGGAGCGGGGCGAGAGAGGAGGAAGGGAGGTCAGAGAGAAGGCTGACACAGTAGTCTAGCCGGGATATAATGAGAGCCCGTAACAGTAAGGTAGCCGTTTGGGTAGAGAGGAAAGGGCGGATCTTGGCGATATTGTAGAGGTGAAACCGGCAGGTCTTGGTAACGGATAGGATGTGTGGGGTGAACGAGAGAGATGAGTGAGTCAGAGGACCTGGATTCTAATCCCGGCTCTGTCTGTTACCTGCTGTGTGACCTTGAATGTCACTCAACTTCTTTATGCCTCAGTTGCCTCATCTGCAAAATGGGGATTCAATACCTGGTCTCCTTCCTACTTATACTCTTACCCCCATGTGGGACCTGATTATCTTATATCTACCCCAGCACTTAGTACAGTGCTTGGCACATAGTAAGCACTTAACAAATGCCACTTTTTTAATTTTTTTTTTTTTTAGGCCAAGCTTGCTTGTCAAATTTTTGGTTCAAAAGAGGTTTTTTGGATTGTCTGTGGATTTCCTGTCTTCATTCAATTGGATTTATTGAGCGCTTATTATGTGCAAAGCACGGTACTAAGCTTTCTTCCTCCCTCTCCTCTTTCTCCCTCCTCTTTTTGCTAATGAAAATTGAAATGGCTGTACAGTTTTTTAGCAGAAATGAAGAAAACAAATCCTATTGATTTAAGAAGAGTTCTCCATTTTTCTCCCCACTTCTTTTCCCTCCAGTCGTACAGTCGCTATCAGCTAGCAAGTCCCCTGTGGTCCCATCTGTAGCTGTGGTGAGCACCGCTGCCTCCAGCTCCACCCCAGCAACAGCTGCTAAAGGTAATAGCGTTAAAGGGCTGTGGGCTAGCATTCCATTAAGCCTTTGCAAAAGACTAATCATGCCCATGACTGTTTCCACTGGGCCTGGTGTAGCAGTCCTGTACTCTGAGGCACATCTACGTTCCTCGCCTCTGACTCCAAGTCATTCATTCATTCATTCATTTGTATTTATTGAGCGCTCATCCTTGTACAGAACGCTGTACTGAGCACTTGGAAAGTTCACTTAGGCAACAGATAGAGACAATCCCCACCAACAACAGGCTCCCAGTCTAGAAGGGGGGAGACAGCAAAACAAAACAAGTCTGTTCTAACCTTCTCTGGGTGACCCTGGGGAAGAAAACGGAATGGTTATTTGTGATGGGAAGTGGTAAAGGGGGAAATGGATAGGCACGGAGAAATGAGAAACTGACTCACTGTAATGGCTAAATGGTGATGAATGTTTTCATTGCTTTTTATTTTCCTCTGAGGAAACTCCATAAGTGATGTGTGGATCATTTCTTAAATTCCCACAGTTGCTATGGCAAATTGAGGATTTGATGAGATCTTTTCTGATAGAAAATGCCACTTTTTTCCCAATCTGATAGTTTGGGCATTGTCCAGTGAAACTCTGCTGGGTGGAAGAGGTAGGTCACCATCTCCTGGCTCTCCTTCAGAGTCAGCTGGGTCAGCCATTTTGTTGTTGTTTCACCATCCAAAGGCTTTGTGTTTTTCGGACACTGCACGTGGTGTTCCGCTTGCTGAGAACTGCCTGCTGACTTCATGCTTGTGTTTGCTTTTCTTTGTAGTGAAGACAGAGCCAGAAACAACAGCTGGATCAAATGGCAACTTGCATGTCTCTCAGGATGGTCACACCACAGTGAAAACAGAAGAAAGTTCCGAGTTAGGAAATTACACGATCAAGTAATTGCTCAGTTCTTTCTGAAGGAGTAGCCTAACGCTTCTGGAATGTTTTTGGAAAACTAAGCCCAGGTCCTCTAGAACCAGCAGTGTTTTGTTCTATCGAGCAAGGATCTTGGGTCTCATCTATTAAAGGGAATTTGGTTCTACTATGGTAGAGTCTGGGGGGTTTCCTTGAGAAACAGATTTCCTTGGGAAGCAGCGAGGGTCTAGCCAAAAAGCATGAGCCTGGGAGTCAGAGGACCTGGGTTCCAATCCTGGTTTTGCCAGCCATGTGACTTTGGGCAAGTCACTAAACTTCTCTGTGCTTCAGTCTCCACACCTGGAAAAGGGGGATTTGAAACCCGTTCTCCCTGTGGGACAGGGACCGTATTTGGCCTGATGTTCTTATATCTACATCAGAACTTAGTGCAGTACTTGACACATAGTAAGTGCTTAACAAATGCTACAATTATTACTAGCTCAGAAACCCCCAGACCAGTCGATTTGACAGCCAGCCCCACAGCTGGCAAATCACACTTTTTGCCTTAACTTTGGAGCATTTCACAGCAGCCCTTCTCCCAAATGATCTTGGGCTTGAAGTATGATGTAGGGGAATGAGGAAGGCATTCCTCTGGGGCTCCTGGCATTGGACGGGCATAAGGGTGGGTCTGGGGAGGAGGCCAACCTCCCACATCTGTCAAGTGGAATCGTAACTTGGTTAATAGTAATTGTAGTATTTTTTTAAGCGCTTACCGTGTGCCAGGCATTGTACCAAGCGCTGGAGTAGATAAAAGGTAATCAGGTTGGACACAGTCCCTATTCATTCAATTCAGTTGTATTTATTGAGCGCTTACTATGTGCAGAGCACTGTACTAAGTGCTTGGAATGTATAATTCAGCAACAAATGGAGACAATCCCTGCCCAACGGTTCACAGTCTATCCCACATGGGGCTCACAGTCTCAATCCCCATTTTCCAGTTGAGTTTACTGAGGGCCAGAAAAGTGAAGTGACCTACCCAAGGTCACACAGTAGACAAGTAGCAGAGCCGGGATTAGAAGTCATGACCTTCTCCCAGGCCCGTATTCTATCACTGCACCATGCTCCTGCTTCTAGTTCTGTGGCATCTAATCAAAAGCACCCCTGCCTGGGTCTGAATTCCATGTCCGTCGGTGAAGCTCAGTATCACCCAATTCCTCAGTCAACAGGTCCCACTATGGGTTTTAGGATTTTAGCTTATGGATTGTCCTCCTCCCCTTTTTTTTAAGTAAATTAAAGATAAGCAATATTAATGGTAAAATAACATTTTAATATCGTAGACAGGAATTATGTCTTGTGCTTCCTTTGTATTCTCTGAAGAGTTTAGGATACTGCATTGAACCCAGGGGGCACTCAATAAATATTTTTATTATTACTATGAGCACTTAGTACAGCGCTCTACACACCATAAGCACTCAATCAATCAATGGTATTTATTGAGCGTTTACTGTGTGCAGAGCACTGTACTAAGCTCTTGGGAAAGTACAGTGCAACGGCATAAGTAGATATGTTCCCTGCCTACACTGAGCTCAGTAAATACCACTAATTGATTATTAGTAGTGATAAAGGGCCTCTAAAGTACACTTATATTCTCATGCTATACAGTATTCGCATACTGTTGACTACAAAAAGGGGTAATAAAATTTCCTTCATAGCCAGACGTGTTCAAGATACAAATATTAAAAACATTTTTCTTTTTAATTGCATTACTACACTTCGGGGCTTGCCAATTGAGAAGGAAAACCTTAAGTTTTGTGAACAAACTCAGGTGGCTTACTGGCTGAGATCATTTCCCATTTTTCTGTTGGATTTCAGAATGAAATTTGGGCTGATGGAGCGGATCACAGGAAAGAGCCATAGAAAATTGGAAACCTAGTCTGAGACCCGCTCTTAATTTTACGGGAGTCGTTGTTCCATCTCAGAATTTTTCCACAGCCCACTTTAATAAATGTATTATTGGTTAGTCATTCGAACAGATTATCAAGATAGAGCCAGTCCCCAAATTCCAACTTGCCTTTCCAAGATGATTGCTTATTCTGTTACCATTACCCAAGGAACATCTGACCATTACATAGGAATATAAAACAGATGACTACATGGACAAATCTAGCTGTTACTTTAAGGCAGCACATTAAGTGTCCTAGTAGAATTTTCATTTTTGTAACTACTGTTACTGTTATATAGACTGTGAGCCCCCTGTGGAACAGGGACTGTGTTCTGCCTGTTATCTTGCATCTATCCCAACAGTGTTTGACACATAGTAAGCACTTAACAAATACCCCATTCACCCCCATCTCTCTCTCTGTCTCTCTCTCTGTCTCTTTGTCTCTCTCTCTCTTTCTCTCTCTCTCTCTCTCTCTCTCTCTCTCTTTCTCACAGACACACACACATACACAAACACACACACAAACACACATGTATTACCAAATACCATTTAATACACTTTTGATTGTGCACTTGATTCGAAAGTATTTATAGTAAACACTTAAATGCCATACACACATACATTTGTATTTGTGGTATTAAGTGCTTACTACATATACGGTTGACTTGAGTACACAGTCCAAAATTGTAAGGAATTAAGAATTTGGGAGCTGTGTTTTGTATGTAAAAGATCCCTCAGACAAAAGGTTAATACAGATTTCCTTATTTTGCCATGCAATTTCCCTTTCAAAAACCAAGCTATTTTTAGGTTGCTTTTTTGGGGTATTAGAACTTGGAGGTACCTGTAACAGAATATTAATGGCAGCAGCTCCATAATGAAGATTGCCTTATTATGTAATTGAAAATTCCTAATGCATTAACATTTTTGTAATGCTTAAGTAATCTCTGGTGGTTATAGCTCACATTCCATCCTCTTGGCAAAAGATGACAACAAATTCCATCGGAAAAGTAGGAAGGTCTTTGAGAGAGGGAAGGTGAAACAAAAAGCCACTAATGTTCCAGCCTAGTATATCTGATTTTTTTTTTAACCTTAAGTTTTGATTTTTTTTTAAATCCCTTCCAGCACAGAACATTTAGAGAACATCCAACAACTTTTAACAGCAATAGTAAAAAAAATCCCGTTAATCACGCGAAAAGGTAAGAAAGTTGCAGGCAACACTTTTTCTTTACCTGAAATATATTCTTGATTGTGCGGTGGAGTTTACAACACTTGATTAAAACCCTTTTTGTCTGTGCATTTGTGAGTGAATGAAATGGAATGGTTGTGACTAAATGTAACTTCTTGAGCAGTTAGTGGGTCCTTTTTATGGTTTCAACCCTTCCTATCTGAGAGATTCTGACATTTGTTGTTACACGTGCAGTTCTGAAACTGAGCAACAACATTATTCCCTTTAAGTGGCTATTTGGTGTTGTTAGCTCATCAGAGATTGGCATCCTACCCTGGGTGTGTGCAGCTGCTAGAAAGCTTCTAAATAATTATGGTATTTGTTAAGCGCTTACTATGTGCCAAACACTCTTCCAAAATTGCCTTCTACGGAGCTGGGGCCTGCCCTGGTGAGTGGTAGCCACGCCCAGTTGTGTGACTCTTCTTGGCCCTCAGGCAAAAGGCAGTGATACAAAATGTGTCCTTAAGGTACTTGGAATTGGATCAGTTCTCTTTACCCCCTAGAAAGTTCCATTTCACACTGCTTCAGAAATAGTTCATGGCGTAAGAGGTTCTCCCACTGGCCTTAAGAGATGTTCCGGGACAATGTGTTTCCATCCGGGGGAGAGTGTGAAGCATTTAGTTATAGGATTGGCTTAATGTTCGTTTATTCATTTATTCAGCATTTACTGTGTACAGGGCACTGTACTAAGCACTTGGAAAGTACAATTTGGCAATAGAGAGAGACAGTCCCTGCCCTCACCAGGCTTACACTCTAGAAGGGGGGAGACAGACATCAAAACAAGTAAATGGGCATCAATATAAAGAAATAGAATTATAGATGTACACATTTATACATAAGTGCCATGGAGAGATAAAACTCTCTTCTGTCGACTATAGTCTGTTTATGGGCAGAGACCTGGCCTCTTCCTCCAGAACACCTGGAGCAGAGCCGTAAACTCATTCAGTCATATTTATTAAGAACTTACAGTGTGCAGAGCACTGTATTAAGCGCTTGGGAAAGCACAATACAACAATAAACAGCGACATTCCCTACCCACAGCTAGCTCACAGCCTAGAGGGGGAGACAGACATCAATACAAATAAATAAAATTACAGATATATATATATATATATATATATATAGATATAAGTGCTGTGGGGCTGGGATAGGGGTGTTGCGGGGGTGGAGCGAGAGCAAAGGGAGCAAGTCAGGGTGACACAGAAAGGAGTGGGAGATGAGGAAAAGTTGGGCTTAGTCTGGGAAGGCCTCTTGGAGGAGATGTGCCTTCAGTAAGGCTTTAAAGGAGGGGAGAACTTGTTTATGAGGATAAGTGAGACACACAGTGGGTGTCACTTATCAGGGAAAATACTTCCCATCTTGCTTCCAGAGGGCAATCATTAAGTTCTTAGAGGCTTAGGAGGGAGCACAAGGAGATCGATCCACCAGTCAATAGTATTTCTTGAACGCTTACTGTGTGCAGAACCCTGTACTGAGTTCTTGTGTGAGTACAATACGACAGAATTAGCAGACACGTTCCCTGCCCGTAACGAGCTTACAGTCTAGAGAGATAAATCCAGTAAAGATTCACAGTTCAGACATTTTGAACCTGAGAGTTATCCAGAGACCTGGAGGAAAAGCGGTGTTTCCCTTCCAGTTCACCTTTTTTATGATGACACATCGTGTGCCTCCTAATTTGAGTATATTTCGCGTGGCATATTTGCAAGGAAAAGAATTAGCTTGGGAAAATGTCTCTTAAGAAAATCATCAGGATTGTGTAGCTCAAATTGGACTCTATTTTGGGCTCAAGAAAACCAAATCAGAGTTTGCTGGCGTGTGTTTTCTAGGTGAAGATGCCAATTCCTTCTGTGCAAATTCAGTGGAGCAATATTATAGCTGGAACATTGGGAAACGGAGAGCAGCTGAGGTAAGCCCTTTGTTGAACTAACTAGAAGTCCCAGGGAGAGCGTCTGAAACCCTTCTGTAATTTAACTACCTCCGTAAACATTGTTGCTGTCAGGGTGATGGCACTAGCTTTTACAGCATGCTCTTGGGAACCAGCGAGGCCTAAGTGAAAGAACACAAGACTGGGACTCCGAGGACCCGGGTTCTAATGTTGGCTCTGCCCTCGCCTGTTATGTGACCTTGGGCAATGAATGAACAGCTGTACATGTTGATTTTCAGCTGATTTAACAAACCTCAGATGAGTATTCCTGTAGCAATGCCTTCATCACCTGTGTCATGGAGTTGTTGCAGTTGATTCGATCATCTGAAATGGTATAATGGTATAAATGGGTTAACTGAGGCCCAGAGAAGTTAAGTGACTTGCCCAAGGTCACCCAGCAGACAAGTGGTGGGGCCAGAATTAGAACTCAGGTCCTTCTTTTGACTCCTAGACCCATGCTCTATCGAATTGTACTTTCTAAGTACTCAGTACAGTGCTCTGCACACAGTAAGCGCTCAATAAATACGATTGATTGACTAGGCCACGCTGCTTCACAATTCACTTAACTTGGGAATTCACTTGGGACTCAGCATGGCCTAGTGGCAAGAACACCGCCTTGGGAATCAGAGATCGTGGGTTTTAATCCCGGGTCTTCTACTAGTCTGCTTTGTGACCTTGGCAAGTCACTTAACTTCTCTGGGCCTCCGTTACCTCATGTAAAATGAAGATTAAGAGTGTAAGCCTCATGTGAGACAGGGACTGTGTCCAGCCTGATTACCTTGTATCAACCCCAGTGCTTAGAACAGTGCTTGGCACATAGTGCTTAACAAATATTATTATTATTATCATCTTCTCTGATCCTCAGTTTCCTCATCTGTAAAATGGAGAGGCAATCTCTGTTTTCTCTCCCATTTAGACTGTGCATCCCATGGTGGGCAGAGGCTCTGACCAAACTGATTATCTTATATCTACTCTAAAATTTAGTATAATGCCGGGCACATAGTAAACACTTAACAGTTATCGTCATTGTTATCGTTGTGGGGATGTATCCTGCTCACTTGTCTTTAAAAGGAATTCCTAAGTGCCTACTTCAGTGGGGGAATAATAATAATAATTGTGGCTGGGCACTGTATTAAGCGCTTGGGTGGATAACAGCAAATTGGGTCGGACACAGTCCTTGTTCCACTTGGGGCTCACAGTCTCAATCCCCATTTTGCAGGTGAGGGAATTGAGGCACAGAGAAGTGAAGCGACTTGGCCTAGGTCACACAGCAGACAAGTGGCAGAGCAGAGATTAGAACCCATGACCTTCTAACTCCCAGGCCCAGACTCCCAGGCTCTATCCGATTGCCCACATGGTTGTTTAAACTGATCTTCCAGCCTTGTTTACACTAGTTGTCTGATAAGACATGAGAATTTCCCACTGGGGCTGAAAAGACTCAAAATGGTGCCTTGTGGGAGTTTTAGCTCATTAAAGCTTGTCTTGCTTCATACCCATGTCCCCTAAAGCCTCTGATCCTTTTTCGCCCCGGTCTCAAAATGCAACGTTGGCACCTGTTATTTCAGTAAATCAACAGCTGTGCAGTTTGATTTTCAACTGATTTTAAATAAACCTCAGATGAGTATTCGCGAAGCTCTCTGTTCATCACCAGTATCATGGAGTTGTTGTTGCAGTTAGTTTACTCATCTCAAATGTATCTAAATCCAGAAGAGTGTTGTAATGGGTTTCATTCACCCATCTAGGTAACTAAGGTTATTAAAGACGGTGGCAGGCATATCGGTTTATGTTCAACCACTTTGCTCTGCTATGGTACTGTGAGGACGAAATATCTGACTTGATTTCCTCGTATCTAGTGGCAACGAGCAATGACGATGAGAAAAATCTTACAAGAGATCCTGGAGAAGAACCCCCGATTTCACCATTTGACGCCCCTCAAAACCAAACACGTTGCACACTGGTGCCGTTGCCATGGTTACACGCCACCTGACCCAGAGAGCATGAGAAACGAGGAGGACTCTATAGAGGATGTGCTTACTCAAATAGACAGTGAGCCAGGTAAGCTTCGAGGGCAGAAAAGTTGTGTGACTGGTATCTTGGCTGGAGTCTGGGGGTTAGTGACCTGGGGAGGGCTGCTCAGCTAAATTCTCAAGTCCAAACCCATTGCTCAGGATTCAGCGCAAGACTAGTATACTTTTTGTCCAGATAGAAACAAATGCCTTATCCTTCATCTTAACAGCTGCCTCCCCCTCTAGACTGTAATCTCGATATGGTCAGGGAATGTGCCTGCTAAGCCTGTTGTATCATATTTTCCCAAGTGCTTAGTACAGTGCTCTGCACATAGTAAGTTCTCAGTAACTATGAGGGATTGACTGATTGATTCATGAGGGCAATTTCAGATGGTGCAGTGTATTGGTTCTTTGGTAGAGCCACTACCAGTATCTTCTGGGATGTCCAGCAGGTCCAGGAAACACATTCCCTGGTGAATCTGCACTTTTGACGGAAAGAAGTCTGAGGTTAATGACCACCTCCGCTGCCTAACAGGCTCATAGCCAAAAAAAAAAACCATCAAAAAAACCCACCAGATCTTGTCTGCTTCAATAGGCTAGACCATCTCCCTTTTCCAATGGGGGCAGAAAAGGGTTAGTCCTGTAAAGTCTAAGGAAAGTTTCTCCTTAATCAGAGGGATGTAGTATAAATGTCCATCTCATCAGAGCCAGATGGACGATGAATTTAAATGCTACACTCTTCACAACAAAAATAAGGAGTCAGTACAAAGTCATCTGGCTCACTGGTTTCTAGAGAGGGTTTTAATTAGCCTGATTAGATTATTGGGTCTCTGAAAGTTCACTTACATTCGAGAGCATCAGAGATCATTTTGCATCTGGGAAATTGCGGCGTGATCAAGAGTTGGAAAATCTGGAGTCCTGGGAGACAAAGATTTGGCCAAAATCTTTTGTCATCCTAAATCTATGGAAAGAGTATATACTCACCGTGAAAGATCCTCCTATCCTTTTAAGTAATCAGATGCTCAACTTAAAGAGTCTTAGGAAGCCATGCTGTTGAACAAAATCGTACTTTTCCTAGGCATGTTCTTTTCTGTGGAATCAGCTCTCGTTTATTCTGTCTGGGGGATTAATCAGGTTGCAAATTGTTTGGGTTCTTTGCTCCTTCTCCTTCTTTCCCTTACTGTGCACATTAGTTATAATTATCACTAAAAAGAGGAGAGAGAGGGAAGGTAGTAGAATTAAAACAGATATTCATTTATTTCATTTCTTGATTTTTCTGACTCTTGCATAGTTACCCCAGGTTACTGAATACCTTGGCTGCTTTTCAGAGCTGCTTCTATTAGCAAGACACCTTTAACTGAACATGTTATTTCCATAAGATTTTTTTTTTGTAACAGTCTGGATTTGAAACCATTATTACAGTGCTGTAATAATAATACTGATGTTATTTGTTAAGCGCTTACTATGTGCCAAGCACTCTTCTAAGCACTGGGATAGATACAAGGTTATCAGGTTGTCCCATGTGGGGCTCACAGTATTAATTGTCATTTTCCAGATGGGGGAACTGAGGCACAGAGAAGGCATGACCTGCCCAGGGTCACCCAGCTGACAAGTGGCAGAGCCGGGATTAGAACCCACGACCTCTGACGCCCAAGCCTTTGCTCTTTCCACTGAGCTACGCTGCTTACAGCAGCAGCTAGCATGGAATAAAGATTCCATGAATAAATACAATATTTGTTAAGTGCATACTATGGGTCAGGCATTGTACTAAGAGCTGGGGTAGATACAAACTAATCAGGTTGGATTTTGTCCATGTCTCTCACATGGGGCTCACAGGCTTAATCCCCATTTTGCAGATGAGGTGACTGAGGCCCAGAGAAGGGAAGTGACTTGCCCAAGGTCGCACGGCAGAAAGGTGGCACAGCGGCACAGTGGCGGAGCTGGGATTAGACCCATGACCTTCTGACTCTCAGGCCCATGCTCTATCCATTATGTCATGCCGCTTCCAGACTGTGAGCCCTTTGTTGTGCAGGGATTGTCTCTATCTGTTGCCTAATTGTACTTTCCAAGTGCTTTGTACAGTGCTTTGCACACAGTAACCGCTAAATAAATACAATTGAATAATTGGGTCCCTGTCCCATGTGAGGTTCACAGTCCAAATAGGGGCGGGGGTGAACAGTGTAATCGAATCCCCCTTTTTCAGATGGGGAAGGAAACTGAGGCCCAGAGAAGTTAAGTGGCTTGCCCAAGGTCACGCAGCAGACAACCAGCAGAGCCGGCTTTAAGGCCCGTTCTTTTTCCACTAGACCATGCTGCTTCTCAGGAGAAGTGGCGGAGTGTAAGGATAGGTACGTAAGGACTGTGCGGCTGAGGCTGGGATGGATATCAAGTGCTTAAAGGGGACAGATTCAAGTGCGTAGGCGACAGCAAAGGGAGAGCGAGTAGGGGAAATGAAGGCTTAGGCGGGGAAGGTCTCTTGGAAGAGATGGGATTTTAGGGGGATTTTGAAGGGGGTGGGAGTTTCACACCAGAGGAGACATGGGCAAGGGGTCGGTGGCAAGGCAGAGGAGATCGAGATACAGTGAGGATGCCCATGATCTATTCTTGGGCTGAATTTGTATTCTATTTCTGAAACCCGTTTTCATGGTTTTGAACCTGTCAGATTTAATTCCACCGCAGATGTGGGTGGGCACCGCCAGCTGTTGTGCCTGTAGAACGTAAAAGAGGATTACAGATGGGCTCCCTCAGTAAAGCTCAAAAATCTCAGTCAAAGCACATAAAAAGATGGAAATGAGGACAAGCTTTTTAATACCCTATCTTGAGGGGAGGGATAGGATGCAAGATTAATGATCTGTACCTTTGCCCCTAGAGCTGAATAATAGCCCCATTCCTTCCATTAGGTTTGTCAGAGCCCCCTCCCAATCTGACATCATAACACTTCTCAGATTTTCAGTTTTCTTCCCCTTGGCATATATTCACCCAGCTCAGCAATAATTTCTTGGAATACTATTTGTAATTAGCAGACCTGGCAGAGGGAGAGAAGGTGGGAGAGAAGTATTGAATAAACAGATAAGCCAATCCGCACGCATGTCAAAGCAGCGGGAGGATCCGATAATTTTTTTGTTTGGTCACCCAAGCCAGTGTTTGTTAAACTCTATATGTGTAAATGCATTGTTAGCTTTCCTGTTCATACAGAATTTTTCATTCCTTTTACCTCATGTGAATTTCAGACTCTCATTTATTGGTGTAAGTTTTCAGTGAGATTTTTTTCCTTTTTTCTTTTTCATTTTATGGCCAAACTTTGAAGAATTGTTTTTATTCATTAAATTGTATTTATTGAGCACTTACTGTGTGCAGAGCACTGTACTAAACACTTGGGAGAGTACAATACAGCAATAAACAGACACATTCACTGACTGCCCTCAACCAATTGCTTTGCAAACTCTCTGCCTGCTCTTCTTGATGTGTTTTTTTTTTTTATGGTATTTGGTAAGCGCTTACTCTCTGCCAGGCACTGCATTAAGCCCTGTGATAGATACAAGATAATCGGGTTGGACACAATCCCTGTCCCACATAGTGCTCCCAGTCTTAATCCTCATTTTACAGAAGAGGTAATTGAGGCCCAGAGAAGTTAAGTGACTTGTCCAAGGTCACACAGCAGACAAGTGGGCAGAGCTAGGATTAGAACCCAGGTTCTCTGACTCCAGGCCCATGCTCTTTCCACTAGGCCATGGTGCTTCTCAAACTGAGATGTTTTCCAAATGAATTGGGGTCTTCTGGCTTCGGGATTCTTTTTAGCCCAAGGGAAATTATTTTCTAGGTGATCTAAAAAGTGCACCATTATATATGACTTCAGGGTCTTTATTTGTTCTCATCTATTTTTTTTCTCAGGGAAAGTCATAAATTGGGTTTTACTTGTGGATATTCTTGCATTTAAGCCTTCAGTAGGTTGTTTGCGTAAATAAATTCCTTTGCAACTCATTCGTAAAGTTGCTTGATAATCATCTGCATTTCCTAAACTCATTAGATAGAATTGACTCATTGATTGATTGGCTTTTATTTTACTTCATTTCCACTTTTAAATCACCAGCTCCATGCATAATTTAAGTGATAATGGAGATAAGCCATGGCCTGGAGTTATTCCTCTGATAGTTTTAATTGGCTTGGTGGCCTTGACTCATTTATTCTCCAGGGTTTCTCTGCTAAACAGTTTTATGGGGACTTTAAAAGTTAGCACTGTTAAAAGTTAGCACTATTTGTCAATCCCTCTGCCAATCTCATTAAAGAACCAAAGTTTTGCATATTTTTTGAGCTTTTTTTTCAACTTGTTACTTAAGTCCCTTGGGTCTTGTGGAAGGCAGTCAAGAACAAAGATGTGTGCCAAAGCACTTTTTTATGTTGTCAGATCCTAAATCCGATGAATTGCTTCTCATTTAGAGTGTCCGTCATCATTCTCCACTGCCAATGATCTCTGCCAAAAGCTGGAGGAGATGCAGCAGTTTCAGAAAAGGGAACCGGATAATGATGAGGAGGTGGATATCCTAAATTTTACGGAGCCACTGAAAATACACATCAAAAAAGAACAGGAAGAGAAACAAGATGAAATGAAATTCTTCTTGGCATCAGTACCAGCATCTGAATTTGTCAGCGAGACCACCCAGAAGGTAAAGAGAAGTGTGATCCACGGGGGCTAATGAGGAGAGAGCAGATAATACATAAAGATAGCGGAGGAAATAAAGATTTCAGGAAACTTCAATCAGATGGATCACCAAAACACCTTACAAGTTGATTCATTGGGATGGCTCTGTGTACATGTATTGTTATAGATTTGTGCGCATACACACATTGTAAATCACTTTTTCAAGCTCTGTTTTTTACCCACCACTGGTAAAACCATGGTTTTGCTTCCTTCATCTACCTACACTTACCCAGCTGTTCTTGCCAAGACGAGGCAGTAGTAAGAACAGATTGCATTTCACAGTATCTCTCCCTGCCCACCACTGCCTCCCTCTAGCTGTGCTTTTTAAGCCTCATCTCAAGTGGAAATCCAGTTCTCCAGAAATAAATGAGAAGCTCCTGAAACCAGTGCTTGAATCACAAAACAAAGATCACTATCTTGAGGACAGGGATCCCAACTTTTGACTTTCTTTATGTCCCCCAAGTAACAATTACAGGGTTAGGCACTCAGTAAATATTTTTGATAATGATAAGAATAAATGTGGTATTCATTAAGTGCTTCCTATGTGTCAAGCATTGTACTAAGCATGGGGGTGGATAGAAGATAATCAGGTCCCAACATGGAGCTCACATTCTAAGTAGGAGGGGGCACAGGTATTGAATCGCCACTTTGCAGATGATGAAACTGAGGCACAGAGAAGTTAAGTGACTTCCCCAAGGTCACACACAGCAGACAGGTGGTGAAGCTGGGATTAGAACCCAGGGCCTCTGATTTACAGGCCCTTGCTCTTCCCGCTAGGCCATGGATCCTTTGGGAGCTGGGAGAAAATTCAAGGTGGCCCAAGAGTAAAAAAGCTAAGTAGTCAGATAGTGATATTTATTGAGTGCTTACTGTGTGTAGAGCACTATACTAAGTGCCTGAGAGTGTACAGTATACCAAACACATTCCCCTTACCTATGTCATTTGTCAAATGGTTTGCCACCCATTCTGTGCAAATCAGTAGTTTATCCCTTTTGACTTTTGGCAAGTAGACTTGATCTTTTGAACCATTCTTTGGAAGGTGAGTGTGGAGGCTGAAATAGTTCTGATGTGACAGTGTTTGGGAATTGATGGGGCCATCTTTCCTCTCCCATTCTTGCAGATAGGAATTTCTCTGCAACCCGTGGAGCTCCACAAGAACGTGTACGCGTCGGCTATCGAGGATATGATTTTAAAGGTGGGCATCCAGCGGAGAAGGAAAGAGGCTTTGGCAACTTGGGAGTAGTTGTTGACTTCTGGGAACAGGGCAGGCTCTAATCAGCTCTGTACCGGGGCTGTTTGCTTCACGTGTCTTTTGTTATTCCACCATGTGATCTCTGTGTGATTTCTTAGCTCACTGTAGAGTGTAAATTCCATGTGGTTCTGATCTTTCAAAGAAGCAAGTAAATTCGGGGTTAGAGCATTATGTGAGAGTCTGACTTAACTGCTAAAGCCAATTTATTTAGTTGCCAGCTGCCTTCCAAAACGTTTTTGAGGTCATTCAGTAATATCATGAACCATTTGTGAAACATCCCCAAACTAAGATTCAGTTCATTCAGTGTTTTCAATAAGAAAAGTCAGGCAGTGCCTAGGCTTAACATTCACTTCTGTTACCTTGATTTCAGGCCACTGAGCAGTTGGTGAGTGATATTCTGAGACAAGCGTTGGCAGTGGGATACCAGACAGCTTCTCACAACAGGTACAGTCATTTCCCGGTTGGATATGTTGGCCTTGGAAAACCTTGGGTAAAATTCAGTGTCTCCCTAAACTTCCTGTTGCCAAACCATTTCGGTGACAATTTGCCCCCTCTCCCCGAGGCTATTTTGGGTACTGCCCGGACACACTCGTGCACAGAGGAATGTCCTCATTCACTAGTAGACTGAGGGTGGTAGGTGGAGCCTCACCAAAAGGCAATAGCATCAGAGTAACTCTGGTGGCCTCTTCCCCCAAAACTTGCTGCCACCTCCTCGTCCACATCAGGTTCCATGAACGACCTCATGGGCCTTTAGCCTGGTGTCATTTGGAGGGCTTGGAGATGACCGGGGAGAACTGCTAACAAGAGTTTGTCCAGCCAGTTCCATTTAAGCTACATGGCCGGGTGGCCTCAGAACTGTGGAGAGCCCCAAGCCCACCGTGGGGGGAAGGATCTAAAGCTTCATATGGCAGACAACCCCAGGAATGCTCTTATGTGCTAGGACCCAAGGCACCCACCCAGTAGAGACTGAACCAGACAGTCTGAAAGGTCAGGTTTTATTGTTCTTTGTAAAAGACTCTTAGTGGAACAGCTCAAAACAGAACCACTGGAATAGGGTCCTTGGAAAACCATTAGCAATGTCCTAGTCTCATATGCAGACAAAGAGCAGTAGATGGCAATTAATCTTGCAGCTCCCTGGGCTGTGGGAAGCATCAGGAAGAGGCCAGTGGTTTGTTTGCAGTCTTGTAGTGCACCAGTCTCCACCACCTAGTTTTCAGAGAGGAAAATGAACCCCTTGACGTTCTCTTCTCGAGACCTTGTCAGATGTCTGAAGGTGAGGAAAGCGAACAATACCATCATTATGTATTATTATTATTATTGATGGGGCAGGAAGAAGAGCCTCAATTTGCAGCAGGAGAGATTGTCTGGTTAGGAAGAATTTCTCAACATGATAATACCGAGCAAAGCTGCAGAATGGCCTCACCTGAAGGAAGGATGGTAGATTCCTCTTGGAGGCTTTAGATATGGGAGATGAACTAGGTGGCTGATTGAATTTTCTCCCAGATTGGTGATTTCTCTTGTTTTAAGCATGACTGTTTTCCAGGAGCTTCCTCTGAAAGAAAGCCTCCAGTTTATTGTCCCAGATTTCCTCCCCTTACTCCTTTCAAAAGATTCTGATGACAGGCTGGGTGTGGAAGTGGGATTACTTAACAGATCCAAAGGTGTCAGCATGATCCAGGGGGAAAGGCTCTGGGAGTTGGAGACTTAGATTCCAATTTTAGCTCTATCTGCTGTGTTACTTTGGGCAAATAATTTAATCCTCCTATGCCCCTGGAGATGAGGAATGGTATCATATGCTGCTCCTTCCCAGGGAGGTTGCAAGGAAAAGATGAATTAGGTGTTGGGAAATGCTTTGGAAAAATCAAAATACTATACAAATCAAAAGTTATTATTCCCTTTCCTCCAAAACCTCATTCCTAGTGCTGAATGACTATATCTGTTCAGTTGATCTATTCATTGGTAATACCCTTTGATTTATTTGGTGCAGGACTCCAAGAGAGATTACCATCATGAATATTCATCAAGCCATCTGTAACATTCCCTTTCTTGACTTCCTCACAAACAAACACATGGGGATATTAAATGAAGAACAGTGAACGAAGATAACCCAGAAAGGCAAGATTTAAAGACTGTACCATAACAAAAATCTGTGGACTGTACCAATTCTACCTTCTCAGGATGGATGCTATTCTTCTGCATATACACTTAATAACATTACTAGATCATTTTTGCTTCCTAAACAAGCACCTTAATGGAACGAAGGAGTGCTGTTACACATCACACTTTTAGACTTCTGATGGTAAATGAAATATTATTAGTCAATTGGCTTATTTTTTCATTGTTGGCATGCAGACTGGAAAATAAGGCAGGAACAAAATCAAGATGACCGGATTTGTTTTTGGTCATCCTGGCACTGATTCTGTTCCTTGACATCTCCCACTATGAATTCTTTGGAGAGGGTTACTTGCTAGAGACAGCTATTCAAGGCTCCATCTTCATGGTGAAGATTCCACCTTGAGCAGTAGCAGCTAATCAAAGTGAGTTTGGAGGGAGTTGATATTTTTATCCATCAATTCCTGGGCCTATTCTCTGTCCCACAACTCTTTCCCTGGCTACTTCTCAAGGAGAAATCTGCAACAAGAGAACACCAAATTTGCGTTTTTCTCTCTCTTTGCAGAGACGTGGCCACTGCAGGGATTTTAAGCCACATTAGGATATGGAAATCACGTTGGAGGCAGACAAAGGAGGTAATGACCCGGAGACAAGTAGACATTTAAGGGAAGGCCACAGAGTATTGTCTCAGTGAAAATGAACTTGCCAAAGTTCTGTCCCTGTGGAGAACGTGACCATATCCTGTCCTTTAGAGAAGGCTCCGAGACAGAGAGAAAACTCCCCCCAGTAAACCTCCCACCAGCAATGGAATGGTCGGGAATAGACAGCACTTCAGAATCCTGGCAACCACGAAAAGGCTAAGCTGCCTTTAAGGATAAATGTGTTGCCTCCCACATGAGGTTAGTTTGCATTGCTCTGTGATGTCTTCTACCTTGCACTACCATGTTGGCAGAAAAATCCACAGGATGACTGGCTGATGGGCTCCGTGGTTGAGGATAATAAATCACCCTTTCCCAGACAGTCGGTTTAGCCGAGTGGCAATCCCTCAGACCCAGTGTGTCGGGATTGCTTTGCCTGCAGTGAAAACAACAGGAGAAAGGCAGGCGTGTGAGCAGCCTCTCCAGTCCCAAACCAGGAAGGGGTAGTCCCCTGGAGCAGAGAGGAAAAGAAACCTTTTCACGGAAAGGTAAGAGCGGTAACAAATAAATGCAGAGCAGGGGTACCAAATTATGAAAAGCCCCTAAGTAATGAGAAGCAGCATGGCTCAGTGGAAAGAGCACGGGCTTTGGAGTCAGAGGTCATGAGCACTGCCATGACCCAGCTCTGCCACTTGTCAGCTGTGTGACTGTGGGCAAGTCACTTAACTTCTCTGTGCCTCAGTTACCTCATCTGTAAAATGGGGATTAAGACTGTGAGCCCCACGTGGGACAACCTGATTCCCCTGTGTCTACCCCAGCGCTTAGAACAGTGCTCTGCACATAGTAAGCGCTTAACAAATAACATTATTATGGTGTTCTGTGCCCTGCAGGAATGGATGGGTCAGTAAGGGTGAGAGGACCCAGGACGCCTTGCCTTTCTTTTCTAACTTTCACGCCAGTGACGGTGGGAGGGGGGTTGTGTTGAGAGAACAGAGAATGAAGCCGTTAGAGAAGACATTCCAGCATGGCAGCATTTGCTCCGTCACCCTGTTTGTTGCTGATCCCTTCTCCGGGAGGTGGAGGGAGTCGAAGAGATGAAAATTCGATTCAGCAGAGAATGTGGTATTGTATCCTGAACTACTAATGGCATTTAACTTGACTCAAATTGTCATCCTTTTTCTTAAGCACCCAGAACAGATCTTTTTTGAGATTTAAAATGTAAAAGCATTTATATAAGATGATCTGTGAAATTGAATTCTCAGCCAGGGAAGACCTGCCCCTGCTACAGAGATGAATAAAATCAGATGAGCTAAGACCATGAATAATTGAATAATTCCAAGAAAAGTGATTTAGCCCTTCAGATGTATTTGTATTATAGTGTATAATATATGTGTGTAACATATGTCTACAATAAATTTTCTTTTCATATACATAACGAGATGGTCAGACTTCGAAACCCCCGCTAAATGTCATTATCTAGAGAACCATAATTGGTCTGACCAGCACCAGGTCCGAGTGGTGGTCTTCCCAGCTCAGGATCTGGTCCCCCCATGAAAGGAGCAACAGAATGTATGGAGGAATCATGCGACGATGATCAGCAATCACCCAGTAGTAACTGCAATGTCTTAAGCCTGTCAAACGGCAGGGACTGTCTCTGTTGCCGACTTGTTCATTCCAAGCGCTTAGTACAGTGCTCTGCACATAGCGCTCAATAAATACTACTGAATGAATGAATGAATGAGATTCCTGGGAAGGCCAGGGAAGAGCCCCCTGCAACAAACTTCTGAAACTTGACCCCTTTTGCCAAAAATAAAGAGCTACTTCAATAGACCTACATTTCCCCAGAACTTTAAGTAACCTTTGCCAGGAAAGCTTTTGCCTCCATAAGTTATGCAGCCTCAGAGGGAGTAAAGAAGAATGACCCAAGTGAAGTGCAGAAAGATCTTGGTCCGTGTTCTGCTTGCAACCACAAACCTGCAGAAGGATCGGAGAGTTATTCAGAGCAGTAGAGAATCTATATCATCTCCAAAGGGTAATGAACCCGCTCAGCTGGATTGACCTATTCCAGGCTATATCTGGGCTTGTTCTATTCAGAAAGTGTTCCTTCTGGTCTTCTCTCTGGAACCTGCTGATTTCCAAGCGCTTAGTACAGTGCTCTGCACATAGTAAGCACTCAATAAATACTAGTGAATGAATGAAAGAATGTCACCTGGGGCAAACATCCAATTTACCTAAAGTCATCAGCTGGGCAAGAACAGCATGGCCTAGTGGAGAGAATACGGGCCTGGGAACCAGGAGGACCTGGGTTCCGATTCCAGCTCCACCACTTGTTTGCCGTGTGGCCTTGGGCAAATCGGTTTACTTCTCTGTGCCTCAATTCATCTGTAAAATGGGGATAAAGATCGTGAGCCCCATATGGGACAGGGATTGTGTCCAACCTGATCATCTTGTATCCACTCTAGCGCTTAGAATAGTGCCTGGCACATGGTAATTGCTTAACACATACCATAAAAAAAAGAACCCAGAAACCTTCTAGAGGGCCAGTGGCTTCTGACGGCTCAACCTTACCCCCTTATTCCATGGAACCCAGAGGCTCAGACTGTCCTCTACGGAATGTTTGGATTCTTAACCCTCGCTCCCACTCGATCTTTCCACAGGTTTGGATGGGACTGAATTCTCTAGGGAACTGCTCAATCCTTAGGAGAAATGTACCATGCGGCCCTATCCGAAACATAAGAATTCACACATAAGAACCTAAGAACATGAGCATGAGGGTGTCAGTAGTAGTTAAGCCCAATGGACCATCCAGCCCAGATTCTGTCTCCAACAGTGGCAAACAACCCTTCTTATCTATCCAGCTATCAATCATATTTAATGAGCACAGTAAATGCTCTGCACTACTCATTGTGCAGAGGTGGTAAACATGCTTCTTGCCCACAATGAGTTTACAGTCTAAGGTGGTTGGGGACTTGTATTTTTACATCTCTAAACATTAGGCTCTAAAGTCACACAACCCATAAGGACTGCTTGTCCAGTAATTTATCCAGGATAATTAATATAACTGGGCACAGTGGGTCTTTTTTCAGTAATGCTGTTTCAAGCAGAGCCCCTAAACTGTACTTCATTCCTGGAATTTAGAGAGAAGTGGTTTGCTACATTGTCATGTTTCTACAAACCACATTGTAACAGTCCTGAAACTGTTTGGAAGGTTGCCAACTAGCTTTTGAGGGGTTGAGTGAAGAAAAATCAACAAGCAAAGCTAATTTCGCTATGATAATACAAAGGATAATCACATGAGGATTTAAAAGATGACAGCAGGATCTCCATATGAGTTGGGTTCTAGAATATCATTTGAGGCTCTGTAATGGGTTAAAAATTCTCTGTGCTTTTTCAATTCTATTATTTTCCATCTGTTAATCATTTCTTAAAGAAAAAAAAACCTGCTTCTACTCATCAACTGATCTCACCACCTACTTTAGACTTCCCAGTGCCCCTGAGCCTACTAAGATGTGGGCAACAAGATACATTTCAGGTATAATCCAGCACAGTTTCCTTTTTCTAGGGGTAGGGAAAAGCATCAGAGGGCAAGTTCTGAAAACCAGTTCCTTGGGCTTACAAGTAGAGTTATTTGCTTTCTAGCTGAAGCTGAGCACAAAGTCACCAGGATTGCACTGGCTTTAGGGCCCTGGGAATTGGCCACCAAGAACAAAGCCTGGTATTTCTGTAGGCATTTTCCCTCTTCCTGATATAGAGTGGTTAGTTCACAGGCAATATCTTCAGTTCATTCCACCACCTGAATTAAAATCAAAATCAAAGAGCCTGCCATAAGCTCTTCCATGTTCACATTTAGATGCACTGTGACTAGAGGAAAGAGTAGAGGTAAGCTCCTTGAGAGCAAGGATTGTGCTTACTGATTCTCCCAAATGCTTAGCACAGTGCTCTGTCCAATGTAAGTGCTCAATAGATACTATTAGTTAAATGACAGAGTCATGAGACCTGGGCTCTAATCCTGCCTCTGTCACCTACCTGCTGGGTGACTCTGGGCAAGTCATTCCATTTATTTGCACCTCAGTTTCCTCAGCTGTAAAATGGGGATTCAAATAGCAGTTCTCCCCCCACAGCTTAGGACTGTGAGCCCCATGTGGAATGGAAACTGTGTCCAACTCGATTATATTGTATCTACCCCAGTGCATGATGCATAGTCAATGCTTAATACCGCTATTATTATGTATGGTATGCTGAACTATTTTCCAAATTAATTTACTCATTTCCAAAGTAAAATTCAAGAGTTTTAGCTCCCATGAGTAACTATATTCTCTTGCAAATCAAATCTAAGTGGAACCATCACTACCCCATCCATCCTCTTTCCTAATGGGCTGTTTTCCGGTCAGTCTTCAGCTGTTGCTCTAGAGGGGTGGTTTTATATTTGCCCTCAGCCTCATGATCTGCTTCAGAAAAGACTGAAGAAGAAGAAGAGTGGAGAACCTGAATGACTTTTATAGTAGTCAGACTATGAAGATGACCACTGTCTTCATTTAAAAGGGATACCAGCACAAGAAATGATTAAAATCTTTACTAAACTACAGCATCATAGAAAGATGCAGTTGATATAATGATAACAATAAGAATGGCATTTGTTAAGCACTTACTATGTGCAAAGCACTGTTCTAAGCACTGGATAGGATACAAGGTGATCAGGTTGTCCCACGTGGGGCTCACAGTGTTAATCTCCGTTTTACAGATGAGGTAACTGAGGCACAGAGAAGTTGTGTCTTGCCCAAAGTCACACAGCCAATAAGCGGCTGAGGTGTAATTTGAACCCACGACCTCTGATCCCAAGCCCGTGCTCTTTCCACTGAGTCACGCTGCTTCTCTCTGATGATGGTATGATATATGATCATGGCATAGAGAGGAGGAATAAAGGATGCTACATGTGGGGAGTCAGAAAGCTTTATGGCACTCTGTCCTCTTCTCCCCTCCACACCAAAAAATAAGAAAACAGCCTATACTTTGGGCTAGTAAAAACCCGAGCCCAAAACATGTGAACAAGGCCCAAGATGAATTATTGTTGAGCCTGAATGATCCAGAGAATTTCTTGGGAGACCTAATGCATTCCATAATGTCTTTCAAATAAAGTCACTGTCCTGTTTTATAGACATAAATTATTTTTTTTAAAATCTGGCACAGCTGCCTGAATGGTTGCTTCACTCTCTAGATAAGATTATGAAACTTCGAAAAGGTGCCTTGTCCAAGACCACGTAATGATACTTCAAGGAATAGAAGGGAGAAGACACTTGGATTTTTCCTCCTCTGTCAGAGCCCTGGTGAAGCCACAGTTTCCTCATGTGGCTTTCCTAGAATTCCCCTCCCTACTTTCCCCCTTGGACACCCCAGACCTTATTTCACTCTAGCCTCCAGACAATGCCCGTAGGACCTAAGGAAAAGGAACACTGGTCTTGAAAGCAAAAACAGTCTGAAAGGAACTGAAATAACACCACTGCGAAGAAAGGAAAGATAAGCCCCCACTTAACCTGTCCCCTTCCTTCTGGCAAGGCTTTACTGCCTCCAAATAATCGCAAAAGCACCATCAGCCTCCTCGGTCTTGCTGCCTCCTGTCTCTGCCCACTCCTCTCCTTACTTCACTCTGCTGCCCTCATTTTTTTCTAAAAAAAAAAAAAAGTTCCATCTGTGTCTCCCCACTCCTTTAGTGGTTGCCAATCCAGCCTCACATCAAACAGAAACTCCTCACCATTGCCTTTAAAGCATTCAATCAGCTTGTCCCCTCCTACCTCACCTAGCTGATTTCATACTACAAACCAGCCCACACATTTCATTCCTCTAAAGCCAACCTACTCACCGTACTTCCATCTCTATTTGGCATCACCCTCTTGCCCGTGTCTCCACGATCTCTATTTTGCCGTCACCCCCTTGCCCACGTCTCTAGCTGGCCTGGAACTTCCTCCTCATTTATATATGATCTACCACCACTTTCCCCACCTTCAAACTCTTATTAAAATCACATGAGGCCTCATCTCCCTTACGCCCTCTCACCTTCTAAATCACTTATGCACTTGGATCTGTATCTCTTAAGCAACTTATCTTCACCCCACCTTCAGCCCAAAGCACTTAGTGTACATATACATAATTTAATGTCTGTCTTCCCATCTAGACAGTAAGCACTTTGTGGACAGGGAAAAACTCGGTTGTATTGTATTCTCCCAAATACTGGTACAGTGGTCTGCACACAGTAAGCACTCAAGGCATACAACTGATTGACTGAGCACCTGACTGGAAATATAGCAGGAAAGGGCCATGCGATTGCATGTCTTTCTGCACCTCCCATCTCCATTCTCAGAAATCCCAGCCCTTCAAATTTAACACAAGGAAACAGATAATTGAACACCTCCTTTCCCTTGGTCCAGGATCAACAAAACGGTTGACAGGCAAACGTGAAACTGCAACGACTAGTCCTACCAATGGGAGTTTTATGTTTGCCTTTGCGCCTTTCAGAATTTTCACCGTCTCTTCCTAAGCCAACCCAGGTGACGATTACTGATGCCAGCTAGGCACCGCCTTCGCTTAGGGTTTGATACCAGCGCGGCCCCACTTGCTAGAGGCGCCAAGAAATCTGGATAAGAGTCATCACCTGGTTTTACTGTTTGGCTTTTGACTTTCTGATGTGGAGTCAGCAGATCTCTCTGTTCCAGCCATTCGTTATCTTCAGAGATACACGGATAACCTAGAGCACAGAGACAACTTTTAATGTTTAGAGTCAATTCCTGAGCTCTGAACTCCGCACTGCAGCACAAAACCCCCAGCGGGAAACGTGAAAGGAAAAAAGGTCAAGAGCTTCAACTCATAGAAGCAACGTAGCCTAGGGAAAGAGTACGGACCTGGGAGTCAGAGGACCGGGGTTCTAATCCTGGCTCTGCCACTTCTCTGCAGTGTGGGGCAAATCACTTCACTTCTCTGGTCCTCATTTACCTCATCTGTAAAACGGGGATGAAGGCTGTGAGACCCATGTGGGACAGGGACTATCTCCAACCTGATTATCTTGTATCACCCCAGTGCTTAGTACAGTGCCTAGCACATATTAGGTGCTTAATACCATAAAAAAAGGTAGACAAGATAAATGAAAATAGTCAGTAGCCAAAATACATTTAATTTGTTAAATTACCTTTCAGTACACATGATAAAGTACAAGCTTATGTGTGTTGCCTTTGGGTTGACATCTCACTTAGAAATATAACAAATTAACAATTGAATATGCAGTACCATTTGGTCATTTAATAAAATCTGAGTTAAAAATGAACCAATAAATAATTAAAAACGGTATAAACTACCAGGCAGAGAGTCTTTTTGTTTTCATGTAGAAACATCTAAACATGCAAAAACGGTGCCATACAGAACACCTAGATCATCTTCACCCAGTAAATGATATTTTCCCCCAAATACTTGCCTTGGAAAGGGGAGCTTAAAAATGAATTCTAGGAAAAGACAAAAACCAAAAACGAATATTTAGAGACGATGAAGAGGAATCTACGGGAAGCCTGGAGCCCCAGGTGGATGAGAGGTAAATTCATCCGCATTTTCTAGAAGTGATCATAGTGCAATGCTTTACTCACACTTAAGTACTCCCTCCGAATAAGTGATCTCAGTCCCCATTTGGGGATGAGATTTTGTGGCCAACAGGGGTGATGGGCTAACTAACTTGGATGACAGACTCAATTAATCCAACCACTAGTTTGCTTCGAAGAAAGATTCAGGGGAAATTCCCAGGTGCCTCTCTCAACCGAGTCATTTTTCTTCCACAGCGAATGTCAGTTTGTGTCCCAAGGAGCCACCTGTTCCCTCCTTCTGAGTGGATGAGATCCCCAATCCTCACTTCATATGCGCTTCCCATTGTCAGACACTTTGAAAATGAAAATAATCAGGTCGATTCCATATTAACCGTTTTACACAAACCTTTAAAAAATACTCCATCCTGCCCCTATCGCACAAAAAATGATAAAACTAAGAAATGCTTTATTAAAACAATTGAAAGCACAATAGAAGCCTACAAAACCTAGTAGTCTAAAAAATAATCAACTTCCCTGTAATGATATTTTAAATGGTTGGTTTTAAATATGAAATTTCCAGAATTACATTCCACTCTTTTTTTGTAAAATAGATTTTCTATTTAACAATATTAGCATAACCAAGACAACAGGCAATAATGCAGAATTCTCAAGACAATATAATTTGTTTTTACAAGTTGTATAAGCAAAGTCGTTCATAAGAAGAGCCAAGGTGTGTCCTCTTTGAAAAAGATCAGCGGTTATCTCTGTTGTTTAAAATCCTTGTGTTGGCATCTTAGGAAAACAGGGAATTAAAAAAGTTCACAGTACTGCTTCTTTAAAGAGTCCTGGTACAGCAGTGCCATGCTGGCAAACACCAATTTGATTCAAAATAGCAACGATTAAAAAGCAAATTCTGCATATTTCCCAAATTAAAAAAAAAAATCAGCAATCCCTCGGGATCTATGTTTAGAAAAATCTAGTGTTGCACTTGCCATGGTTTCAATAGTGGGAGTAAAATATGCAACGACCTGGAGCAAAAACGATAAGACTTCCTTAAGGCCTACTTCCGAGGGGACTTTCCGGGTTTCAAATTTTGAAACCGACCATTTCCACTTGCAGCTTGTGTTTCCTGCAGGTGTCCTGGGGCCCCTGCCCACAACTTGCTCTGCTCAGCCACTGTTAGCCTTAAACATTATGCCAGTTGGCAGATGGTAATGAGCCTGTTTGGATGAAAACTGGGTCATTTTCCCCAGTGCCTGCGGGTACGAGTGTGGGTGTCGTTTTTTGCTAGAGAAGCAGCGTGGCCTTTTGGAATGAGCATGGACCTGGTAGAGGACCTGGGTTCTAATCCCAGATCCCCCAATCGTCTGCTGTGTGACCTTGTGCAAGTCACTTAACCTCTCTGGGCCTCAGATAAATAGGGATTCAATTAGCCTGTTTTCCCTCCTTAGACTGTGAACCCCAGGTGAGCTAGGGACTGTGTCCAACCTGATTAACTCGTATCTATCCCAGTGCTTAGAATAGTGTTCGACACCTAGTAAGTGCTTAACGAATGCCATGATAATAATAATAATAAATAAGGCCCAGACAACTACTGCTGGGTATCAACCAGAGACGACGTGTCATTAACAGAGCTGCACGTGCAGTACGTTAATTGAACACCTCTCATGAAGTTGCATAGCAATCAATTTGTACAGATGCTCCTCACTTCCTCCAAAAATCTCGTTCAGGAGCCCGGCTGGGCCCAAAAGTGGTGTTCAAACATTGAGAATTCGAGCTGGAGCCTGAAAGACAGCGGAAGGATTGGGGGAAAACTTGGTCTTTCCTTCTGGCACCTGCAAAACAAAAGGTGAAATGTCAACCAGATCTGGCTTGGGACTAACAGACACCCCTACGGCTACTGCGGCTCTGCTGTCATCGGGACCGTGGCTTGTCTTTAACCCCCTTAAGCCCCAGAAATGGCCAGCTAAGTGAGACTTCTTAATAAGGTACCCTCTTTCCAACGGATGGAGAAACAATATGAATTAATGGAAAAAGCTTGGGCCTGGGAGCTGGAGGACCTGGGTTCTAATGTCGGCTCTGCCGCTTGCCTGCTGTGTAACCTTGGGCGAGTCACTTAACTTCTCTGTGCTTCAGTTTCTTCAACTGTAAAATGGAGTTCGATACCTCTTCCCCCTCCTACTTAGACTGCACGTCCCATATGGGTCAGGGACTCTGCCCAACCTTACTAACTTGTATCTACCGCAGCGTTCAGAACGGTGCTTGACGCACAGTAAGTGCCTGACGAATACCATAAAAAATAGCTCATTCGGGTTTGTTTTTTTTTTAACATCTCCTATGCAGCCCACGAACCAGCAGAGCTTGTATACCAGAACTGTGTGTTAAAGGAGCAACGAGAAATATTTATAAAAGTTGTCTCTATTTCCTGCCCTGTTCGCTGGACCAGTCAAAAGAGCGTGAAATGTCTACTGACTTCAAAGGACTTACCTGTTAGACATGTGCGTGGCAAGGGTGTCTGTCACCCTGAAGGTCCCGAGGGACTTTCAATCAATTGTATTTATTGAGCACTTACTGTGTGCAAAGCACTGTGCTAAGCGCTTGGGGGAGTATAATGTAAAAGTTGGTAGACACGTTCCCTGCCCACAAGGAGCTTCCAGTTTAGAGTCAATAATTAATCTTGAGACTTGAGTTACTTGGGATGGGGCAGGTGGGCCCAAAGTCAAGCCCAGAGAGGGGTGGGGAACCTCATTCAGCCTCCCTTAGCCTCCCTTCCTCCTGCTGCCTGTCCACTACAGGCAGGGGGCTGGGGAAGAAGGAGATTCTGTGCCTGGTAAAATGAACTTTTTTTTTTTACTTTGATTTCATTTCCTGCTGAGCTGAACTGCTGCTGCAGTCTAAGCCAATACCACTCTGAAACCATGGCCTATCAACCACCTTAAAGACGCTACTTCTATTTTCCCTTTAGGAGTTGTCGTGGCTAAGCCGGAACTTTTTTTTTTTTTTTCAATATTTGGGTATGGTAGGACCGGACCCCAATTTTGGAATCTGTCGTTTTCAGACAAAAGCAGATTGAGCCCTAAAAATGCAGTCAGTGTATAATGCACATGGGTATCAGATGAAAAGGGGCTTGTTGTGCCCACCACTTGTGACTGACTGATTGGCTTTGCCTTTCATATTCAAAGATGGAGTTGCGAACATCATTACTAGGCTCTTGTCTGGTGAGCAGGGAACTAGCATTGATGGTTAGGATAAAGTTTAGAGGTCACTTTGGTTCAGTTTTCTGATCCCAGGGGACCTACCTATTTCCCCTCCAGTTTCAGCACTGGTGCCAAGATGTGGTCATTGAACTCTCATTAAAATCATCTTGAGAGAGGTCAGTGTTGACTGAAATAAACCTAGAAGCTTACAAAACTGGAAAAAACTAAGAAAGCTTCCTTACGTTAATAGCAGTAATACTTATTAAGTGCCTGCTCTGTGCAAAGCACTACACTGAGCACTCGAAAATAATACATGGGTGAGACTTAGGCATGGTCCCTGGTCAAGGGGCTTATGTATGTATGTACGTATGTATGTATATGAGTGTATGTATGTGTTGCGGGGGGTGGGGGGAGGGAGAGAGGGGAGAGGCAGAGGAAATAAAGACAATTTACTATCATTAACCATTTTTTTTCTGCCCTCAAAATATTACCCTGAAATGCTGTTAGTAGCATTAACACAACTTCCTGGCTCATTGCTAGACTCTCCAAAGGTCACTATAAGTTTGAATCGACCATGCTAACTGGATATTCACAGATCAAAATTATGATCATTATCATTAGTTACCGATAACGATCTCATTCAGCGCCTGACTTTCAAGGAGAGAGCTAAGCAATCTGTAAAGGGCATTCATTTTTTTAAGCCACTAGGGAATCATTTAAAGCATTACTGCAGCTCTGCACCATTTATGCAGCAAGTTCTTAAGCAGTCCCCTAAGGGCATCAGTGCTCCTCTCAAAGTGCCCGGTACTATAACCACTCTCTTACACAGATCAGTCAGATCGTACTTATTGAGTGCTTAGTGCGTGCAGAGCACTGTACTAAGCACTTGAGAGAGTACAATATAACAGAATTAGTAGACACCCTTCCTACCCACAACAAGCTTACAGTCTAGAGGAGGAGACAGACATCACTATAAATAAAAATATAGATATATGGGGCTGAGGGGGAGGCGAATAAAGAGTGCAAATCCTAGTGCATGGGCAACGCAGAAGGGAGTGGGAGAAGAGGAAATGAGGGCTTAGTTGGGAAAGGCCTCTCGGAGGAGGTAGATGTGCTTTGAAGGTGAGGAAAATGAAGGTCTGTCAGATATGAGGGAGAGAGGGAATTCCAGGCCGGGGGCAGGACGTGGGCGAGAGGTCTGCGACGAAACAGACGAGATGAGGTACGGTGAGTAGGTTGAAAGCGGAGAAGCAAAGTGTGTGGGGAGAGTTGTAGTAGGAAATCGGAGAGGTAAGGTAGGAGGGGGCAAGGTGATTGAGTGCTCCAAAGTCTACGGAGAGGAGTTTCTGTTTGATGCATTGGTGGATGACCAACCACCGCAGGTTCTTGCAGAGTGGGGAAACACAGACCGAAGGGTTCTGTAGAAAAATGATCCAGGCAGCAGAGTGAAGTACGGACAGGCAGCAGAGTGATGTAAGGACTGGAGTGGGGAGAGTCAGGAGGCTGGGTGCTGGGCAGCAAAGGAGGAGGCTGATGCAGTAATCAGAGACGGGATAAGATAGACAAGTCTTTAGATTAATGAGGTAGCAGTTTGGATGGAGGTGATGGCGAAATCCTACCCAGGCATAGGACAAGGCCAATGAGGGGCTGTTACTCACCCACATGGATTGCCTGTAGCGATAGATCCTTGCCGGGTTAATGAGGTGGACCCATAAAGAACCTGTCTGTTTACTCTCCCAAGCACTTAGTCTACAGTGGTCTCTGCACCCAGTAAGCACTCAATCTATATCACTGACTGATATCCTGATATTCCCAACTCTCCTTTCAATTGCTGCCCATACCTACCCCATCACTTACTATGGTGCTTGTTACATAGTAAGTGCTTCAATCAATCATTTATTGAGTACTTACTCTGTGCAGAACACTGTCTTCTAGATTGTACACTCATTGGGAGGCGGGAATGTATTTGTTATATTATATCGTACTCTCCCAAGCACTTAGTGCAGGGTTCTGAACAGAGTAAGGGCTCAAAAAATACTTGGAAGAGTAGAACAAAACAATAGACACATTCCCTGCCCACAACAAATCTCATATCCCAATTATTATATTTTGGTGAGGTGAATGCGGGAGGCAGTGGCGGGAGGGGAAGTGGTACAGACAGAAAAAGGGTAAATTCTCAAGAAAAATTACCCCAAAGAGAAAAATAATTCTATTAATATAGGCACCTACACATACTATAAGCCCGTCAAACGGCAGGGACGGTACCTGTTGCCGATTTGTTCATTCCAAGTGCTTAGTACAGTGCTCTGCACATAGTAAGCGCTCAATAAATACTATTGAATGAATATTGCTGTTTTTCCCAATTTCAGTTTGCAACAAACTGCTTGAGCACACTGCAACCCAGGCCATTCTGAGGTCCAATGCTAAAAGTAAGACTCCTCACGTGAGCACGGTAGCTCGGGCAAAGCTCACCCCAACGGAATGGTCCCATACACGAGAAAAGGCCTTTCTTTTTCTTCTCTTTATCTAACCAAGAAGTAGCAACCAGCCTCTGGGAGGCCTAATGCCAATCTGCTCCTAGCCCGACACCAGTCTGCTGATGTTTGGTGAGAGGTACAGAAGGGGTCTTGATATTGCTCCCCCAGGCTTTTCCCGCATCGGTTATGCTGCAAGGACAAAACCCGCTGGGCCGCGTTTTGGTCTCGATCCGCTTCTAACACAGATGGCGCCCGGCTGACAGTTCTTCAGAAGCCTGTCCAGAACGTTTCTGCCTGGAAGCGAGAGGCCCCAGGGGTCTCCCAGTCACCTCTTTTGCTTTGCTTCTTGAAGATGGTGATTTGGTGGCATCTCTCAAATTTACTAAGCACTAAATTTAAGTCCTGGGAGAATGGGGTCCTGTCATATTGGTACTGCACTTTAGATTTACTCTGTTTAGCCCCTGAAAAATTTGACCATATATATATATATATACACACATATATATATATACATATGTATATGTATAAACATACAGAGAAGCAGTGTGGTTTAGTGGAAAGAGCCCAGGCTTAGGAGTCAGAGGTCATGGGTTCTAATCCTGACTCCGCCACTTGTCAGTTGTGCGACTCTGGGCCAGTCACTTAACTTCTCTGTGCCTCAGTTACCTCTTCTGTAAAATGGGGATCAAAATTGTGAGCTCCAAGTGGGACAACCTGATAACCTTGTATCTATCCC
The DNA here is from genome assembly GCF_004115215.2 of Ornithorhynchus anatinus. Lineage (NCBI taxonomy): Eukaryota > Metazoa > Chordata > Mammalia > Monotremata > Ornithorhynchidae > Ornithorhynchus > Ornithorhynchus anatinus. The sequence goes on along the minus strand of NC_041728.1, from coordinate 123,835,426 downwards.
AATGCTTAGGACAGTGCTTGGCACATAGTAAGTGCTTAACAAATACTCTTATTATTATTATTATATACGTGCATACGTACAAGTATTTATTTATATCTATAAGCACAGATTTACTGTTTAACCCTTGAAAAATCTGAGTGTATGTTTATACATATATATCTACATATGTACATGAGTATCTATATGTATATACTCCCGAATTGTACATTCCAAGCACTTAGTATTGTGCTCTGCACACAGTAAGCGCTCAATAAATACAATTGAATGAATGACTATAAATTTACTTTGTTTAACCCCTGAATAATTTGGCTATATAGGTACATACCAAGCAGCATGGCTCAGTGGAAAGAGCACGGGCTTTGGAGTCAGGGCTCATGAGTTCGAATCCCAGCTCTGCCACTTGTCGGCTGTGTGACTGTGGGTAAGTCACTTAACTTCTCTGTGCCTCAGTTCCCTCATCTGTAAAATGGGGATTAAGACTGTGAGCCCCACGTGGGACAACCTGATTCCCTTGTGTCTACCCCAGCGCTTAGAACAGTGCTCGGCACATAGTAAGCGCTTAACAAATACCAACATTATTATTATTATTATTATTATATATGACTATCTAGATATAATATAATACATATATCTTATTCCATTTATCTGGTTTTTAAAACAATTTTGCTGAGGTGATGCCTCAAAAAAGTATCTATGGAACAGGAATTAGGTCCATTTTCCCAGATGGAAAAACTGAGGGCTGGAGAGGTACCAGAGTCAGCAGACCTGGAACTAGACAAAGAAATCCTCATCAAGCTCTTTAGCTCTAGTGCTCTCCACAACCAGATTTCAGAGATCATCTCACCAACGCAATCCAATGGCAGCTTCGAAGAACAAGGTTGTAAAAATTATGGGGTGGGGGGGGCCGGGGGGGTGGGGGGGTAGGGAGGTCAGCCAAAATGACCACTCCCCAAACCTGATTGCCCTGGGCTTTTATCTGGCTCTGTCTTCATTCATTCCAGGGCCCACCTGACTCTCTTCCAATCCAACAAAACAATCTGCCCCCCCTGCTGAAGAGGCTTCTGCATTCTGCTGGTCGCTTCCATCCCCTGCCATTTGTCTGGGGCTGATGGAATTTGGGAAACAGAGGACGCTTAGCTCTCTATTGCTTGTTTGTTCTTTTTAACCTTTGCCTCTGAGAGCTAACACTTCTACCCATCCTTATGCTAATTAACAACGTCTAGCACATTATCCCGGAGGGTATGTACTTCCCATAATAGGATTAATGATCTACCATTATATAGCCCCAATCTATCAACTGCCTCACTCTATACACTGCTAGGAAACAAGGATACAGTGAGAGTGCGGCTGTTGCTATGCAAACTATCACCACCACTGAAAAAACAGATGAAATCTGCAGACAGTGAGGAGGGCAATCGCAGAAACAGTACAGTCAGAAAGCAGGGTGACCTAGTAGAAAAAGGCTTGTTTCTGTGAAGGCACTGGGCCCAAGTTCTAGTCCTAATTTGGGCACCGGTATGTTGGGTGATCTTGGGCAAGTCATTCAACCTTGTTAAGCCTCTATTTCTCATCTGTAAAATGGAAAGAAGATACCTACTTTTCCCTGTTAGATTGTGAGGGTCGGGGCTATGTCCAGTCAACTGAGGGTACTTATTGAGTGCTTACTGTGTGCAGAGCACTGTAATAAGGGCTTGGGAGTATTAGATAACAGAGTCAGTACACACATTCCCTGCAATCTGATGATCTAGTATGTACCTGGCATTGAGCACAGTGTTTTCACTCACAGTAAGCACTTAATAAATGCCACTTCTATAATCCTCAGACTAGCCCTGTGAGGTAGGAAAAGGTGGATATTATCCCCATTCAAGAGATGAAAAAACAAGAAAGAAGAAAGGTAGGAAGCAATATGGCCTAGTGGAAAGAGCATAGGCCTGGGAATCAGAGGACCTGAGTTCTAACCCTGGCTCTGCCATTTGTTTGCTATATGACCTTGGGCAAGTCCTTTAACTTTTCTGCTTCAGTTACCTCACCTGTAAAATGGGGATTAAGACTGTAAAATACTACTTGGGTATTATTATTATTATTATCTTCAAGATAAAACGCAACCATCACCACAAAGCCAAGCTGATTTTCAGGTTGAAATGTGAAATTACCTGCAGCCTCTCAGAATGCTCCATACCCATCTCAGGTGGTCACCCTCCTTCCCAAGGCTCATGCTCCCTTAAGACTGTAATCTGCTCAGTCTTTATGACCAGCATCATTATTAATATCATTAATATTAAGAATAATGATGAAGAAAATAATAATAATAATGGTACTTGTTAAGTGCTTACTTTGTGCCACACATTGTTCAAAGCGCCAGGGTAGATACACACTAATCAGTTTAGACATAGTATCTGTCCCACATGGGGCTCCCAGGCTAAACAAAAGGGAGTAGAAGTCAATCCCTATTTTGCAGATGAAGTAACTGAGGCAAAGAGAAGTTAAGTGACTTGTCAAAGGTCATACAAGAGAAACATGGCAGAGCCAAGATTCCAACCCTGGTCCTCCTACTTCCAGATTTAAAGTGGTACAAGTGATTCCACGCAGTAAAGACAAGGGAAAAAAAATGCCTTGGGAAATGTCCTTATTATCCAATGTATTCAGGAAATATTAATAATAATAATGTTGGTATTTGTTAAGTGCTTACTATATGCAGAGCACTGTTCTAAGCGCTGGGGGAGATACAGGGTAATCAGGTTGTCCCACATGAGGCTCACAGTCTTAATCCCCATTTTACAGATGAGGTAACTGAGGCACAGAGAAGTTAAGTGACTTGCCCACAGTCACACAGCTGACAAGCGGCGGAGCCGGGATTCAAACCCATGACCTCTGACTCCCAAGCCCGTGCTCTTTCCACTGCGCCATGCTGAGGTTATTGGCAGCAGGGAGAGGGGACAGGAAGGGATTCTGTCCCCCTTTAAAATGCACCCTGCATACTGAGAAGGGATTGGCATATAGAAAATACATATATATTACAATTCAATAAAATCAAATGGCAACGACCGCCAAACCAGGGCACTTTCAGGAATCTGGAAGTTCTGATAACTCTGGAACCCCTGACGACCCCCAACAAATCTAAGATAGAAAGCTAAATCCTCAACGCCCTAGCTCCTGCACAATGAACATCTACCTCCTCGTTGGTCAGGGCTCTGCACCCGACCACATTCACGGCTTTTTAATAATAATAATAATAATAATAATAATGTTGGTATTTGTTAAGTGCTTACTATGTGCAGAGCACTGTTCTAAGCACTGGGGTAGATGCAAGGTAATCAGGTTGTCCCATGTGAGGCTCATAGTTAATCCCCATTTTACAGATGAGGTAACTGAGGCACAGAGAAGTTAAGTGACTTGCCCACAGTCACACAGCTGACAAGTGGCAGAGCTGGGAGTCGAACTCATGACCTCTGACTCCGAAGCCCAGGCTCTTTTCCACTGAGCCACGCTGCTTCCTGTGCTACTGACAATCCTCTATCTTCCACGGTTTCACCATGGCTTTTCTTGGCTGCAGAAAACACCCAACCCTTATATATTGCTGCACTGTACTTTCCCAAGCGCTTAGTACAGTGCTCTGCAAAGAGTAAGTGCTCGATAGATATGACTGAATGAAAGAATTTACCTTAAAATCTGCTCTGTAGCTGGTCTCCCGCACAGTGTTATCTATCGCAAGGACAGAGGTCTGTTTGGTCTTTATGGGTTTCGAAGGCTTCACTCCAGTCCAAGGCCGGTACTCCTGCCTGAAACAGGTTGGTTCAAAGTCAGTGCCCAGGGCACACTCAGGTTAGTTTGGAGTGGAGAGAGAGAGAGAGAGAAGGAGGAAGGGAGGGAAGAAAGCATGCACACAGGACATCTTGGAGTCTCCTACTTCCTCAAAGCTCCTTTCAGCTAGCTGAGCTGCAGTGTGCCAACGCCTCCCACTGGACAGGAAACCCACCCTGGGATGGGCAGGGCAGGGCAGCCGGGCAATGGCCAGAGTGGAGAAGGGGTGGCAGCCATTTTGTCTAAAAGCGCTAGAACAGCTTGGAAGTTGTGGAGTGCTTCCGGCTGGCTCCTCTGCCAAACCGCCCAAGCAGACTTTCAGGTTGGTGTTCAGAGTCCAAACTTATCTCAGAATCTCAGATGCAGAAATGGAGATTAAACCCATGATGTATTTAAAGACAGACAGAGCCAAGAAGCAGTGTGGCTCAGTGGATAGAGGAAGGACCTGGGTTCTAATTCCGGCTCCGCCACTCTGTTGTGGGACCTGGAGCGAGGCACTTCACTTATCTGTGCCTCAGTTACCTCATCTTTTAAATGGGAATTCAGACTGTGAGCCCCATGAGGGACAGGGATTGTACCCAACCTGACTGCCTTGTATCTACCCCAGCATTTAGAACAGTGCCTGGCACATAGTAAATGCTTAATACCATTAAAAAAAATAAAAGTTGTGTAGAATCAGTGTAATGGAAAGAGCACAATGCTGAGGAGTCAGAAGACCTGGGCTCTAGTCACAGATCTTCCACTGGCTTGCTTGGTGAACTTGGTCAAATCTCTTAGCTGCTTTTTCTTGCTCTCTCTCTCTCTCTTTTTAAAATGGCATTCGTTAATCACTTACTATGTGTCAGGCACTGACCTAAGCACTGGGGTAGATATGATCTAATTGAGCTGGACACAGTCATGTCCCACATGGGCTCACAGTCTTAATCCCCATTTTTTACAAATAAGGTACTTGAGGCACAGAAAAGTTAAGCGATTTGCCCAAGGTCCCTCAGCAGACAAGTGGCAGAGCTGGGATTGGAACCCAGGACTTCTGATTCCCAGGCCTGTGCTTCTTCCACTAGGCCATGTTGCTTCCCATATTTCTGTCTTGTTTATTTCATCTCTTGAATGGGGATAATGCCCACCTTTCTCTACCTCACAGGGATGTTGTGAGGATTATAGAAATGCTAAATATAATTTTAAAATCAAGGTTAGAAAATTGGTTTCCAGTGAAAGGATCTAGAACTTGGGGCTACCAGGCTTTCCCTTGGTTATTGGTAATATAACCTCCTTTTCCCTTCCTCTGTCTCCTTTCCTCCCTCTGCCTTCATCTTCCTCTACAGCTTGAGCTCCTTGTGGCAAGGGATCGTGTCTACCAACTCTTGCATGTGCTTAATACAATGATTTGCACACTGCAAGTGCTCAGTAAGTATCACCTAATGATTAATTCCCTGTCCTTCTTCCCTTCTTCTCAGGTCATGTGTTGTCCTCTTCTCTTTCTTCTTATGGTATTTATTGTTTACTATGTGCCAAGCACTGACCAGAGAGCCCTCTAGACTGTAAACTTGTTGAGGGCAGGGAATGGGTCTACCAACCCTTTGGAATTGTACTCTCCCAAGTGCTTAGTACAGTGCTCAGCACACAGTAAACACTCAATAAATACCAGTAAATGATTGGGATGAACGCAAGCTCATCAGGATGGACATAGTCCCCATCCTACACGGGGGCTCACAGACTACGTAGGATGGAATAGGACTGAATCCCCATTTTACAGATGAGGAAACTGAAGCACAGAGGAGTAAAATAATTTGCCCAAGATCTCACAGCAGACAAGTGGAAGAGTCTGGATTAGAAGCCAGGTCCCCAAACTCCCAGGCCTGGGCTTTTTTCCACTAGGGTCGTCCTTCCAATCTTACATCTTCCTATTCCTACCGGTTGCTGTTACAGACAGCTTCCTCCCAGGAAGACCCCATGGGTTGCCCCAAAACCTTGATTCTATAAACAGCTTCCTTAAGATCCACAGCTGGTCACCCCCTGCCCCCTCTCCCCTCAAAGCAAAGGTGAATTATGAGTAACCGGCTAAAGGATCAAACAACTTTAAAGCTTAAATGAGGCTAAATAATTGATGAGGCTCAAAGGGAGCGGCAGAGGAGAGCATTTCCTGGCATTAGTCCACAACTGCTAAATCTAGTTACCTGAACCCTCCCAGGGTGAGCGTTGTATTTAGAAAGAATGTACACATTCGGAGGCAGTTGAGATCAATCCAAAGATATTTAACAATAATAATAATAATAATAATAATGTTGGTATTTGTTAAGTGCTTACTATGTGCAGAGCACTGTTCTAAGTGCTGGGGTAGATTCAGGGTAATCAGGTTGTCCCTCATGAGGCTCACAGTCTTAATCCCCATTTTACAGATGAGGTAACTGAGGCACAGAGAAGTTAAGTGACTTGCCTACAGTCACACAGCTGACAAGTGGCAGAGCTGGGATTTGAACCCATGACCTATGAATCCCAAGCCCGGGCTCTTGTTAGGATCCATGCTGCTTCCCTATTTATATTTATTGAATGCTTACTGTGTGCAGGGCACCGTACTAAGCTCTTGGGAAAGTATAATATAATAGAGTTGGTAGACAAGTTTCCTGCCCACAGTGACCTTACAGGGTGGCGGGGGGGAGTAGACATTAATGATTATTTATTTAAAATTATGGATATGGATAAATTATGGATATGTACATAAGTGCTATGGGGCTGAGGGAGGGGTGAATAAAGGGTACAAATTCAAGGGCAAGGGCAACACAGAAGGGAGTGGGAGAAGAGGAAATGAGGGCCTAATCGAGGAAAGCTTCTTGGTGGAAGTGTGCCTTCAGTATGGCTTTGAAGGTAGGGACAGTGATTGTCTGTAGGCTACAAAGAGGGAGAGCACTCCAGGACAGAGGACGACGTGGGCGAGAGGTCGGTGGCATAGATAGATGCGATCGAGGTACAGTGAGAAGGTTGGCATTAGACGAGCAACGTATGTGGGCTGTGTTGTAGTAGGAAAGCAGGGAAATAAGGTAGGAGGGGGTAAGGTGATGGAAGGCTTTAAAGCCTACAGTGATGAGTTTCTATTTGATGCGAGATGGATGGGCAACCACTGGAGGATTCTGAGGAGTGGGGCAACAAGGAATGAGCAGTTTTGTAGAAAATGATTCAGGCAGCAGAGTGAAGTATGGGATGGCCTGGAATGCCCTCCCTCTTTATATCTGAAAGAAGATCACTCCCCACAACTTCAACGCCTTATTAAAAACACATCTTCTCCAAGAGGCCTTCCCCAACTAAGCCCTCATTTCCTGGTCTCCCACTCCCTGCTGCACTGCTCTTACCCTTGAATTTTCACCTTTTATTCACTCCTCCCTCAGCCCCGCAGCACTTAAGCACACAGTAAAGGCTCAATAAATACAACTGAATGAATGAATAACTGTAATTTATATATTTAGATTTATGTGTCTCCCTCCTCTAGACTGTGGGCTCGTTGTGGGCAGGGAATGTGTCTACCGACTGTCACATTGTACTCTCCCAAGTGCTTAGTACAGTGCTCTGCACACAGTAAGCATTCAATAAATACGATTGAGCCCCGTGGGATAAAGTTCATGCCTGATCTGATTATCTATCCTACCACTTACTACTGTCCCTGATACAGAGACAGTGCTTAACAAATTACCAATTTTATTAGGTCCAGCAGACCCCTGCTCTCCCCTACAACAGGGTTTGTCTGTAATCACATCTCTTTCAGGAGGTCTTCCAGTCAATCCATCAATCAATAGTATTTATTGAGTACAAAGCACGCATTTGGGAATGTACAGTACAACAGAGTTAGTAGACATGATCCCTGCCCACAAGAAACTTACAGTCTTCCCTGGTTGAGCTTTTACTTCCTTATCTTATTAGCCACCTCAGCACTTTCTTGTCCCCTAAGCTCTGGGGTCTTCACATCCCTACTGCTGCACCTATGTATGTACCTTTATACTCTAGTGTGGTATTTGTTGTTCAGTACTTACTATGTGCGAGCACTGTTCTAAGCACTGGGTTAGATACAAGATAATCGGGTTGGACGCAGTCCCTGGTCCACATGGGGCTCACAATCTGAATCCCCGTTTTACTGATTAGGTAACTGAGGCACAGAAAAGTTAAGCAACTTGCCTAATGTCACACAGCAGATGTGTGGCAGAGTCCGGATCAGAACGCAGGTCCTCTGATTCCCAGGCTCGTGCTCTTTCCACTAGGCCACACTGTCTCCCTGTAAATTCCCTGCCTCTTCCTACCTGTAATTTATTTTAGTGACCAGTCTGTAAGCTCCTTGAGGGCAGAGATCGTGCCTACTAACTCTATACTACTCTCTCAAGGGCTTAGTACAGTGCTCTGCACACAGTAAACACTCAGTAAACAGTAAACACTCCGTAAATACTATTGACTGATTGAAGGAGTTGGGAATTTCGGGGGTGGTGTCTGGCATGGGGAAGAGGGACAGAAGAAGGAGTCCGATCCTGGAATTGCAGAGCTATTTCCCGAGCTCCCTCCCTGGAGGGCTCGGAGTTCAGCCGGGCTTCTCCCTTCATCCTCCAGAGACTCCCCAGAGCTCTCACACTCGGAACGTCCTGCCGTCTCCTGCCTCTTCCCTGCCCTCTGCAGGCTGGGATCCACTGCCACCTTCTTTAGACTATCAGCTTCATGTGGGCAGGGCCCACACCCACCAACTCCGCTGTACTCTATTTTCCCAAGTGTTTAGTACAGTGCTCTGCACACAGCAAGCACTCAATAAATACCACTGATTGACAGGGTCCCTCTAGGGGCTCCTGGGTGCAGTAAAGAGGTATGGTGTGGGGGTGGGGGGCAGGGAGGAAGGCGGGGTGGAAGGCTGCTCATTTCACTTGGGTTTAAATTCAAGGTGCTGGAGACTGAAGGCAAGATCAAGGGGGCCCCGCTGGAGAAATCTGCTATTGTTCCTTTGGAGAGCTCAGATCTCAGGTAAACTGTGCCTGGTGGTATAAATCAGCAGCAAAGTATGCAGAACACCATGCAAAAAAAGCCTACTAGAACTAGGGGCTGGCAATGCTCCCAAGATAACTCCGGGGGCTCTTCATTAGCAAAGGCAGATGAAGGGCCCCATCAATCAATCATTCCATGTTATTTACTGAGCACCTACTGTGTGCACAGCACCCGTTTACTAACCTCTTGGGAGATTACAACAGTGTTAGTAGACATCATCCCTGCCCACAAGGAGCTTACACTTTAGCAAGGGAGTCAGATGCCGGAACAAATTACAAGCAGGGGAAAGGATATTTATGTGGCTTCCTGCCAAAGATCTCCGGGCAGAGACGAGCTACCTGGAGGGTCTCTCTGATTTGACTGGGGGAATCACAAGATGGGGCACTCACCCCAGGATGGAAAGTGAACCCCACAGCCAATGGCTTGCCATTAGGTTGGCTTCCCACCAGTGCCATTCCTCCCCTCTCCCCACCGCCCGCCACACACATACACTCAGTTCTAAGTGGAACAGCTCAAGCAGGGGGCTGTGGCTGCCTTGCCCTGCAGCTGCCACCAAATAATAATAATAATGGTATTTGTTAAGTGCTTACTATGTGCCAGGCACTGTACTAAGCACTGGGGTGGATACAGACCAATCGGGTTGGACGCAGTCCCTGTCTCACTTGGGGCTCACAGTCTTAATCCCCATTTTACAGATGAGGTAACTAAGGTAGAGAGAACTTACGTGATTTGTCCAAGACCACATAGCAGACAAGTGGCAGGACCGGGATTAAAACCCAGGTCCTTCTGACTTCCAGGCCCGTGCTCTATCCACTAAGCCACTCTGCTTCTTTTGGAAAGAGCTTTCATCCAACTGGGCATGCCATTCTGCAGTTCCACCTGACAGTGGGCATTTTCACCGATGTGCGGTTCCCCTCTTGGCACAGGGCACCCTAGAATGGATGGGGGCCCAAGGGGTCCCCCTGAGGAGGGGCAGGATTGGAGCAGCGTGGGTCCCGGCAGTAGGTGAGTGGGCGACACTGTTCTGGCAGCTCAATTCTCACAATGTCCAGGACTGAAGAAAACAGATCACCATGGTAACAGCACCGTTTCCTTGGCTTGGAGTCCAACCCCCCTCCCCCACGCCTCCTTGCCACACTCAGGTTGACCTCCCTCTGAAGAGAACAAGGAATTTGGGAATTTATTTTTACAGAAATGTTTTCAAATTTCACCAAAGCTGCAACGTGAACTAAAATGCTCAGGAGTTTAGGCTTTCACACAACACAATACACACAACACATAGACACACTATGTGTCTGCCAAGACAATCCCGGCTTGGCCATTTGTCAGCTGTGTGACTTTGGGCAAGTCACTTAACTTCTCGGTGCCTCAGTTACCTCATCTGTAAAATGGGGATGAAGACTGTGAGCCCCACGTGGGACAACCTGATTCCCCTGTGTCTACCCCAGCGCTTAGAACAGTGCTCGGCACATAGTAAGCGCTTAACAAATACCAACATTATTATTATTATTACACACACACACTCTCTCACACACACGTATCTATTTCCAGCATCATCTCAGCTCACTCCCATCTAGCCTCACCATCACTGGCCTAGACTGGCCTGTCTAAATGCAGCCTGTGGAAATCCAGCTGCATCACGAGCAATCATCAGTTCCCCCTTGACCTCCTCCTCCCCCAGTCACAGGTCCTCTTTGCCATCACTGAGACAGACCTGGCTCACTTCACTCCTGCTGCTCTATACCAACGTATCTATCGTCTCCACTGCGCTGTACTCTCCCATGAAATTAGTTCAGTGCTCTGCACACAATAAGTGCTCAGTAAATACCATTTGATTGATTTTCCGGCTGACCTGCTCCTCAACCCCCGATGCTTTCACAGCACTCCACGTCCTCCAGCCATCCTTCACCTGCTCTTCTTTTGAAGGCCATATCACCTGCCTCTACAATGACATGTAGCAGTCAGCCATCTACTGCCTCCTGACCTCCAATTTTTTAAGTGACTTTGATGTCTCTCCCACCATCCTGCTCTCCATCTTGGGTCTTTGCAAAATTCTCCGATGGCCTCCTTCCCTTCCTGCCTAATCTTAACATACTCTACTCCGCCCTCATCTTCCTCAACCATTTGGCTGCCTCTGACACTGATGACTACTCCCTTCGCTGGGAAAGACTAACAATGTTTTTTTCTGACACTGTCCTCTCCTGGTCCCCCTCTTCATTCGCTGGCTGATCGCACTCCGTGTCTTTCTCCAGCTCTTCTCTGCCTCTCTAAATGTAGGTGTCTCTCAAGGCTACGTCCTGGGTCTCCTTCCCTTGTCCATCACTTCCTTAGGGCGCTCACCTATTTCAGGAGCTCAACCTACCACCTCTTCACAAATGATTTTCAAATCTATCTCACTAAGGCTGACCTCTCCTCTGCTATCCCATATTTCCTCTTGCTTTCAGGGCTTCTCTTTATGGATGTTATGCCTGCAGCTCAAGTTCAACATGCCTAAAACTGACTTTGTCATCATCCCCAAATCTTCCCCTCCTCCTTACTTTCCCATCCCAGTTGCCCACCTTCCTCCTTATCTCTCAAACCCACAACCTTGGCATTTCCCTTCACTCCTCCCTCTCTTTCAATCCCCAGATTCAGTCTGTCACTAAATCCTGTCAGTTCTCCCTTCTGACATTTCCGGAATCTGCCTCTTCCTCTCCGTCCAAGGAGCCGCCAACTGGTCCAGGAACTCGTTAGATTCCGGCGTGACTACTGCATCAGCCTCCTCCCCTCTCTTCCCTCCCCAGTTCACTGTCCACTCTGTGACCTGGATCATTTTTCTCAAAAAGCATTCTACACATACCTCCTCACTCCTTAAGAATTTTCAGTCTCTGGCCATTTGTCAAGCAGCAACTTCAAGGTCCTCAATCAGCTCTCTCCCTTCTACTTATCCCCAACTCCATGTTTATATGTTTCATCCCTCACAGGCTAACTTACTCACTGGGTTTCGTTCTCATCTCTCGCACCACAAACCTCTTGTTCACTCTTCCCTCTGCCTGGAACTCCCTCCCCCTTCACATTCGACAGACCTCCGATCGCCCCAGAACAAGGCCCGTCTGAGAGCACATCTCCTCCAGGAGGCCTCCCCCAATTCATCTCAAACTCCCCACTTATGATCTCCCTTCCTGAAACTTGAGCAATTCTGCACCACCTAAGCACTTAGGTGTTAAGACATCCCGCGCCATCCCTTGTATCTGAAACTTGCATCCATAACTTTTTTTTAATGGTACGTGTTAAGCACTTAACATGGGACAAACACTGTTCTAAGTGCTGGGGTAGGTACGGGTCAATTAGGTCAGACACAATCCCCGTCCCACATGGGGCTCACAATCTAGGTAGGAGGGAGAACAGGCACCGAATCCCCATTTTACAGTTGAGGAAACTGAGGCCCCGAGAAGTCAAGTGACTTACCCAAGGTCACACAGCAGGCAACTGGCAGAGCCGGGACTGGAACTCATGTTCTCCGACTCCAAGGCCCATGCTCTTTCCGGTATGCCATGCCGCTTCCTTTATGCTCTGTTACTTCTTCCCATCTATAGTTTACATTAATGTCAGTCTCCTCTGCTTGACTGTAATTTCCTCAAGGGCAGGGATCATATCCTCATTTCCATATACCTGGGACTAAAGAGGTTTTGCCTTTGAAATCTTGGGAATCTCAGAGCCATCATTCATTTAAGGCTTCTGCTCCTTCTTCAACTGAAGCTAAAGAACAGGGGCTGCCATCCTATCCATTGTGAAAAACTGGTTCCCCACCTATTTACGACACAGTGGCACACTGGCGGGCCCAAGCGCTTAGTGCCGGCCCACTGTAAGCATTCAATAAATTTGGCTGACTGATTAAAGCAGCCCCCTCACTCACTCACTGACCCTGCCACTAATCTGAAATTCGTGGGACGTGAATCCTCTTGCTTGCTTGGCACCGAATGGGTCATTAGTGAGGGAGAGGTGATGCCAAATATTACCTAACAAATGCCCATCACTGAAGCCTATACATTAAATCAAAGGCAGAGCCAGTTTTCCTGCTTAGAGCATAAATCTGGTTCTGAAAGACAGTGGGTTGACTGTTGAACTTCTGAGGTTTGACATCACCCTTTTATTGCTTTTCAGGGCAACCATCGATCTTGATGGCAGCTACTCCTAGAAATGTCAATAAGTACTAATAGTCTCTGTCCTGGAAAACCACATTTGTCAAATCTGTCCAGAATGCCAGCTTTGCTATCACCAAATAGTTATTCTCTGTCTTGTTCCTTAGAAGAAGAAACTGTGTTGACTGACATTTGGAAAAAAAGCATGAATGCTGTTTTGTTTTTTAACTAACTAGGTATTGGCTGAGCAAGATGAACTGCAGTTTTATTAAATCATGCAAAATCCAGATTGCTTAATTACTAAAAATCTAACCCGAGGGAGGTTTTGTGGTCCATTTTCTCCTTCCGACTTAGATGGTGAGCCCCTTATGGGACCTGATTATCTTGTATCAACCCTTGGTGTACTACTTGTCACATAGCAGGCATTTAAAAAATACCACAATTATTATTATTATGATTATAATTCCACAAAGACAGCCTAAAAAATCAATGTGGAGGTTGGGTTGTTTTTTTTTTCCTCCTGGTAATATTGCATATGACTCCTGATTGACCCAGAACTCAATATGATTGGCAGCTGCTGCTCAAAGGAACTAGCTAAGATTCAAGCAGTGTCCATTTGAGGCAACATACAGGACGAGGTGCTTGGGAAGGACCGAGTAATACAGTGATGCACTCCCTGCCCTCAAGGAGCTTATGCTCTAATGGCGTGGTTGAAATAAATTGAGCTGACAAACATTCGTGACTAGCAAGAAGGATGCAAATGCATTCTTGAGTGCTAGATTTGGCTAAAGGGACGAGGTGGCTCTGGGTGTTGGGACACGTGGCTCAGCGGAAAGAGCACGGGCTTGGGAGTCAGAGATCATGGGTTCGAATCCCGGTTCTGCCACTTGTCAGCTGTGTGACTGTGGGCAAGTCACTTAATTTCTCCGTGCCTCAGTTACCTCATCTGTAAAATGGGGATTAAGACTGTGAGCCTCACGTGGGACAACCTGATTACCCTGTTTCTCCCCCAGCGCTTAGAATAGTGCTCTGCACATAGTAAGCGCTTAACAAATACCAAATACCAATTACTAGGGGAAAACTCATTGGAGGAAGTGAAATTAAAAGAGGAATTTGCCTCACTCTGGTCTCCTCCTCCATCTTCAGAAAAGGAACAAAAAAAAGACCAAATGCAACAGTTAAAATTAGGGTAATTTTTTAAAAGCCTGAGCACTCTCAAGAGGGTGCTTTGGAATGAGTTTGTTAAATTAAAGTGCTTTTTGGTCTTCTCTTTGAAGAATTCATGAAGATTTACAATTTACCTTATTGGTATCCCAGAGCCAAGATGGGAATGTGCCCAATTAGTTCTCTTCATCCCAAATTCCATCTCCTCACCTCGGCACTCAGACATTCACAGCCACAAGAACTACTTTAGAATACACTGATTTATGCATTCAAGTATTTAAGCACTTACTTTTCTTTCTATTGACATTTGTTAAGTGCTTACTATTTGCCAAGCACTGTACTGAGTGCTGGGGTAGACACAAAGCCTACAGTCTTAATCCCCATTTTACAGATGAGGTAACTGAGGCACAGAGATGTGAAGTGACTGGCCCAAGTCAAACGACAGACAAGTGGTGGAGCTGAGATACTGACTGACCTTGCCTCTTTCCAGTCTCTATTTCCTCTTATCAGCCAATTTTTCTTTCTGTCTCTCCTGTTAGCTAGTAAGGGCAAGGATTTTTTTTTAACCTCTTCTGTACTCTCCTGAGCACTCAGTACAGTGCTCTGCACAGAGTATGTGCTCAATAAATGCAGTTGATTCAATGAATGATAGAAATAGCCGTAATTTAACAAGCTTTAGGACACTCCCTCAGCTCCCCCCCTCAGTAAATCAGTGGTATGTACTGTGTGCTTATTGGGTGGAGAGCATTGTACTAAGCACTTCGGAGAGGACAATCCAACAGAGTTGGTAAACATGTTCCTACCTAAACTCACTCATCTCCTACTGCAACCTAGACGGCACACTTTGCTCCTCTAATGTGAACCTACTTACGTACCTTCGTCTCACCTGTCTCGCCACTGACCCGCTGCTCGTGTCCTCCCTCTGGCCTGGAACTCCCCACCCCCTTCCAGATGCAACAGACCCCTCACTCTCCCCGTCTTCAAATCCCTACTATCTCTTCAAATCTTCAAATCCCTACTGTAAGCATTTTGAGAGCGGAGATTATGCTTACTAACTAGACTGTACTATATTTACTCTCTCAAGTGCTTAGTACAGTGCTCTTCACACAATGAGGTCTCATCAGACACCACTGACTGAAGATGAGGATGCTGGATGTGAAGGACAGGGGAAGTCCGGGCAGGAAGGAGGGCATGCGCAAGGGGTCTATGGCGAGAGATAAGAGCGAGGCAAAATTAGTAAACTGGCAGTGGAGGGACGAAGACGTGAGCTGAGGTGAAGTGGATGAGGAGAATAGAGGGGTGAGAGCTGACTGAGCTTCTTAAAGCTGACAGTCAACAATTTCTACTTGCTGGAGAGGGATGAACTCCACGGGGGAGCTGAGGAGTGGGCTCTTCACCTTCACCTCTGCCGAGCACTGCCCCTGGGCCGAAGGGATCCTCTCACTAAGTCCTCCGATGTCGTGTGTCTTTCCCCATGTCCACCATCCCTCCTTTCTTTGACCCCGCTCCTTTGGTCTCCCTCCCCTCCACATCTCCACGCCACTGGCTCAGCTGACTGATGGTCTGCAGTGATGTAGAATCCTCCACAGGCAATGAGGAAGGGAGGGAGGCAGAGGGGAAAGGAAGGAGCACAAGGAGGGAAAAAGCCAAGACAAAAGAAGCCCTTCCCAAACTATATCCCCAGCCACGGGGCTGGGCTTGGTGAACAGCAAGGAAGCCTGGCCTTAAGTCTGAGCAAAAGTCCTTACCACCTTCATTTCGAAGATACACTGCATCTAGTGTGCTCAGGCCGGGAGCTGCCCCATGCTCCAAGGGAAAGAACAGAATCAATCGTATTTATTGACTGATGATAAATCAAAAACCCATAAAAATATTCAATATTCAATCTGAAGCAATAAGAGTATTTGTTAAGGGATTCGTACGTGCCTCTAGAGAGTACGCTTGTTGTGGGCAGGGAACGTGTCTGTTTACTGTTATATTGTACTCTCCCAAGCACTTATTAAAGTGCTTTGCCAACAGAAAATGCTCAATAAATGCATTTGACAGAGTGAATGAATGTGCCAAGGACTGTATTAAGCACTGACTGTACTAAGCGCTGATCAGGTTGGAAACAGTCCCTGTCCCCCATGGGGCTCACAGTCTAAGTAGGAGTGAAGCAGCGTGGCTCAGTGGAAAGAGCACGGGCCTGGGAGTCAGAGGTCGTGGGTTCAAATCCCGGCTCTGCCACCTGTCAGCTGTGCGACTGTGGGCAAGCCACTTCACTTCTCTGTGCCTCGGTTCCCTCATCTGTAAAATGGGGATGAAGATGTGAGCCTCACGTGGGACAACCTAATTATCCTGCATCTACCCCAGCACTTAGAACAGTGCTCTGCACATAGTAAGCGCTTAACAAATAACATTATTATTATTATTATTAATAATAGGTATCGAATCCCCATTTTATCGATGAGGAAACTAAGGCACACAGAATCTATGTGACTAGCCCAAGGTCATACGCACAGGCAAGTGTCAGAGCTGGGATTAGAACCCCGACTTGAATCTGGATTCTGGGGTCCGTGCTCTTTCCACTAGGCCACGCTGCTTCACTAGCAACCTGCTCTTTGCCTGATTTCTCTCCCAAGCTGGTCAGTGAGGAACAGGCCTCCTCCCCACCGCTCTACGCCCAGCTGGCCTTCAGCGGTCCTGGGCCCCAAGCATCGCCTGGAGGGAACTGGGCTGGTGTCCAAGAGCTTCAAAAGGGGTCTGTGAGCTACCGGTACTGACTTCTGGATTGCCTTAAACTAACATGATCGGGTAGTGATAATAATAGCAATAATGATGATGGTATTTGTTAAGCGTTTTCTATGTGTCAAGCACTGTTCTAAGTGCGGGGGTAGACACAATCTAATCAGGTTGGATGCAGTCCCTGCCCCCATGAGGCTCACAGTCTTAAAGTGGCATATGCAGCCCAAGTATGGTCCTGGAAAGACAGAGGCAGTACATGGAGCAGATCATTTGGCGTTGTCCACAAACTGCAATTTCTGCTCTTGTTAGGGTCGCACAGGTTAGGGATCCCAATGAGGAATTTCCCTCTAGAAGATCTCTTTGCAAACCCTTTACACCTCTGTCCAGATACGGCCTCTAGGTCCTGCGGCCTCCCAGTCGGTGACCAGAGGGAGTCGTGCGACAGGACCCACGGAGCCTGTTGGGGGCCAGCCTAGGAAGGTGGGAGGAGGAAAATCTCCCTCGACTTCCCGCCCTTTCCCCACCTCCCCTGCACCGGTGCGGTGCCATTAGGCAACAGTGAAGCTCGCCCTTCCAGGGTACCAGGCCTGGGCAGCTTCAGAGGGGACTTGCCTGAGGTGGGCGGGAGGGGAGCTATCAATGGGTGATCGGGAAAATGCTCCAGCCTAGTCTCAGAAGCTATCAGTCAGTCATTCGCATTTATGAAGTACTGTGTGCAGAGCACTGTACTGTACTCTGTACTGTACACTGTATTCTGCTTGGGGAAGCAGTGTGGCTCAGTGGAAAGAGCCTAGGCTTGGGAGTCAGAGGTCATGGGCTCGAATCCCGGCTCTGTCACTTGTCAGCTGTGTGACTGTGAAATGGGGATTAACTGTGAGCCTCACGTGGGACAACCTGATTACCCTGTATCTACCCCAGCGCTTAGAACAGTGCTCTGCACATAGTAAGCGCTTAACAAATACCAACATTAATTAATTACTAAGCACATGGCAGAGTACGATATAATAACGGTGGCATTTGTTAGGCGCTTACTATGTGCCAGGCACTGTGCTAAGTTCTGGGGTGGTTACACGCAAATCGAGTTGGACACAGGCCCTGTCCCGCAAGGGGGTCAGAGTCTGAATCCCCATTTTATAGATGAGGGAATTGAGGCACAGTGAAGTGACTTGCCCAAGGCCGCATAGCAGACAGATGGCAGAGCCGGGGTTGGAACCCATGGCCTCCTGACTACCAGGCCCGTGCTCTATCCACTATGCCGTGCTGCTTCTCCTATAACCACCGAACAGATAAATTCTCTGTTCACAATGAGCTTACAGCCTAGAGGAGGGGAAGACAGACATCAATATTAATAAATAAATGACAGCTATGTAAATAAGTGCTGTGGGGCTGGGAGCGGGGATGAATAAAGGGAGCAAGTCAGGGCGATGCAGAAGGGAGTGGGAGAAGAGGAAAGGAGGGCTCAGTCAGGGAAGGCCTCTTGGAGAAGATGTGCCTTCAATGAAGCTTCGAAGCGGGGGAGAGTCATTGCCTGTCAGATATGAGGAAGCAGGGTGTTCCCGGCCAGAGATCCCATGGATGGCTCCTCTAGAGGGGAAAGTCTTGGGTCACAAAGGGAGGGCAGCCTGCCAAGACAGGCCTGGAACGCTCCCCTTCATCTAGTTGCCCTGGGCCGGGGGGGCAAGGGAGGAAAAATACAGCCGGAAGGCTCATCTCCCTTCATCACCCAGAAGCGGGCACAGGTAGCACCCGCTTGGGCACCAACGGGGAGAGTAAGTATGAATCATTCATTCCATTTCCTACACCGGATGAGCCCTTCCCGGGCAATCTTTAAAGGCCTGTGGTGTCCCATCCCTACATTTGTTGACCTTTGAGCCCCAGAGCCCCACTCCTGTTCTCTGCTGAAAAAACTACCCCTCCCAGTAAGGCAACGGCAAGTTTCAAGTCAGATCATAAACTCCGGGCATGGAGTGTTCTTCCGGCCTGGGTGGAGACATCTCTTGGGGGTCATCACCGCTAGAGCTGGTCACCCACCATGTGAGATGGCAATATCCAAAGTGGACTTCATTCTAGAGTGACAGTGACAGCTTACGGCTAGGCATAGCGCCTGCTGATGGATCTGCCCTGGGACATTGATAAATCAACTTATCTGCTGGCAAAAAGTCAATCCTCTCCCTCCCTCGCCTGCTCCACTTCCTGTTCCAGTCCTTCAGGGGAGAAACAGAGAGGCCTCATGGATAGAGCTGGGCCTGGGAGTCAGGACCTGGGTTCTAATCCTGGTTCTGCCACTTTTCATTCATTCATTCAATAGTATTGAGTGCTAAGCTGTACTAAGCGCTTGGAAAGGACAATTCAGCAATAAAGAGAGACGATACCTGCCTACACCGGGCTTACGGTCTAGAAGCGGGGAGACAGACATCAACACAAGTAAAGAGGCATCAATATAAATAAATAAAACTATATATACACATCAAAACAAGTACACAGGCACCAGTATAAACAGAATTATAGATATGTACCTCTGGGCAACTCACTTCTCCTGACCACAGGTACCTCATCTATAAAATAGGGATTAAAAAAAAGAAGCCCCATGTGGGACACGGACTGTGTCCCAATTGATTACCTTGCACCTACCCCAATGCTTAGCAGTGTCTGGCCTATAGTAAGCGCTTAACAAATACCATAAAAAAACTCTAAACAAACAAAAAAACTTTATATAGGTGCACCGAGTCCCCAACTTTCAAGCAAGGGATGGGCTTGACTGAGGCATAGGCGCATATGTCATTAGTGAAGTGGAGCGTAAGGCCCACAGTGTTCAAAAGGTATGAGTAAATTATAGTGACATTCCATTTTGCCATTTAGAAGCCTTAGCTCTTTCATTTGTCGTTGAATTGGTTGGACACATAAAGAACCTCATTTAACTGAGATGGTCAAACACCTACTTTCTCCAAATTGCTTTCAGGCTCTTGGGGACTTTTAGTAAAAATAAAAAAAAATCCAAGGACCATTCTCATATTGTATCGTGAGTGCTTAACAAATACCAATGTTAGTATACTATTATAATAGAAAGAGCAATGGTCTGGGGGCCCTGCCACTTGTCTGATGTGTGATCTTGGGCAAGTTACTTAGCTTCTGTTGCCTCAGTTTCCTCATCTGTAAAATGTCGATGAAATACCTGGTCTCCTTACCCCTGAGGCTGTGAGCCCCATGTGGGACAGGGCCTGTCTCTGACTGGATTATTCTGTATATACCAGAGGTTAGTACAGTGATTGGTACCTAGTAAGCATATAGTACAAATACCAGAATCGTTATCATTAGGCAGTAAAAATAGATACCTAACTGAATATACATAAGCGCTTAGAACAGTGCTTTGCACAGTAAGCACTCAATAAATAATAATAATGATAATAATAATAATGGTGGTATTTGTTAAGTGCTTACTACGTGCAAAGCACTGTTCAATAATATTTACTGTTCTAAGCGATAGGGGGATACAAGGTGATCAGGTTGTCCCACGTGGGGCTCACAGTTTCAATCCCCATTTAACAGAGAAGGTAACTGAAGCACAGAGAAGTGAAGTGACTTGCCCAAAGTCACCCACCAGGCAAGCGGCAGAGCCGGGACCAGAACCCATGACCTCTGACTCCCAAGCCCGGGCTCTTTCCACTGAGCCATGCTGCTTCTCTAAATACGATTGAATGAATTGAATGATTACAAGAAGGTACACATTTCACCTACTGTTGTGTAAATTCAGATTAGAGGCGACTTAGTAATAATAATAATAACAATAACAATGCCGATGGCGGTATTTGTGAAGCGCTTACTAAGTGCCAAGCGCTGTTCTAAACGCTGGGGTAGATACAAGGTAACCAGGTTGTCCCACGTGGGGCTCGCAGTCTTAAACCCCCTTTTACAGATGAGGGAACTGAGGCACAGAGAAGTGAAGTGAAACCCATGGCCTCCGACTCCCAAGGCCAGGTTCTTTCCACTAAGCCACGCTGTTTTCCGTGCGACGTCTCTCCTCGTCCCCAGCCTCTCATTGGGCATGCAGTGCGCGGACATCGGTGCATGAACTCCTCTCGGCCTTCAGCTGAAGGAACTGAGAAGGGAGTCTTTTCTTTCTGTCTACATTTAACCAGCCGGCAGCAAATCCCGTCTCCTAAACTGCATCTGCAGTTGGTCCCTTGTCCATCACACCGGGCTACGGTCTGATTGCCCTACGTATTCTGACAGCCCTTTGTGTTTTACCAACGTCCCCCATCTCTCCTCAAAAGGAATGGAGGCAGCATTGCCCAGTGGATAGAGCACGGGCCCGGCAGTCGAAAGGATCTGGGTTCTAGTCCCGGCGCTGTGACCTCGGGCAAGTCATTTAACTTCTCTGTGCCTCATTCAGCTCACCTGTAAAAATGTGCACGAAGACCGTGAGCCCCATGTGGGAACACGGACTGTGTCCAACTTGTATCTAACCTAACGCTCAGGACAGCATCCAGGACATGGTCAGCACTTAACAGATGCCATTTAAAAGAGAAATGGAAGCTGCCTTCAGTGAGTCAAGGCTCACAATGGTCTGGCTCTGCAGTGTTTGCTCATGTCCTAAACCTCACACCCAATCAGGTGACAACGGTAGTCAAGACAGCTTTTCCTGCACTGGGGAGATGCAGAACTGATTCATCTCAGAGAGCACGTCTACTCCGAGGACTTCAAATAATTACATAAGTAGAACGTGATTTCTAGACTCCGGTGGGAGGGAAGGCAAGCTCGGGAAGATACGTAAAATACCTATCGACCAGCAGATATCAGGGAAGAGCCCTAAGCAGGTAGCGAACGGCATTCGACCGTGAGAGTCTATCACGGCTTCTCGGCGGTCATTCACCCCCACCTAGTAATTTACCTGAACATGGGTCTGAAGCAGTCGATTCGATTTTGTGTGCCAGAGAGATGTATTAAATTGCCGAGAGAAGGGGAAAATGAGAATTATCCAACAGAGACTGCAAAGACACGATATACTCAACTTGAATGACTGCCCAGAGCATTTTAATTTCCCGTAACACTTTATTATGCAGGGAAAATAAAGACTCCTAGGTTTCGGCCACACATTATCTTGGATTTCGGTGACTTGGTCATCAATTTGGTTGGGCACACAAGCATGATCTACTCCTTTCTCATACTATATGAAGACTGAGCATCTGAATTGATATATAATTCAGTTCTAAGCAAACAAGTTGTCAAAAACAAACTGCTGTTATGTGTGTGTGTGTGTGTCATTTTCTTTTCCCTCTTTTCATGCTTTTTATTTTGAAAAAAGCTTGAATCATGCTTGGAGTCTGGCTTAAGAGAGACAGCCTGGGCACCCAAATCCAAATCAGTTAATGGCATTTCCTGAATGCTTCTGGGTGATAACCACTATACTAAACACTTGAGCGCACTCATATTTTCCCAAGTGTTAATACCGTGCTCATCAACACTATATTAACAGCATCAGCATCAGCTGATAATGGGAACAACAGATCTGATATTGCAGATCATCAGTATCAGCATCATGAGAAGCAGCGTGGCTTAGTGGAAAGAACCCAGGCTTGGGAGTCGGAGGTTGTGGGTTCTAATCCTGGATCCTCCACATCAGCTGTGTGACTCTGGGCAAGTCACTTCACTTCTCTGTGCCTCAGTCACATCGTGTAAAATGGGGATTAAGACTGTAACCACCCCAGCACTTAAAACAGTGCTTGGCACATGGTAAGCGTTTAACAAATACCATCCTCATGATTATTATTATTATAATGAGCATGATGTAGCAGATAGAGCACGGGCCTGGGAGTCGGAAGGTCATGGGCTCTAATCTCCGTTCCGCCACTTGTCTGCGTGTGACGTTGGGCAAGTCACTTCACTGGGCCTCAGTTCCCTCATCTGTAAAATGGGGATTGAGACTGTGAGCCCCAAGTGGGACAGGGACTGTGTCCAACTCGAATGGCCTGTATCCACCCCAGCACTTAGTAGAATGTCTAAGTGCTTAACAAATACCATTATTATTATTACCACAGTTTCGTTTCCCGTATTTCCTCTAATCACAGACAACTTATTCAGACTCCCCGGGGTCTGTTTCCCTCTCTTTCTGAATGATGCAAATCCTTTCTGGCTACCTTCTCTAGGCCTGGGTGTTTAAAAAAGAAAAAGGGGAGCGGGGGGGGGGATTTACTTTTTGGTTGTGGAGGCACTTGGAACAGATTTGTATATATGTACATATTTATAATTCTATTTATTTTTATTGATGCTATTGATGCCTGTTTACTTGTTTGGATATCTGTCTCCCCCATTACAGACTGTGTGCCCACTGTGGGCAGGGATCGTCTCTCTCTGTTGCTGAATTGTACTTCCCAAGCGCTTAGTACAGTGCTCTGCACACAGTAAGTGCTCTAGACTGTGAGCCTGTTGTTGGGCAGGGATTGTCTCTGTTGCTGAATTGTACTTTCCAAGCACTTAATATAGTGCTCTGCGCACAGTTTGAGCTAAAGACTGTGAGCCCCTTGTTGGGCAGGGATTGTCTCTGTTGTCGGAATTGTACTTAAGCGCTCAGTACAGTGCTCTGCACATAGCTCTGCACATAGTAAGTGCTCAAGACCGTGAGCCCATTGTGGGCAGGGATCATCTCTCTTGAATTGTACTTTCCAAGTGCTTAGTACAGTGCTCTGCACATAGTAAGCACTCTAGAAATACTATTGAATGAATGAATGAACGTTGTGGAATTGTACTTTCCAAGAGGTTAATACAGTGCTGTGCACACAGTTTGAGCTAAAGACCTTGAGCTCCTTGTTGGGCAGGTATTGTCTCTGTTACCAATTTGTACATTCCAAGCACTTAGTACAGTGCTCTGCACATAGTAAGCACTCTATAAATACTATTGAATGAATGAATGAACGTTGTGGAATTGTACTTTCCAAGAGGTTAATACAGTGCTGTGCACACAGTTTGAGCTAAAGACCTTGAGCTCCTTGTTGGGCAGGGATTGTCTCTGTTGCCAAATTGTACTTTCCAAGCGCTTAGTACAGAGCTCTGCACAGAGTAAGCGCTCAAGATCGTGAGCCCTTTGTTGGGCAGGGATGGTCTCTCTGTTGCCTAATTGTACTTTCTAAGCACTAATACAACGCTCTGCACACAGTAAGTGCTCAAGACTGTGATCCCGTTGCTGGGCAGGGATTGTCTCTCTCTGTTGCTGAGTTGTACTTTCCGAGCGCTCTGTACACTCTAAGCGCTCAATAAATACGACTGAATGACTGAATAATGTTGGTTTTCATTTTCCTTAAGCGCTTACTATGTGCCAAGCACTCTTCTAGG
This sequence comes from Ornithorhynchus anatinus, assembly GCF_004115215.2. Classification (NCBI taxonomy): domain Eukaryota; kingdom Metazoa; phylum Chordata; class Mammalia; order Monotremata; family Ornithorhynchidae; genus Ornithorhynchus; species Ornithorhynchus anatinus. Next base: position 123,811,283 of record NC_041728.1, on the reverse strand, counting down.
CACGGGGGTAGATACAAGGTAACGAGGTTGTCCCACTTAGGGCTCACAGTCTCCATCCCCAATTTCCAGATGAGGTCACTGGGGCCCAGAGAAGTGAAGCGGCTTGCCCGAGGTCACACAGCTATCAAGCAGCGGAGGCGGGATTAGAACCCATGACCTGTGACTCCCCAGCCCGGGCTCTTGCCACTGAGCCACTCTGCTTCTCTATGAGTGAATACGATTGCATGACGGAATGAAGGAGAGTAAGGGAGCAGGGGCCTCATGAGGTTTTTTGACTTTCCAGGGGCACAATGATGATAATAATAATGTTGGTATTTGTTAAGTGCTTACTATGTGTCGAGCACTGTTCTAAGCGCTGGGGTAGCTCCAGGGTGTTCAGGTTGTCCCCCGGGAGGCTCCCAGTCTTCATCCCCATTCTCCAGATGAGGGAACTGAGGCCCAGAGAAGCAAAGTGACCTGCCCACAGTCCATGAATGCCAAGTGGCAGGGGCGGGATTGGAACCTGTGACTCCCCAGCCCGGGCTCTTGCCACTGAACCACGCTGCTTCTCTATGAGTGAATACGATTGCATGACGGAATGAATGAGAGTAAGGGGGCAGGGGCTCATGAGGTTTTCTGACTTTCCAGGGGCACATTGAAAATAATCATGTTGGTATTTGTTAAGCGCTTACTATGTGCAGAGCACTGTTCTGGGGGAGATAGAGGGTCATCAGGTTGTCCCCCATGGGACTCCCAGTCTTCACCCCCCTTTTCCAGCTGAGATCACCGAGGCCCAGAGAAGCGAAGTGACCTGCCCACGCTCCATGAACGCCAAGTGACGGGAGCGGGACTGGAACTCACGACCCCTGACGCTGGGAAGCAGCGTGGCTCAGTGGAAAGAGCCCGGGCTGGGGAGTCGGAGGTCATGAGTTCGACTCCCGGCTCTGCCACTTGTCAGCCGTGTGACCGTGGGCAAGTCACTTCACTTCTCTGGGCCTCAGTTCCCTCATCTGGAAAATGGGGATTAACCGTGAGCCTCACGTGGGACTACCTGATGACCCTGCATCTCCCCCAGAACAGTGATCTGCACATATAAGTGCTTAATAATAGTAATAATGACGTTGGTATTTGTTAAGCGCTTACTATGTGCAGAGCACTGTTCTAAGCGCTGGGGTAGACACAGGGGAATCAGGTTGTCCCACGTGGGGCTCACAGTTAATCCCCATTTTCCAGATGAGGTCACTGAGGCCCAGAGAAGTGAAGCGACTGGCCCACAGTCACCCAGCTGACAAGTGGCAGAGTCTGGAGTCGAACCCATGACCCCTGACTCCCAAGCCCGTGCTCTTTCCACTGAGCCACGCTGCTTCTCATATTATTGAACACGATCATTATTATTGAGTCCCCAGCCCGGGCTGGGATCCCGAAGGGCTCCTGGAGGAGGTGGGCTCGGGGGAGGGAGGGGGGGGGGGGTCCCCGTTACCTGTAGGACGTGGTGCCGACGGCGGGGGGGTCCCCGGCGGCTACCACGTAGACGCCCAGGCCGGCGGAGGAGGAGGAGGAGGAGGAGGAGGAGGCCGAGGAGGCGGCGACGGCGGCGGCGGCCGGTCCTGGCGGGGGCGGGGGCGCGTGCGCATGCGCGGCGGCGGGCAGGCCGAGCCTCCTGCAGTCCCGGGCGGCGCCGGGCGGGGCGCTGTGCGGGAGCGGGGTCCAGCCCCCGAAGTCGCGGCGATATTGGGTCTCGGCGGCGAAGGGCGGGTCCGGGGCGGCCGGGCTCCCCCGGCCCCTCCGCGACCGCCCGGGAGCGGCTGCAGCGGGGTCGGGACGCCGGGCCGGCCCGCCCTCCGCCGGCCCGCCCTCCGCCGGCCCCTCGATGTCCGAGTAGTTGTGGAGGGTCAGCGGCACCGACAGGTCCGACTTGTCCAGCTGGTTCCAGAAGCGGGCCAGGCAGCACACCCGGCTGATGCACGGCCAGGCCATGGCGCCCCACGAGGCCGCTCCTCCCGACGCCGCTCCTGCCGACCTTGTTCTTGCTGCTGCGGGCGCTGCACCTCTGCCCTTGCTGCTGCTGCAGCTGCTGCTGCAGGCGCTGCCACCTCCGCTCTTGCTGCTGCTGCAAGCGCTGCCACTTCTGCCCCTGCTGCTGCTGCTGCAAGCGCTGCTACTTCTGCTCCTGCTGCCGCAAGCGCTGCTACTTCTGCTGCTGCTGCCAACCCTGTTCTTGCTGCTGCCCCTCTTGCTGCCGCTGCCAACCCTGCCGCTGCTGCTGCAAGCGCCGCCACTTCTGCTCTTGCTGCTGCCGCAAGCGCTGCCAACCCTTCTGTTGCTGCTGCCAATCTGGTTCTTAATGCTGCTGCTGCCGATCTTGCGCTTACTGCTGCTGCTCAGCCTGCTTTTTGTGCTGCACTTGCTGCTGCAAGCGCTGCCACTTCTGCTCTTGCTGCTGCCGCTGCCAACCCTGCTGCTGCTGCTCCTGCTCCTGCTGCTGCTGCTGCCAATCTTGCTCTTACTGCTGCTGCTGCTGCCAATCTGGCTCTTACTGCTGCTGCTGCTCAGCCTGCTTTTTGTGCTGCACTTGCTGCTGCTGCTGCTGCTGCGTAGTCGGCGGGTCTGTGACGGCCGATCCCCCTAGGCGGGTGGGCAGAGGGTCGGTCGCTGCCCGTCGGTCCGTGCCCCCTGCCCCTGCCCCCTGCCCCGTGGGGCGGTCGGTGCGTCTTGCAGGGCAGCGGCTGGTCCGGGGGGCAGGTCCGGCTGTGGCCCCCTTGCCCGCGGGCCGCCGGGGGTCGGACTGTGGGCTGTCGCTGCCAGGAGGGCTCCGGCGCGCACAGCTGCAGAGCAGGGGGCTCGGCTCCCCTCCTCCGCGCCAGCCAGCCATCCTCCCTCCTCCCTCCTCCCTCCTCCTCCTGCCGCTGCTCCTCCCTCCCGGGACAAGGGATTTCGGGAGGGGGGGGCTCCCGGGGTCCTGCTCCCTGACCCGCAAGGGGCTCACAGCCTGAATCCCTATTTTATAGATGAGGGAACTGAGGCACAGTGAAGTGACTTGCCCAAGGCCGCAGAGCGGACAGGTGGCAGAGGCGGGATTAGAACCCATGACCTCCTGATTTTGGCCCGGGCACAGGCCCGCGGCGGAGGGGCAGCCACCCACCCACTCACCCAGCCAGCCTTCACCCCTTTATTCAATTCTATTTATTCACTCAATACTATTTATTGAGCCCTTACTAAGTGCAGAGCACTGTGCTAAGCCCTTGGAGAGGACCGTGCGGCAACAGATAGAGACCATCCCTGCCCAATGACGGGTATTTATTGAGCCCTTACTATTAATAATGGCATTTCTTCTTTCATTTATTCAGTACTATTTTTTGACTGCTTACTATGGCAGAGCGCTGTACTAAGCGCTTGGAATAGACAATTCGGCAACAGATAGGGACCATCCCTGCCCAATGATGGGTATTTATTGAGCCCTTACAAATAATAATGGCATTTGTTCATTCATTCAGTACTATTTATTGACTGCTTACTATGTGCAGAGCACTGTACTAAGCCCTTGGAAAGGACCATGCGGCAACAGATAGAGACCATCCCTGCCCAATGACGGGTATTTATTGAGCCCTTCCTAATAATAATAGCATTTCTTCGTTCATTCTATAGTATTTATTGAGCGCTTACTATGTGCAGAGCACTGTACTTAGCCCTTGGAAAGGACCATGCGGCAACAGATAGAGACCATCCCTGCCCAATGACGGGTATTTATTGAGCCCTTACTAATAATAATGGCATTTCTTCATTCATTCAGTACTATTTATTGACTGCTTACTATGTGCAGAGAACTGTACTAAGCACTTGGAATAGTCGATTCGGCAACAGATAGGGACAGTCCCTGCCCACTGATGGGTATTTATTGAGCCCTTACTAATATAATGGCATTCATTCATTCAATAGTATTTATTGAGCGCTTACTATGTGCAGAGCACTATACTAAGTGCTTGAAATGTACAATTCAGCCACAGATAGAGACAATCCCTGCCCAATGATGGGCTCACAGTCTTATTTCTTAAGCACCTACTATGTGCCAAGTGCTGTTCTAAGCTCCAGGATATATAGAAGATCATCAGGTTGTCCCACGTGGGGCTCACAGTCTTCAGAGAAGCAGCGTGGCTCAGTGGAAAGAGCCCCGGCTTAGGAGTCAGAGGTCGTGGGTTCTAATTCCAGCTCCGCCACCTGTCAGCTGGGTGACCTTGGGCCAGTCACTTCACTTCTCAGTGCCTCAGTGACCCCATCTGGAACATGGGGATGAAGACTGTGAGCCTCACGTGGAACAACCTGATTACCCTGTATCTACCTCAGCGCTTAGAACAGTGCTCAGCACATAGTAAGCGCTTAACAAATACCAACATTATTATTATTATTGTTATTCATCCCCATTTGTCAGATGAGGTAACCAAGGCCCAGAGAAATTTTAAGTGATTTGCCCAAAGTCACACAGCTGACAAGTGGCAGAGGTGGGATTAGAATCCACAACCTCTGCTTACTGTAGAGCACTGCACTAACTGCTTGGAAAGTACAATGCGGGCAGGGGACCGGAAGTAAAGGCAGCGTGGGCTTAGTGGAAAGAGCCCAGGCTTGGGAGTCAGAGGATGTGGGTTCTAATGCCCGTTCCACCACTTGTCTGCTGTGTACCTTGGGCAAGCTGCTTCACTTCTCTGGGCCTCAGTGACCTCATCTGGAAAATGGGGATGAAGAGTGTGAGCCCCACGTGGGACAACCTGATGACCTTGTCTCTATCCCCGTGCTTAGAACAGTGCTCGGCCCAGAGTAAGTGCTTAACAAGTACCATAATTATTATTATTATTATTGTTGTTCTTAAGGAGGGGGGACTGGGAAGCCAGGAGAACTCATCTTCCCACCCAAACCCTGGCCTCCCCCTGATTTTAATAATAATAATGACAATATTTGTTAAGCGCTTACTGCCAAGCACTATCCTAAGCGCTGGAGTTAATACAAGGTAATCAATCATTTTGTCCCATATGGGGCTCACAGTCTTCATCCTCGTTTTACAGATGAGGAAACTGAGGCACAGAGAAGTTAAGTGGCTTTTCCAAGGTCACACAGACAAGTGGCGAAGCCATAACTAGAACCCACCTCTCGTCTGTGACTCCCAAACCCAAGCACTTTCCACTAAACCACGCTGCTTTCCTACTGCCGTAGACAACACCGCCGCCATCCTCCTGGTTTCACAGCCCATAACATTTGGCCTTATCTCGATTCGAAGAGGGTGAGAAGGAAAGGGAGACATCCCTCTTCGGGGGTCATTAGTCTTTTTTATTAATCCAGGACTAAAAACTCAAAGGATCCACTGCCAGAATGATTGCAGATGGAGGCGGGGCGATCTGTCCATGGTGTCGCTATGGGTCGGAGACGACTCGACAGTATAAGACAAGATGAGAATCGTCATCTGAGATACATACTGACACCAAAAGCCCACCCCCTTTCAAAAAGAAATATCATGAATTACATGGTGTTCCTCTTTTCCAAATTAGTGAGCCCGTTGTGGGGCAGGGATTGTCTCTGTGGTCGAATTGTACATTCCAAGCGCTTAGCACAGTGCTCTGCACACAGTAAGTGCTCAATAAATACGATTGAATGAAAGAAAAAGAAAGCCAGGGAAAACCTTCGCATTTCCATGTTTACTCCAGAGTCAAAGCCTTCGCACAAAAGTGTGGGAGGAGAGGCTGATGTTCCAAACTCTTATCAACCTCAAATTTTAATTCCATTTCACTAAAGACAATACATCAGTACTGAGGGAGATTTTTTATCCTCCCACTGTTACATAGGAAATGAATCTGCCTAGATTAATAATACACTGAGTTTTTGCTGTTGTTTTTTAACAGTTCCTAAACCCCATCTTCAACCACCAGCCAAAGGAAATTTTAGGAATTAAGATGAGCCAGAAGGTATAAATTTCTCCTCCTCTCTGTCCTTTCCAAGAAGCCAAAGACCTCTTCCTCCACACTGGGATACAGGGCAACTTTAGCTCTGGGCAGACTGACTTAACAAATGACACAGTGCCCGTGTAACTCATTCCCCTGGCCTAAGGAATTCATTTCCTTGGTTAATTACTGCTCCTCCCCTACCTTACAACTCGTTATGGGCAGGGAATACATCTGCAGGGAATACATCTGCTCATTCGGTTGTGTTCTCCCAAGAGCTTAATACAGTACTCTGCATATAAAGTGCTCAATAAATACCACTGATGGATGGATTACAGCCTGGCTGTGAGCCTATGAAATAATTTTGGAGTGCCTTGGGTGAAAGGCAGTATAAAAACCCAATCTAGGCCCTATAGGATTAAGAAAAGTAACCTGGGGCTCAGAGGAAACATTTTATGGACATAAAGTAAAGTTTCAGACAATGTGGGATCCCAACCAAAAATGGGGAGAGCGACGGACAGTAAACTGTGATCAAGAAAGAAATGGCTTTTAACAGAAATTCCGGGGATTGGAAGGCTAGGAGGTGAAAGTGAGGTGCAACACCGCCAGGTGAGGCAAGCCACAAATGCCATAACAAGAATATTCACATGTGCGTAGGGTGGACAGGACAGCAGGTTTCAGGTTAGCAGTTTTAGCTGCAGACACACGATGCACTGTGGGAGAACTTCACCTGCAGAAGCAGCATCTTCAAGTTTGAAGAACGAGTCTGGCTCCAAGGGTTCAAGTTTTTATAGTGTGTGGCAATTTCTCAGCAGTTGGCCCTGCCCACAGTGATGTATTTTCAAGAATTCCCATAATGAACTAAAAATGCTATCGATGTTTAATATTCTTACGGTGACATGAAACGGCCCTTGCTCCTGGCCCGCTCCGTGTATGCTGGGCCGTGGGGGATCGAAGCTTAACTTATGTTTCCTTTGGCCTTTCTTATTTCCCTTCTGGTCTCTCCTAGACTCTAAGCTCCCTGTGGGCAGGGAACGTGTCTACCAACCCTCCTATGCTGTACACTCCCAAGCACTTAGCACAATGCTGTGCACACAGTAAGCATTCAGTAAACACGACTGGTTGGTTGATTCCCCCGACTGCAGAGCGCTACCATTAAGTGAAGCCAGTGGTTTCCACATTCCCACGGCACCATCCGTGGCCCTGGTCACTTGGGAAGGTCCAGGAGGGCTCGAGTTCTTCCAGAGAAGCAGGGTGGCTCAGTGGAAAGAGCACAGGCTTGGGAGTCAGAAGTCATGGGTTCAAATCCAGGCTCTGCCACTTGTCAGCTGTGTGACTGTGGGCAAGACACTTCACTTCTCTGTGCCTCAGTTGCCTCATCTGCAAAATGGGGATGAAGACTGTGAGCCCCATGTGGGACAACCTGATTACCCTGTATCTGCCCCAGCGCTTAGAACAGCGATCTGCACATAGTAAGCGCTTAACAAATACCAACATTATTGCTAAGTTGCAGCCCCAGCAGCCTCTCCCCAGCAGTCAATACAGTGCTCTACATGCAGAAAGCGCTTAATGAATTTTATTACTACTGCTGCTGATCAAACACCAGTGAATGGCAAAATGGTTTACTTTAAAGCAAAGGGACCAGATATCTTGTTTTAATCATTCATCAAGACAAGTTGGTACATTATGGGCTAAATCCATGTCAAGCAGAGTGAGATGAAATTTTAACAAGATTAACCTACTGGTACTAATAAATAAGGAGCCAATTTTTCATTTTGCCTTATACCACACTATGCCACCTCGGAAGTCAACAGGAATGCCAAACTTAGCATTTTTTAATGGTATTTGTTAAAGGCTTACCGTGAGAAACAGCATGGCGTAGTGGATAGACCCCTCGCCTGGGAGTCAAAGTCATGGGTTCTCATCTGGGCTCTGCCACTTGTCCGCTGTGCGACCTTGGGCAAGCCAGTACTCTGTGCCTCAGTTACCTCATCTGTAAAATGGTGATTGAGACAGAGAGCTCCACGTGGGACAAAGGACTGTGTCCAACCAGTTTTTCTTGTATCCACCCCAGTGCTTACTACAGTTTCTGGCACATAGTAAGTGCTTAATAAATACCATTAGAAAAAAAAGCATTGTTCTAAGTGCTGGGATAGATACAAATCATTCAGGTCAGACTCGATCCCTGTCCTGCATGAGGCTCACAGGCTAAGTTAGCAGGAGAACAGGCGTTGAATCCCTGTTTTATAGTTGAGGAATCTGAGGCACAGTGAAGTGAAGTGACTTGCCTTAGGTCAACAAAGCAGACAAGTGATGGAGCTGGGATTAAAACCGAGGTCCTCTGACTCCCAGCCCGGGCTCCTTCTGCTAGGGCACACACAGCTTTCCTGCAGTCCACCTCTAGACTGTAAGCTTAATGAGGGCCGGGAACCTGTCGTTTACCAACTCCGTTGTACTGTGCTCTCCCAAGCTCTCAGTACAATGCTCTGCCCACAGTAAGTGCTCGGTAAATACCACTGATTGATAAATACCATCGAATGATTCTTAAACTTAGTTTTGGCCTCTAATAAGTGTCTGAAATCTGTGATGTTGCTGTCAGTACTCCTCCCTTCCCCTCCCCCCTTTTTTTCTCTGTCAGGGAGCTATTTTCTACTAAGGGTCAAGTTTGGGGTTCAAATGGGAGGTTTCCCAAATTGAGCTCTGAAGGGAAAGAGGAGAACCGTAGGGTCTGATCCCCAGGCCACAACCTGATTTTGGAATTAGTGAATGGTACCAAACTGAAGTTCTCTCTGCATCTCTCACTGTGCCTGTCACTTCCCAGCACGGAACTCTGCAGTCTGTCTCAACAATGTGCATCTCTGAGACCACTTTCTGAACTGGATTAGGGTTTGTTTGGAGTGAGCTTGTCAGTGGAGAACAAATGACCATCCAAAGAAACCAACATGGGCTGCAGAAATCCTTAGCAATCAGAATAGAGTCATTATAAGCGGAAGAAGCAACCAACTCCCGTGTTTAAATGAAGGGTAGGAAAACAAGGAAACGAGGAAAAAAATATGCCAGATGGCTTATCAGGCATGGATGAGAAAATCCTGGTCGACTGCGGAAATGGTCTAATGGGGAAATATTTGCCGCACGTAAAATTTTATTTTGGACATTCTAGATAAAACCAGGTTGGGCAGTAATATTTAATTGGCTACACAGAGAAGTGGGATTTAATCAGTCAAATGTGTGGAGCGCTTACTGTGTGCTAGACCATTAGCTCGTGTGCAGAGAACACGTCCACGGACTCTGTTACATTGTACTCTTCTAAGTGCTTAGTACAGTGCTCTGCACACAGTAAGTTCTCAGTAAATCAGCTGGACTGATTGATTGCTGTAGATTTAAACCCTGTCCTCCGCCTGATTTTCCCATCGCTGTAGATGGCACCACCATCCTTCCTGTCTCACAAGCCCACAACCTTGGCATTATCTTTGACTCCTCGCTCTCATTCAACCCATATATTCAATCCATCACCAAATCCCGTCGATCCCACCTTCATGACGTTGCTACAATCCACCCTTTCCTCTCCATCCAAACTGCTACCCCATTAGTACAATCAGTGATTACTGCACCAGCCTCCTTGCTGACCTCCTAGCCTCCCACCTCCCCACTCCAGTCCATACCTCACTCTGCTGCCCAGATCATTTTTCTACAAAAACCTTTGGGACATGTTTCCCCAGTCCTCAAGAAACTCCAGTGGGTGACCATCCACCTTCGCATCAAACAAAAACTCGTCACCATTGTCTTTAAAGCAGTCCATCACCTTGCCCCCTCCTACCTCACCTTGCTACTCTCCTACTACAAATCAACCCGCGCACTTGGCTCCTCTAATGGTAACCTTCTCACTGTGCCTCGATCTCGCCACCGACCCCTTGTCAACCTCCTGCCTCAGGCCTGGAATGCCCTGCCTCTTCAAATCTGACAGATAATTTCTCTCTCCCAACTTCAGGGTCTTTTTGAAGGCACATCTCCTCCAGGAGCCCTTCCCTGTCTAAGCCCTCCCTTTCCTCTTCTCCCCACCCTTCCGCATTACCCTGACTTGCTCCCTTTGTTCTTCCCTCCTCCCAACCCCACAGCGCTTACCTATCCATCTATAATTTATATTAATGTCTGTCTCCCTGCCTCTAGACTGTAAGCTCATTGTGGGCAGGGAATGTATGTGTTTATTGTTGTATTGGACTCTCTCAAGTGCTCAGGACTGTGCTCTGCATACAGTAAGCACTCAATAAATATGAATGAACGAATGTGTGAATGAATTAAAGGACATAATAATGTTAATGCAGTCCAAAGGGAAAGATAGGGGAAAGCTGAATGTGTGAGTGGCTACATTTTCTCCCTCCCCACCTCTTTTTGACTATGGCTTTCTATCAAGAGTATTACATTAATAAAGGATCAAGTAAATGAAGGATTTCTCCTAAGATTCCATCATTCTTTTCTCGGGTCCCATTCTTCGATTGAGTGCCTTAAAGGCAGCTATATGGCAGAGCTGTTAAGAAAATGTGCGGAGGAGGAGGGCTTCAACCAATCACTGCTCAACGCGTATGACAGTTATAAACAAAAGGGACACAGGGCCCTTGACCACCTGAAAAAGCCTCCTCTCTTAAAAGGGATGACAGTTTTAAACTCAATAGTAACTGAGTCGCTCACTGAAAAGCTCTGGCCATTTGTGAGTACACCTATCACAGTAAATAGCTCTACTGCAGTAAATAGCCCGCCTGCCATTTTCTAGAAGATCTTTAATGGGGCAGATTTAAAGGAATGATAGAAAACTCTGAAAAAAACCCACCCCACTTATAGTTTGTCTTATATAGTCAAATGTTGAGATCCTCTCTTTATAACCTAAATTTATCTTGGAAAAAAATCCCAGAGGAGTTTTTTTATGGGGAAGAAATAGCTCCATGTTCAACTTTAAACATTCTTGAAGGGGATATAAAAACTTGGGAAAAAACTGCCGAGTATGCTGTTGGAAAGCCTACAATCTAAAAAATGATGTATGGGAGAAAATAATGGATTGTTAGATGTGCAAAAGAGAATCTGATCCTCCAATGACATGCAAATGTCAAACATGAAAGAACCATTAAGAGAACTTAGGCATTTTTAAGACTCGCCTTACAATTACTAGATTATTAAACTCCTTGAGGGCAGTGATCATGTCTTCTAATTTAAGAGGTTACTAAGAGTGCTTACTCAGTAGGAATTCAACTGTCCTGTTTATGACTGTGAACCCCATGTGGACTTTGTCCAAACTGTTTATTGTGCATCAACCCTAACGCTCTGTACAGTGCTTTGCACACAGTAAGCGCTTAACCCTCGCTCCATCATGGGAAAGCTTCTTTGGAGCAGTGTGGCTCAGTGGCAAGAGCCCGGGCCTGGGAGTCATCAGAGGTGGTGGGTTAGAATCCCAGATCTGCCACTTGTCAGCTGTGTGACTTTGGGCAAGTCACTTCACTTCCCTGTGCCTCAGTTACGTCATCTGTAAAATGGGGATGAAGACTGTGACCCTCACGTGGGACAACCTGATGACCCTGTTCTACCCCAGCGCTTAGAACAGTGCTCCACACATAGTAAGTGCTTAACAAATACCAACATTATTATTATCCTTGACCTGTTCCTGACCCAATTATTCCTCCTCCTCACAATCACTGAAACCTGACTCTCCCCAGGAGACACAGTCTCCCCGTCACTCTCTAGAGGGGGTCTCATTGTCTCCCACTTCTCAGGACTCACTAGGTAAGGGAGAGGAGTAGGCTTCCTTTTCAGTCTCCCAAGCCACTTTCACACCATCCTACCTCCCAATCCTCTCTTTCCCTTCCTTTGAAGCTCTCGTCATCTGCCTTTACCACCCACTCCACATATTAGTCACAGTCATCTTCTGCCCCCCAGGTCCCACCTCCAACTTTTTAAACTATTTTGATTCCTTTCTCACATTCCTTCTTTCTTTCTCCATCCCTAGGTTGGTTCTTGGGGACTTCGATAGCCACGTGGATGTTCCTGACAACACTTCTGCTATTCATCTCCTCTCATTCCTCAACTCCACTCACCTCCTGCTTCACCCCACCTCACCCATGACCAACTTGGACACACACTCGATCTCATCATGTCTAGTCACTTGACATTTTCTACCCTCAACAACTCTGACATCCCTCTATCCTACCACAACCTTCTCACTTGTTCTCTCTCCCATCACCCCCTCCCCACAAATCAGCCCTGTTTCCCGACAGAGAATTCATCTTTTGACCCGCACCAATTTTCTCAAGTCGTCATGCCCTGTTCCGTCTCCATAGTCAAGCTACCTTCCTTTGACGACCAGATCGACACCACCCTCTCTACTGAGGTCAACTCGCTCACTCCCCTATCCCTTTGTCGATCCTGTACCACTAACCCCATGGATCACCTCCAAGTCTGCTTCCTTCGCTCCTGTACGTGGGTCACAGAACGCTGCTGTCAGACATCCAGATATCTGGCTGACCGTATCCATCTCAAGTCCTTGCTTGCTTTAACACTGCTCTGTGCAACATTATTTCTCCAACCCTTTTGCCTTCCATGCCCACTGCCCTTGCCAACTGATTCAGCTGCTTAACTCCCTTCTTAAAACCTCTGCACTCTCGCCTCCTCCATTAGCCCCTAATGACCTGGTCGTGTATTTTATTGATAAAGCCCGACCTTGGCATTATCATTGTCTCATCTCTCATTCCACCCACACATTCAATGGTACCAAATCCTGTTGGTTCTAACTGCACAATGTCACTAAAATCTGCCTACCCTCCCTATCCCAACTCCTATTACACTAATACAGGCACTTATCCTATCCTGCCTTGACTACTGAATCTTCCTTCTTGTTGACCTGCCCGCCTCTTATCTCTCCCCACTCCACTCTGCTGCTTGGATCGCTTTTCTAAAAGAAGTTCATTCCATGTCTTCCCACTCCTCAAGAACCTCTAGCAGTTGCCCACCTACCTCCACATCAAACAGAACCTGGCTTGAAAGCACTCTATCGCCTTATGCCCTTCTAACTTACCTTTCTGATTTCAATCAATCAATCATATTTATTGAGTGCTTACTACGTGCACAGTACTGTCCTAAGTGGTTGGAAGAGGACAGTATAACAGAATTGGTAGAAATGACCCCTGTGATTTCCTACTACGACTCAGTAGTTTCATTTCACTCCTCTAACACCAACCTACTCGCTGTCCCTCAATTTCGTCTATCTCATTCATTCAGTCGTATTAATTGAGCGCTTATGGTGTGCACAGCACTGTACTAAGCTCTTGGGAGAGTGCGATACAACAATAAAGCAGACACATTCCCTGCCCACGAGCTAAGAGTCTAAAGGGGAGACAGACAATATAAATAAATAAATTACAGATATGTACATAAGTGCTGTGGGACTGGGAGGGGGGATAGAGAAGCAGCATAGCTCAGTGGAAAGAGCACAGGCTTGGGAGTCAGAGGTCATGGGTTCAAATCACGACTCAGCTGCTTCTCAGCGTGTGACTTGGGGCAAGTCACTTAACTTCTCTGTGCCTCAGTTACCTCCTCAGTAAAATGGGGATTAAGACTGTTAACCCCCTGTGGGACAACCTGATCACCTTGTATCCTCTGCAGCACTTAGAACAGTGCTTTGCACATAGTAAGCGCTTAACAAATGCTATCATTCATTCATTCATAATAAAGGGAGCAAGTCAGAGTGCAGGAGTGGGAGAAGAGAAAAGGGAAGGTCTCTTGGAGGGGATGTGCCTTCAGTAAGGCTTTGAAGAGTGAGGGGGAAAAGTCGGATTTGAGAATTGAGGGCGTTCCGGGACAGTGGCAGGATGCGGGCAAAGGGTCGGCGGTGAGATAGACAGGGTCGAGAAACATTGAGAAGGTTAGCATTAGAGGAACAAAGTGTTGCTGACCCCTTACCCATGCCCTGCCTCTGGCCTGTCTCTATTGCTGTATTGCACTTACCAAGCGCTTAGTACAGAGCTCTGCACACAGTAAGTGCTCAATAAATACGAATGACTGAACTTACATCCTCTTGATATCTGACAGAACAACACTCCTCACCTTCAAAGCCTTATTAAAACTACATCTCCAAGAAGCCTTCCCATACTAAGCCCTCATTTCCCCTATTCCTTCTTCCTTCTTTGTTCCCCCTTGCACTTGGATTTTTACCCTTATTCACCCCACCCTCAACCCTACAGCACTTATGTACATATCGGTAATTTATTTTAATGTCTGTCTCTCCCTCTAGACCTTAAGCTGTTTGTAAACAGGAACAATCTACCTACCAACTCTGTTAAATACAGCTCTGTTGTATGCTCCCAAGTGCTTAATACAGTGTTCTGCATACACTAAGAGCTCAAATACACTGATTAACAAATACCATAATTAAATTAAATTATGGATAGATTGAAAAGAAAAAGCCCCATGTCAGACATGAGTTGTTTCTGATCTGAGAACCTGCCCCTCAATTAGCACACTGCTTGGTACAAAGTAACAGCTCAGTAAATATCATCCTTATTAAGTACAGATGAAATAAGAAAATGCATAAAGGCCAACAGAGAGACGGGGAGGAAGGATAATAATGTTGGTATTTGTTAAGCGCTTACTATGTGCAGAGCACTGTTCTAAGCACTGGGGTAGATACAGGGTAATCAGGTTATGCCATGTGAGGCTCACAGTCTTAATCCCCATTTTTACAGATGAGGTAACTGAGGCACCGAGAAGTCAAGTGACTTGCCCAAAGTCACACAGCTGACAGGTGGTGGAGCCGGGATTAGAACCCATGACCTCTGACTCCTAAGCCCGTGCTCTTTCCACTGAGCCACGCTGCTTCTTAATGGATAATGGTTGGCAGTTGATTAGAAATTAATATGTAGGATGTATGTCTCCAAGCAAACTTTCTCAATATACAAAATACCCCTCTAAAATGCTACACCAACTTCTATCTTTATTTGGGGGCAAAAAATGGTATATAAATTTTGACAGGGTGTAGGAGAAGTTAGAAAAACTGCATTTTCCAACAGATTAATTAAAAAGCAACTGCCAGACTGCTGGGTCCAAAAAACAACCCTGATGTCCTTGGGAAAAGTTAGGAAGGAATACGAGCCAATCCCAATAACAATTATGAGGACAAATTTGAAATCCTAAACCTTCATATCATCAGTTCTTGGTTTGAGTACTATACTTGATATGATAGCTTATCTAAAAGCTTTATAAATAAAGCTTTTTATTTATTAAAGCTTCTCTCTTTCTACCGCCCACCCCGCACGCTCCGCTCCTCTGCCGCCCACCTCCTCGCCGTCCCTCGGTCTCGCCTATCCCGCCGTCGACCCCTGGGTCACGTCCTCCCGCGGTCCTGGAACGCCCTCCCTCCTCACCTTCGCCAAACTGATTCTCTTTCCCTCTTCAAAACCTTACTTAAAAATCACCTCCTCCAAGAGGCCTTCCCAGACTGAGCTCCTCTTCCCCCTCTACTCCCTCTGCCATCCCCCCTTTACCTCTCCGCAGCTAAAGCCTCATTTTCCCCTTTTCCCTCTGCTCCTCCACCTCTCCCTTCCCATCCCCACAGCACTGTACCCGTCCGCTCAACTGTATATATTTTCGTTACCCTATTTATTTTGTTAATGAATTGTACATCGCCTTGATTCTATTTAGTTGCCATTGTTTTTACGAGATGTTCTTCCCCTTGACGCTGTTTAGTGCCATTGTTCTTGTCTGTCCGTCTCCCCCGATTAGACTGTAAGCCCGTCAAACGGCAGGGACTGTCTCTATCTGTTGCCGACTTGTTCATCCCAAGCGCTTAGTACAGTGCTCTGCACATAGTAAGCGCTCAATAAATACTATTGAATGAATGAATGAATGAATAAAGTGATTTGATCCTTCAGGCAAATCTGTAAGGAAGGTTTTTTTTACTTTTGGGTTTTTTTTTTTGAGAAGCAGCATGGCTTAGTGGAAAGAGCATGGGCCTGGGAGTAAGAGGACTTGGGTTTCTAATCCCAGCTCTGCCACTTGCCTGCTGTGTGACCTTGGGCAAATCCCTTTACTTCTCTGTGCCTCAGTTTCCTAACTCCAAAATGGCGATTCAATATCTGTTATCTTTCCTACCTAAGACTCCGAGCCCCATGTGGGACCTGATTATCTTGTATCCACCCCAATGCTTAGTACAGTGTTTGTTTAAGTGTTTAGCAAATGCCGTTATTATTATTATTATCCCTTTTCTCACCAAGTCACGTTAAGTGACTTGCACGTGATCACGTGCCCAGTAGAATGAACAGCAATAGAGTCTGGGTCTTCTGACTATCCTTTAGATATCACTACCACTTTGTCCTCCTTGGTCTTCTTAAAACATTCAATCCATCAGTGGTCTTCACTGAGTACTTCATAATAATAATAATAATGGCATTTGTTAAGCGCTTAATATGTGCAAAGCACTGTTCTAAGCACTGGGGGGATACAAAATGATGAGATTGTCCCACATGGGGTTCACAGTCTTAATCCCCATTTTACAGATGAGGCAACTGAGGCACAGAGAAGTTAAGTGACTTGCCCAAAGTCACACAGTTGACAAGCGGCGGAGCCGGGATTAGAACCCATGACCTCTGACTCCCAAGCCCGTGCTCTTTCCACTGAGTCACACTGCTTCTCTGCTTCATGCACGCAGAACACTGTACTAAGCACTTGGGAGAATACAACAGAGTCGGTAGATAGGATTCATTAAGGTGTACTTTCCCCAGTGCTTAGTACAGTGCTTGGCACACAGTAAGTACTCAATAATACCACTGATTGATTGATGCATGATGGTTAATTCACTGTGAATGCTAAACAAGGAAGTGAGATAAACATACAAAGACAGGCGGTCCACGATGGGTTGTTCGAGTAGAAAACTAAATAGGAATTTTGACACTAACTATAGAAGCTTAACTCCATTTTCTCAAAAAAAATTAATGGCAGTCTGGAATGTTTATATCAAGTTTAACTCCAGCGTGATGTGGCATGGCTTAATGGATAGAGCATGGACCTGAGAGTCGGAAGGACTCCTCTTCCTGGTTCTCCTCTTATTTCTCTGCCCATTGATTCTCAGTCTCCTTCATGGGCTTCTCCTCTGCTTCCCACCCCCAACTGTGGGCATCTCTGAAGATTCAGTTCTGGGTCCCCTTCTATTCTCCGTCTACGCCCACTCCCTTGGAGAACTCATTAGCTCCCAAGGCTTCAACTACCACCTCTATGTGATGACACCCAAATCTACATCTCCAGCCCTGATCTCTCTCCCTTTCTGCAGTCTCACATTTCCTCTGGCCTTCAGGACAACTCTTCTTGGACCTCCTGTCACCTCAAGCTTAACATGCCCCAAAACAGAACTCCTTAACTTCCCTCTCAAACCTTAACCCTTGTTTGATTTTCCCATCGCTGTAGATGGTACCACCATTCTTCCTGTCTCACAAGCCCGGTGTGATCCTTGACTCCTCTCTCTCATTCAACCCATCACTAAATCCTGTCGGTTCCACCTTCACAGCATTGCTAAAATCCACCATTTCCTCTCCATCCAAACTGCTACTACGTTAATACAATCACATCCTCTCCCGCCTCTATTATTGTATCTGCCTCTTTGCTGACCACGCTGCCCCCTGTCTCTCCCCACTCCAGTCCATACTCCACTCTGCTGCGTGGATCGGTTTTCTACAAAAACATTCAGGACATGTTTCCCCACTCCTCAAGGAACTCCAGTGGTTTCCCATCCACCTCCACATCAAACAGACACTCCTCACCACTGGCTTTAAAGCAGTCCATCACCTTGTTCCCTCCTGCCTCACCAGACTACTCTCCTACTACAACCCAGGCTGCACACTTCACTCCTCTAATGTTAACCTTCTCACTGTGCCTCGATCCCATCTACCTCGCTGCCGACCCCTCGCCCACATTCCCCCTCTAGCCTGGAAGGCCCTCCCTCCTCAATTCCAACAGACAATTACTCTACCCCACTTCAAAGCCTCACTGAAGGCACATCACCTCCAGGAGGCCTTCCCTGACTAATTCCCCCCTTTCTTCTTCTCCCACTCTCTTCTGCATCCCCCTGACTTGCTCCCTTTATTCAACCCCCATCCCATCCCCAAATCACTTAGAACAGGGAACCATGTCTTAGAACAGTGCTTGGAACATAGTAAGTGCTTAACAAATACCAACCTTATCACTTTTGGACATTTCTGTAATTGATTTATGTATATTAACGTCTGTCTCCCCCCTAGACTCTAAGCTCATTGTGGGGAGGGAATGTGTCTCTTTATTGTCCTATTCTACTCTCCCAAGTGCTCTGCACACAATAAGCACTCAATAAATACGACTGAATGAATGAATGAAAGGACCTAAGTTCATTCATTCAATAGCATTTATTGAGCGCTTACTATGTGCAGAACACTGTACTAAGCGCTTGGAATGTACAAATCGGCAACAGAAAGAGACAGTCCCTGCCCTTTGACGGGCTTACAGTCTAATCGGGGGAGACGGGCAGACAAGAACAAGGGCAATAAATAGAGTCAAGGGAAGAACATCTCATTAACACAATGGCAAATAAATAGAATCGGGGTGATGTAGATCTCATTAAACAAAATAAATAGGGTGATGAAGATATATACAACTGAGCGGACGAGTACAGTGCTGAGGGGATGGGACAGGAGAGGGGGAGGAGCAGAGGGAAAGGGGGTAGAAGAGGGCTTAGCTGCGGAGAGGTGAAGGGGGGTTGAAGGAGCAGAGGGAAAAAGGGGGAGCTCAGTCTGGGAAGGCGTCTTGGAGGAGGTGAGCTTTAAGTAGGGATTTTAAGAGGGGACTAATCCTGCTCTCCCTCTTGCCTGCTATATGACCATGGGAAAATCACTTCACTTCTCTGTGCCTCAGTTACCTCAACGGTAAAATGGGGATTAAGACTGTGAGCCCCATATGGGCTAGGGAAGAAGTCCACCCTGATTAGCTTGTATGTACCCCAGCAGTTAGTACAGTACCTGGCATGTAGTAAGTGCTTAACAAATACCATTAAAAAAAATCCTGCAGGGCTGAGAACTAGGTGGCACACACTGGAAATCAAAGCCTCTCTCCGTTACTGTACTGAGCATTAAATTCCTGTCACTTGACTGAAATGAGTCTCGCAAAAAATCCATCAATGAAATTTTTACGCCTGCTTATGGAGTATAATGCAGTAGAGAAGGTAGATATGATTCCTGACCTCAAGGAGCTTACATTTTATTGCATTTGTTGCTCTACTACCTAAAGAGTTCCCCTACCACTGCAGACTAACATTATACAGCTGAATACATTTTGGCACAGAAAGGTTAAAAAGAACTGGTCAAGTCACCACGTAAATTATATTTAACAAAATAATATGCATAGCTGTAAGTTCTTTCATTGATTATTGAAGTGAGATGATCGTGACTAGAAAACAGAAATACAAGGAGAAATAATTTGTCCACACACCTGCAAATTAAAGGAAAAGATAAAACTGCTGATGAAACTGCGACTCTGAACCATCAACCATAATGGCCTTTGATGAATGGGCAGACAAGCCACTAATTCAGGACCAGAAAACATAACCACTGTGGCCTAGTGGAAAGGGCAAGGACCTGGGAGGCAGAGGTCCTGGGTTCTAATCCTGGCTCTGCCACTTGCCTGCTGTGCTATCTTGGGCATATCACTTAACTTCTCTGTGCCTCAGCTTCCTCACCTACAAAATGGTATTAAATACCTGTCCACTCTCCTGCTTAGACAGTGAGTCCCATTAGGGACAAAGACTCTTTCCGATCTGATCATCTTGTATCTACCCTAGCACCTTTACAGTGCTTGGCACATAATAAGGATTTAACGAATACCCCAATGATTATAACCAAGCACTGGGGCGCAGGCACCATATGGGGCCATAGTAGGAAGCCCCTTCCGCCCTGGGCCTTGGAGTGTGGCAGACCAATCATTGGTATTTATCGAGCAATTGCTGTGTGCAGAGCACTGTACTAAGCACTTGGGAGTGTACAATTTAGTAGAGTTGGTAGACAAAATCCTTGCCCTCGAGGAGTTTATATTCTAGTGGGGAGACAGCAATAAATGATCTACAGATATAGGGAATCAGCAGGGTAAGAATGGTTTAGAGTGCTTAGTACAGTGCTCTGTACACAGTAAATGCTCAGCAAGTTCCACTGACAGATTGATATGTACCTGAGTACTATGGGGCTGAGGTGACCTGAATATCAAACTGCTTTAGTAGTATTGGCCCAAGTGTCCAAGAAACTCAGAAGGGAAAGGCTAATAGGGGAAATGAGGACTTAGTCGAGGAAGATCACTTGGAGCTGTGACTTTAGCCGGGCTTTGAAGATGGGAAGAGAGGTGATCTGTCAGATATAAAGGGGGAGAGGGAGCAGAGGTGCCTATTTATAATAATGATATCACCAGCTGCCTGTTTACTTGTCAAATTTATCTACAGACTCTCCCCCGATTCCCCTGAGTGGATTTGTTCCTGCTCATCCATCTGAAAGGACCTGCAATCAAGTCTTGCAATTAATCTCAGGAAGCTCCAGATTAAGCGGCTATGTGCCTGTCAATCTCCTTTAAAATCCTTAAACCTCTCTGATCCCACCATGTCCTCTCAATCCCCTCCCCTCTAATCAGCGTGGTGCAGAAGCAGCGTGGTGCAGTGGAAAGAGCACGGGCTTTGGAGTCAGGGCTCATGAGTTCGAATCCCAGCTCTGCCACTTGTCAGCTGTGTGACTGTGGGCAAGTCACTTAACTTCTCTGTGCCTCAGTTCCCTCATCTGTAAAATGGGGATGAAGACTGTGAGCCCCACGTGGGACAACCTGATTCCCCTGTGTTTACCCCAGCGCTTAGAACAGTGCTCGGCACATAGTAAGCGCTTAACAAATACCAACATTATTATTATTATTATTAATCCCCACCCTTCTCTTCCACCACAGTCCGTCATTCCCCTGCCTGCCCCGCCCCCCCCCCGCCGACCCCAGCCCTCAGCTCACTCCCATTCAACCCCTCCTTGCCTCTTGCCCATCCTTTTCCCCCACCCCTGCCCCTTCACCCCCAGCTAAATGAGGCCTGGGGAACCTCTGCTCCATCATGGAAAAACTGGCTCTCATCCTTGACCTCTTTCTAAGTCACTCCCTCTCCTCACCAATCAATCATACTGACTGAGCACTTATTGGGTTCAAAGCATGGTACTAAGCACTTGAGTACAATATAACAGACCCGTTCCCTGCCCACGAAGGGTTTAGAGAATAATGATGTTGGTATTTGTTAAGCGCTTACTATGTGCAGAGCACTGTTCTAAGCGCTGGGGTAGACACGGGGGAATCAGGTTGTCCCACGTGGGGCCCCAGTCTTAATCCCCATTTTACAGATGAGGTATTGCTGAGGCACCAAGAAGTTAAGTGACTTGCCCACAGTCACACAGCTGACAAGCGGCGGAGCTGGGTCTCGATCCCATGACCTCTGCCTCCCAAGCCCGGGCTCTTTCCACTAAGCCACACTGAGAATAGAGGGGGAGACATACATTAATGTATTTATTACTGAAACTTGGTTCCCCCAAGATGACACCATTTTTCCCACTGCAATCTGGTTTCTACCGCCTCCGCTTCACAGAAACTGAGGTCATCAATGATCTCTTCTTGACCAATCCATTGGCCTCTACTCCGTCCTAATCCTCGGCAATCTCTCAGCCTCCTTCCACACTGTGAACCACCCTCGCCACCCGGGAAAATTATCCAGCCTTGGCTTTGCTGACACTGTCCTCTCCTGGTTCTCCTCTCTGGCTGCTCCTTCTCCTTCTCGCATCTATTCTCCAGCTCCATCCACTCCTCGGAGAACTCATTCAACTACCATCTCAATGAGGACGATTACCAAATCTACTTCTCCAGCCTCAACCTCTTTCCTTCTATGTAGTTTCACAGAGATCCTGCCTTCAGGATCATTTCTACTTGGATGTCCCCAGACACCTCAAACTTAACACGTTAAAAACAGTATTCCCCCACCCAAGCTCTTTTCTCCCTGTCCTTCTCATCACTGTAGATAACTCCACCGTCTCACCAGCCTGAAACCTTGGCATTCTCCTCAACTCATCTCTCTCACTCAACCTGCATTTTCAATCTGTCACCAAGTCCTACTGGTTCTACCTTCACATCGCTACAATCTGCCTCTCCCTTTCCATCCAAATTGCTCCACTGCTGATCCTCGCACTTATACCCCATCTTGACTACTCTATCAGCCTCTTTGATGACCTCCCTGTAACCTGCCTCACCCTACTCTTCACTCTGCTGCCAGGATCTTTTTTCTACAAAAATTCAGTCCACATCTTCCAACTCCTCAAAAACCTCCAATTGCTGCCCCCATTCATCTCCACAGACTGCTGACCATCAACTTTAAAGCACTCAATCAGCTTTCCACCTCCTACCTAATCTTGCTACAATGCTATCTTACCTACCCGTCCACTTCGCTCCTCTAATGCCAACCTACTCACTGAACCTCAGTCTTATCCGTTTCACCACCAATCCCATGCCCACATCGTCTCTCTGACCCGCAAGTCCCTAACTTACATCCAACAGACCCCCACTTTCCTCATCTTCAAAGCCCTACTAAAACCACATTTCCTCCAAGAGACCTTCCCCTATTCGTCCTCCCTTTCACATCACCTAAGCACTTAGGTCTGTGCCGCTTAATCACTTTGATATTCACCCCACCCATAGCTCTACAGCACTTCCGTATGTACCTTTAAACTCTACTTTTTCTGCTGTCATTTATTTTGTCTACTTCCCCCCTAATAAAAATAATGCTGGTATTTGTTAAGCCCTTACTATGTGCCAAGCACTGTTCTAAAATAAATAAATTGTGGTATTTGTTAAGCGCTTACACTGTTCTAAGCGCTGGGGGAGATACAGGGTAATCAGGTTGTCCCACGTGGGGCTCACAGTTTTAATCCCCATTTGACAGATGAGGGAACTGAGGCACAGAGAAGTGAAGCGACTTGCCCAAGGTCACACAGTTGACTAGCAGCGGAGCCGGGATTAGAACCCGTGGCCTCTGACTCCCAAGCCCACGCTCTTTCCATTGAGCCAGCTGCTTATAGATAAACTCTTAGGTGGGAGTTGTCAGGTTGTCCCAGGTGGGGCTCACGGTCTTAATCCCCATTTTACTGATGAGGTAACTGAGGCACAGAGAAGATAAGTGATTAGCCCAAAGACACAAGCTGACAAGTGGTGGAGTTGGCATTAGAACCCATGGTCTCTGACTCCCAATCCTGTGCTGTTTTCCACTAAGCCATGCTGCTTCTTGAATCGACAAGGTCACTGTGGACAGGAATTTTTACCAACTCTTATTATACTGCATTCTCCCAACTGCTTTGAACACACTTTCTTCTGCATCACCCTGACTTGCTCCCTTTGCTTTTCCTCCCTCCCAGCCCCACCACACTTATGTACATAGCAGTAGCTTTATTTCTTTGCATAGATGTCTGTCTCTCCTGTAAGCTCATTGTGGGCAGGGATAACTGTATATTGTTATACTTTCCCAAGCGCTTAGTTCAGTGCTCTGCACACAGTAAGTGCTCAATAAATACCATTGAATGAATGAAAAGTACTCAATAGTATCGTTGACTGATTGCTGACTCGTCAAAATGGCCGTGTTCTTTCATATTATTATTATTTTATCTTCTACCAGCCAAAGGAAGCAGGCACCACTGCTGTTTTTTCAGGTCCTTGGTGGGGCTGAATCTGCTCACCTGCCCAAATGGGAACAAGGTCGGGGGGCGGGGGGGGGGCAGTCCCTTCCTGTGGGAATTCAGGGGGTGCGGGTGGCTAGAGGAACCATGCTGCCTTTCAGCTTGCTCTGCTGGTCGACCCCTTTCCCAGCTCATCCTGAGCCTTCCGAACTGGGCTGAGTAGAGCCACCTGTACTTGACCCCGCCCAGGACCCCAAATTCAGGGAGGAGCAGGAGGAGGGAGGAAAAAGAGCAGGGAGGAGAAGCACAGCTGAATCCCTTTTCCTTTCTCTTCCCCCTCTGGCCCCCACTCTCCTGTCCCCTTCCCGCCATGACTGCTCTCTTCTTATCCCCCACTCCCCTTTCATCCTCTCAAATCCCAGCCCCATCAACGCTCTGCCGAGGGTTCACCCCCATCCTCAAAATGGTGGTGCTCTTTCTACTTTTCCAACGCTTAACAGTATAATCCAAGCTGGTAGGGGGCAAGCAAATCTTTAATTTAGAAAACACCTGTTTTATTCTATAACGTATCTCAATAATAACCAAGGTTTCATTTAGCGTGACAGGTCGGATTTGTAACAGTGTGCAGAATAGAAATGCTTAGTCTCACTGTATTTAGAATAATTATCACGGACTTTCACAAACCTCAAAGTTGGTAGGGAATACTTTCAAAATGAGAATTTAGGGTATTTGAATTTGGCTCAGATGTACAGATTATATCATCAGACCACAGGTTACAACTATCACTGATAAGAATGAACAAGAATTTTGTACTCCAAGTTTAAACTTTTATTAATTGTGTGCTTTAGTTTTTCAGTAGAAAAAACTTTCCTGTGTGCTAATACACCTAAGTGTACAATAACATCACGTGTAAACTTTGGTTTTGGAGATGAATTGATGGTCACAGAATTATATACCAGTATGCAAAACAAACTTCCTTTCTACAGTCCATTCTGAGATCAACATTTCATGGTAGGAATAAGGTTTGGGTAAATACCAACAGGGCAAACGTGAATCTTTCCAGTGCCAGTATATAAATATGCATATATGAGACTTCTCTCTGGGCCTCTTAAATTTTACAAGTTCTTTCGGTGGTGTATCATTAACTCTTCTGGTTAAACTGCCCATTTAGCCTACGGCTTTATTTCAAGGAGACAATTGGACTTTCTCCCAAGCTGTGATCATTCTGCTCACCTTGCCATCATTAGTGCTCAAGCACAGGGGCTCCCTCTCACTCTCTTCAAGCAGCGGCATGACCTAGAGGAAATCGCACAGGATTGCAAGACAGGAAACTGCAGTTCTATTCCCAGTCCACCACTTGCCTGCTGTGTTACCTCGGCAAATCACATGACTTCTCTGGGCCTCACTTTCCTCATCTATAAAATGGGGATTATATAGCTTTTCTCCCTCCCTTTTAAGGCTGAGACTGCACTGTATTTTCCCCATAGCTTAGTGTTTGGCAAACAGTAACTGCTTAACAAATACCTCCATTACTATCACAGTGGAGGCACAAACTGGTAAATGGAATTGGTAGGCGATCGATCGATGATATAGTGAGCCAAACGAGGTACTGGGCCTGTGGGGCCTTCACACTTAAACCTTCCCTGGACGGGACTGAATTGCCATTAACTGGAGAAGAGTCGGAGCCACAGATGAGTGGCACCAAGCACAACAATATATACTTTTTTACCTAAGGATAACTCTTTGGCATTTGAGATTTCAGACCACTTTTGTTCAAAAAATTAATATTGCCAACAATTTTCTTAACACGACTGGTTTTGAACATAAAATTTTCTTCAGAAAATGGGGACGTGTAGTTCTTGGGAATGTCAGGATGCCACCAAATCCATTCAATGCATGTGCATGAAAAAATAACATCAGTTCTGCATGGTTTCCTTTGTTTGACAAGAAGTTAAATTATAATAATAAACCCAGCCCCGAAGTTATGGTATTTGTTAAGCGTTTAGACTGTGAGCCCGTTGTTGGGTAGGGACTGTCTCTATCTGTTGCCAAATTGAGCATTTCAAGTGCTTAGTACTGTGCTCTGCACATAGTAAGCGCTCAATAAATACGATTGAATGAATTAATTTAGTACTGCTAGGGCACTGTACTAAACGCTGGGGTGGAGAAAAGCAAATCAGGTTGACATTGTCCCTGACCGACATGGGACTCACAGTCTTAATTCCTATTTTACAGATAAGGTAACTGAGGCACAGAGAAGTTAAGTGAGTGGTCCCAGTGGCAGATACAGGATTAAAACCCAGGTCCTTCTGACTCCCAGATCTGTGCTCTGTCCACTACGCCACACTGCTTCTTTCAACTTTTGAAGAAGGGCGACTTCCTGATTCCAATCTAAAAGGAAGTCTGGTTTTTCAGAAATTGCAGGTTGCCCCCCTCAGTTCCCCAGGTTTTAAGGTGATATGCTGGAACCATCAAACAAAAGTTACACAATAGGGTGGCTTGGGCCCAGAGGCACATAAACTGTCACAGCTGTTCTGTTCTTAGCAGGTTCACTAAAATACCAAAATCTGAAGGTCTTCATCAATTCTTCTTTCTTCATTCACTTAATGTTGCTTTCTTTCTCCTAAAAATTCACTGATGATGCTGTTTTGAGTTCTTCACTCAGGTACCCTATTACAACCCAGTCCACACACTTCACTCCTCTAGTGCCAACCTACTCACTCTACCTCCATCTCATCTATTTTGCCGCCAACCACTTGCCCAGAAGGCCCTCCCACTTCATACCTGACGACGATCACTCTCCCCACCTTCAAAGCCTTACGGAAGGAAGGTACATCTCCTCCAAGAGGTCTTCCCTGACTAGACCTTCATTTCCTCTTCTCCCACTCCTTTCTGGGTCGCCCTTGCTCATGGATTCGCACCCTTTATTCATCTCTCCCCCAGGTCCGTGGCAATTATGTACATAACTATCATTTATCAATTTTTATTAATGTTTGACTCCCCCTATAGACTGTGAGCTCATTGTGGGCAGGGAAAATGTCTCACCAATTCCCTTACGCTGAACTTTCCCGAAGACTCGGTACAGCGTTTCTGCACAAAATAAGCACTCAAGAAACACATCCGATCGATTGGTATCTGTCAAGTGCTTACTAGGTGCCAAGGACGGTACTAAGGGCTGCCGGAGATACAAGATACTTCAGTGAAGCCTGCTCAGAGGAAGGTCGGGTCCACTAGCATGTTGTTTTAAATGAACGTAGCTTCACAATAAAGGAGCTGGGCAGCTGGGCCCTATTATCAATTCATACTTTTTCAAAGAGGAGCTCAAAGCATTTTATGAAGTCATTGTACGTAGGTACACACAAACACACAACCCTTTGGAAAATGAAACACAAAGAAAATGACAGACTTGCTTAAAGCCCTAGAAGCAGTTCCAGCAGTAGTCCCAGAACTCAAGGATTCTATCCTTTGCTGTATAATTTCTCCCACACCAGGAGTAATCTAACTGAATGGACTTTACAGGGCAGCGGCGTCCTGCCAAGATGAGCCTAGCCTGCAGGCCTGAGTTGCTTAGGGAGTAGCTTTGACATCAGCTCTGCCACAGCCTTCCAAGGGTCTCTCTGCACCATTGCCCAGTTAAAGGACTCAACTTTTCCTAGCCTGTCTCTTTTCCTGTTTACAAAGGCTTCTTTCCAAGAGTGTTTCCGAAAAACATTTTCAAGAACATTTTAAATGCTCATATTACTGCGCTGACCTTTTTAACTTATGAAGAAAAGAAGTCATCGGCAAAAGGAAAGAACAGAGTCCACCAAGGCCAGTGACACTGCCATCAATAACGATCTTTCTGAAACGTTCTATGGTTCAATTGAAAGACATGGACATTTGTCTACTGTATTCACACTGAAGATTTTCCAAGTTTGAATTTATCCATGCTGCCTCCCTCCCATCCCTTAGTGTTGAGCCATCAATTCTCATTTGAAATCATACCTTTTCCTGCATATACATGCTGTAAAGAAATGGCTCAGTTTCATCTCTTTTCTTGTAAAAATCAGTGCAGTCTTCTTTTAAGGCTGGTGCCAAAAAGGAGGCGACCCCAGTTTACCGACGTTTTAAAGAAGAAAAATCAAGTCAAAGCCAGGTCAGCCCCAGGAAGGCAGGCAAAGAGGCCAGAAGTTCCTTTTAACACATTCAAAAAATGTAAAAACATCCAAGAGGGACAAGAAGATGAAAAGCTAAACAATTTGCGCTTATCAGATCCCTAAATAGATCTTTTGTGGGCAACAGTAATGATTCTCTTGCCTGCTGACGCCAAATGGTTCATGACTCGGCCAAATTTGACCTGGATCAACGTAATCACTGAAATCAGCATTTTCACAGTACTCGTACAAATGGGATGCAAATCTTTAAAAACTAAAGAAGTTAACATTTATTGGTTCATCTTAGCCATAATTTGCTTTTCACTGAAGACACAGTTTGAAAATATAGTTTACAAAACCAGAAACTGCAGATCCTAACATAGCTTTTGGGCAATAGAAGAGATGAATTTATTCTAGAACCAATTAATTACACGTCTTTCCCACCCTGTTCCGATGATGTGCAAATATCCTCTAATATCAAAAATCACTCGGATCCACCTCCTTTTTTGGGGCCGTTAGTCCTCATTTCATGCCAGAGTTTCACTAGCGGTTCCCTCTTCTTCCAGATGAGCTCATGGCCAAAGGTAACATACCATCTGGAAAAACCAAGGGCCAAATGTAAGTGAACGATGTGGCATAAAATCAATGTCAAGGAAATGAAAGATACTTTGGGAATGAACTCAGGATTACAACCACCCCCCGAAAAAAACCCAAAGAAATGATAATTTGCTTTCTTCCTTTCTAGCTGGAAATTCATTTTACTCTCTAGCTGAAGCATCGAGACATTCAGAATACAATATATGTGGTCATTACTAGTCACATCTGCAGTATTAAAAACCAGATATTTGATCGGTGGTTCTCTATGGGAACATATCTACAAAACTCAGATTCTATGGTACTCATACACATAGAGCATATAGGTGATTTAAAAAACCACCTAGGGCTAACAAGCTTAATGCACCCGAAAGCAAGGAATCTCATCAGACATACTTCAGTATTATTATGATACTTAAGTCCATCCCTTATAACCTTTTTCACCAAATACTTTTTTTTTCCAAACGTGCTTAAATGTTTTATTAGTGGGATATAATAATCTGCAGGTTTTAAATGGCACAGACTAAATTCAGTTCAATAACTCCATAACGATCATTTCAATCCAGAAGATAAGCACTATAGAAATGAAAGTCAGCTGTTTAATAGATGATGCACAAAAGAAAATGTAATAAAAATTAAGTATGAATAGGAAGTGATCAGCAGAACACATACTTCTATGACAAAGTGGGTTGTTCATCAAGGTGAGTAGGAATATGTTTGGGATAAATTTTAGTTTATTGACTAACTTCAGTGGTGTCACCAGTTCAAATAGCATTTCCACTCCTATGCAACAAGTTCTATTGAAGTTTAGTCAACGAAGTGGGAGCAATGTAATGGGAAGTTATCCATCACTGAATATTGCTGAGATGGTCAGTAAATGGAGATGACTTTTACTGTACAAATTGAAAAAGACACTGTACAACCTCTGGATTTTTTGACAAAATGCATTTTGTCTGATTCTTTCAGGTGTAAACTAACCTAGTAGGCAGAGCAGCAGGATGGCCTACTGAAAAGAGCACAGGACTGAGCAGCAGGAGACCTGAGTTGTAGATCCAACCCTGCCTCTAGCCAGCTGGGTGACTGGGAGAAATTTACTTAACCTCTTTGGTCCTCCCTTTCTCTATCTGTAAAATGCAAATGATACCTCCTCTTAGGTTGTGAGTCCCACAGGGAACAGGTACGGTGTCCAATCTAATGTTATTATATCTATCATGTATGGAATCTAAGTGCTTAATAAATACTAGAATTATGACTTCAGGAGGGTGTGATGCAAAGAAAAGGAAAACTGCAATTTTTTTTTTTAGAAGACTACATGTTTCTGCAGAGCTGTTTATCAAGTTTTGAGTGCAAGTTCCTCCTGTGTGTTCAAATCATTACCCTTTCTTATCCATTCATGTTAGAGTTCATTTTTACTTTACAGCCCATAAAGGAAAGTATACAGCTCAAGAATTATCACTGAAATTATAGATGCTGATAAGCACTTAGGTTATTTAATCCAAAATCTTGCAAGAGCAGAACTGTTCCCCTCTAGTACATTTCACCTCCTCTGCTGGATAAAGAGGCATCCTTGAATTTTTCCCAGGGGTCACAAAGAAAACTAAACTTAATAGGTCTTGGGAAGCATCAGAGCCTAATACTGAGTTCACACTATTCCTGCAAATAACACCCTAGGATTGATAATTAAAGGCATTCTGAGTCATGTGAAGGCATTTTGGGCTCAGCACTTCAAAAGACCGCTTCCATTAGAGGTGTGAGCCCAGCATACTGTTAAAAAAATCTTCTGAGTTTAAAAAAGCCGAAGAATCTGTACGATTCCATGTTTGGATGAACTGTGAGCTGAACATCAGTCCCTACCGCAGTGAGAATTTAGACCGTGTTGCTGAATGGCCCTGACCTGTTACCCCTAGAAATCCAGTTATTGACTATCCTCTCGGGAGGACACTAGAATCTTCTCAAAGGATTTCTCGAGCACTTACTGTGCAAAGCACTGTACTAGAAGCTTGGGAGAATACAATATTACAATATAACAGACACATTCCCTGTCCACAAGTTACAGATGCCGAGAATATGCCCAATTTGTAAAGTCCAGGTAAACTAAAAGCAAAAGAAGATGAGTTAAAGTGAATCTCCAGTAGTCACATGCGTGTATTGGAATCCAGAGTTCAACTTCTTATTTTTTTTTTAAATGGTATTTGTTAAGTGCTTAAGCCAAGATCTGTACTAAGTGCAAGTGTAATTATATTGGACCAGTCCCTTCTCCCATATGAGGCTCATGGTCTCAACCTCCATTTACAGATGAGGGAACTGAGGCCGAGAAGTGAATGACTTCAGTCACTATCTACTCTATCCACTCTCTATCCATCAGTGGGCCACGCTGCTTCTCTATTAGGCTTTCGAGGCCTAACATATTCTCCAGAGCCTAAAAGAAGAGAGTCCTGAAACGATCCCCAATGTAATAAGAAGGATTTAAAGAGATTTAGGGATGGGAGGTTTGCAATGAGTTATTACAGAGAAAAATTGTGTGGGTTGGGAGTGAGAGGAGTCATGGATGTTGGAAGGTTCAAGAAGAGAAGCAGCGTGGTTTCGCAGTCCCTTCTGGGAGATGGGCTGAACGACAGGAAGAAGGTAGACATTTCCTCTTGCTGTACTCTACAGCATTCTCCATGCTGTAGAAGCACAATTGCTTAGTGGACAGAGCACGGGCCTGGGAGTCAGAAGGACCTGGGTTCTAATCCCTGCTCTGCACGTCTGCTTGTGACCTTGGGCAATTCACTTCACTTCTCCGGGCCTCGGTTACCTCATCTCTTAAATGGGGATAAGAAGGCTGATGACAACACCTCGCTCAGAAGTTAGAGGGGACTAAGGAAGTCGAGATGCTGGTTGGCAGACTGGGACCATCTCAGAAGTTGGGGGAGGGAGCTGCAGGTACTCTGATTATGTGAGTCAGATAGGCCTGGAAGATTCTGGAAGAGGAAGGGGGTTTAGGTTCGTTTCCTTTTTAATACCATACTACTTACATCCCAAAGAGCGCTCCCCCAAGATGTGCCGCATGATCAAAAAATTTCCATCCCAGGATCATCCCTGCGGTATCCATTGCAATAATGGCTTTCAAGGCCTAAAATGAAATGGAACAAAAGTAAGTGGGATTTTTGCCGGTGGGGACCTCTTCATTTTAGAAGCAGCAATTCAACCGGCCTTGCTACACTAGCAACAGAACCTGGAATATACATAGTGCAAAATCTAAAAGAGATGAAAAGAAAGTCTCGGAATAGGGATGACTCATCAGGGCTAAAACACAACCTACACTGTAAGCTCGTCCTGGGCAAGGAATGCGTCTACATTATGCGTCTGTTAGACTGTAATCGTCCAAGTGCTTGGTACAGTGCTCTGCACAGAGTAAGCACCATTCAGTGATAGATAACGTGTTGGAAGTAGACTTCTTCCAGGTCTATTCCTGAGCCCCGCGAGGTCCACTCTGCATGGGCAAAAGAGGCTGGGGGGGGGACACAGACAGAGGGAACGGTTTGCCACAGACAGATGAAACACCACAGCACTGTGCCACCCCACCCTGACCCTCAAAGCCCTAAACAGGGGGTGACAGGAAGCAAGTGAGCCTGTCTTGGTGCCTGGTGTTATCCCGGACGTTGGCTCATGCCCGGCTGTGTGGGTCTAGGCAAGGGAAAATCCTTCATACCAGCCATGGAGAAATGCAGGTAAATGACTTTCCTCCCGAGGTCATTCTGAGGCAGGGCTGAGAGAGCAGGACCTAGGCTCAGCCCTGATCCCACACAGACCTGCCTGGGGTTCATTCCTGGCCTACACAAACTACATACTTGTAGTTCCATAGGTATTTAGGTTTTAAACAATCTCTTGGGAGAAAATAAGTCATCATAAGAGGTTCTGTATGCGTTGCTTGTTTTAATTTTACGGGGGAAAAAAAACCCAAAAGTGCCTTGTTCCAGGTTAAGCTTCCTGCTTCCCAACCCAAAGTAGTTAAATGTAAAACCTCAGCTGCTCCGGACTGCCCATCCTCACCATCACCCCCCAGGCCTGGGATGGCCAGAAGCCTCTTTTCAAGCATTTAGATTGTGGGCAGCGGTGTGTCCGGTAGGACTAGGAACAGGCCAGCTGGGAGCAGGGAAAACTCTGTAAACTCTTCCATCAGGCAGGATCGTGCTGCCTTTTTGTTGTTACGGTTCATTGGATTTTCCCATGTTCATCCGCTTTTATTTCTAATGAGTCTGTCCTCGGTGCCCTCTCTCTAAGACCAAGTCACCGGATGACCACGGGCAACCTTCCAGTGATTTGCACAGAATGAGCTTGATGAACAGAATAAAGAGTAACAGCTGTGAGCACAAATCACTCCATTATTTTTCTTTTTTAAAGGGCAGAACTAAATTAAATGCGTTCTTAGCACTTTTTAAATCTTCTTGGAAACTAAAGTTGGAAGCTGCCCATCTGGAGAAGATAATCCAACAATGATATTATCTTCAACAGAAATACTTATTAAGTCTCTATATGGAAGCGTAGCTCAGTGGAAAGAGCACGGGCTTGGGAGTCAGAGGTCATGAGTTTGAATCCCGGCTCTGCCACTTGTCAGCTGTGTGACTGTGGGCAAGTCACTTCACTTCTCTGTGCCTCAGTTACCTCATCTGTAAAATGGGGATTAAGACTGTGAGCCCCACGTGGGACAACCTGATTACCCTGTATCTACCCCAGCGCTTAGAATAGTGCTCGGCACATAGTAAGCGCTTAACAAATACCAACATTAATATTGGATGTTCTGGCTACTGTCCAAGATGGGGTACGACACAATCCATGTCCTCAAAAAATAACACTGATGTACAAGACACCACAAGCTGGTCAGAAACATAGAATGACCAAGAACGTGGGCACATACAATCACATAACAGGGAGACACATATGCAAACACTAACTGGATACAGAGGGAAAAAACCCCCACTATCCATTTAGTCCAATATAAAAGGAATTTCTCAACCCTTCATCCAGAGATTACCTTACTGAACTTTCCTGTTGATTCAATTCCACCCGCTATTCTTTTTTAAAGCAGATTGTTTTGAAAATATTTCAAAAAGGTACAAAAAGAAGTGCCCAAATCTTTTTCTCAAACCAACCTCTGTGCTCAGTGGTCATGTGTACAGTCTAGACTGTGAGCCCGTTGCTGGGTAGGGATTGTTTCTACCTGTGGCCGAACTGTACTTTCCAAGCATTTAGTACAGTGTTCTGCACAAGATAAGTGCTCAATAAATACGACTGAATGAATGAAAGAATTAGAGTACAAACTCCTTGAAGGCAGGGAAAGGGCCCCCTTGCGGGTAGGAAATGTGACTATCCAACTCTATTAATAATAATTACGGTATTTGTCAAGTGTTTACTATGTGTCAAGCACTGTTTTAAGCACTAAGGTAGATGTAAGTTAGTCAGGTTGGACACAGTCCCTGTCCCACTTAATAATAATAATAATGTCGGTATTTGTTAAGCGCTTACTATGTGCCAAGCACTGTTCTAAGCGCTGAGGTAGACACAGGGGAATCAGGTTGTCCCACGTGGGGCTCACAGTCTTTATCCCCATTTTACAGATGAGGGAACTGAGGCACCGAGAAGTTAAGTGACTTGCCCAAAGTCACACAGCTGACAAGTGGCCAAGCTGGGATTCGAACTCATGACCTCTGACTCCAAAGCCCGTGCTCTTTCCACTGAGCCACGCTACTTCTCTACTTCTCTTCACTTGGGGCTCACACTCTTAATCCCCACTTTACTGATGAGATAACTGAGGCCCAGAGAAGCGAAGTGACTTGCCCAAGGTCACACAGCAGACATATGGTAGAGCTGGGATTAGAACCCATGACCTCCTGACTCCCAGGCCCATGCTTACCATCAGTAAGCATTTAGTAAATAACCACTGATGGACTGCTCCAGAAAGACCATTACTGCTAGTACATGTGTGAGACTACCTGGTTTAGAAATAAACCAAGACATCCTTTGGAGAATAAAGAATTGTTTAGAAAAAAAGTTCTGCATTCCCTCTAGACTATAAGCTCCCTGTGGACAAGGAATGCACCCTCCCAAGCATTTAGTACAGTGCTTTACCCAAAGTAAGCACTCAATAAATATGATTGACTGAGTTAAAAGAAAAAAGGAACAGATTTGGATCTTTCCAAATAAATCCAAATGACACACCAATAAAAGTGACACGCAGGTAAGACCCTGGTGCACTGGGAGTTGGGAAAGCACAAGGGAGCGGCTCTTCACTAACCCTGTTATATTATTAGATTCAGCATCAAGAGTATTTATTGGGCAGCTACTGCGTGGAAGCACTAAGGGAATACAAAAGAAGCAGCAAAGAGCAAGTCCTGTCCTCAAGGAGTGAACAGTCTAAGGGGGAGGATAAGCAGAGCAGAACTGTTGTAGGTGTGACAGTTATACAAAGGTACTTACGTTTCCCGCGGTAAATGTGAACATTGGAAGAATAATGATGGCCAACTTGCTTTCAGGTAGCTTTGTACAAACAGCTGCAAGGACAGTCATGATAGCTCCTGACTGTAAAGTAGAATACATAAAATAGCATGAATACTGGCTCCTGTATAAGAACAGACTGAACTATTTAGTAACACAAACGTTTATTCAGCCTGTCTTCGAAAAGGCTCAGAGTGTTCCCGCAAAACATAAATGCTGGTGCAAGACAGGATGAAAAACATCAGAAACAGTTCATTTCCTATTATATTTGAAAAAGGTACCTACAAAAATGATTCAGGTTCTGTCTCTGATGGAGTCAATCAACTGAAATATTTTATGACTAGTGGCACCAATTAATAAAAAGTTGTTTAGCAATGAAAATCCATGCAATAACTTTCACGGTCTCAACAGTGAAGCTGTCCAGAGAAAAAAGACAGCCACGGTTATTTGACGGATAGAAATTTGTAGTGATATTCATTCTATAATTATCAATGGGAATTAAATTCTGGTTAAATAAAAGAAGAAACAAACCTTAGAACCTATAAGAGCAGAACAAAGCCTTTGATGCTCTTAAAGCCGTCCATTTCTCTCCTGGAATGCTTCCAATCCGGCTCCCGCTCCCTTGGCATCACAGAAACTGTCCCCTGTAGGGCCACCAAAGACCTTCTTGCCAAATACGATGGTTCCTAATCCACCCCAAACTTCCTTGACCTCTCAGCTGCCTTTTGATACTGTGGACCATCCCTTTCTCCGTGAACCATTATCCAAACTTGGCTTCACTGAAACTGTCCTGTCAGCCAATCACTCGTACTTATTGAGTGCTTCCTGTGTGCAGAGCACTGCTCCAAGCACTTGGGAGAATACACTATAACAGTATAACAGACACATTCCCTGCCTAAAAAGAGCTTAGTCTCGAGAGGAGAAACATTAATATAAAAAAAATTACAGATATGTACACCAGTGCTGTGGGGCTGGGATGAATAAAGGCAGTAAGTCAGCAAGTCAAGGTGACACAGAAGGGAGTGGGAGAAGAGGAATGGAGGGGCTGAGAGAAAGTCTCTTGGAGATATGCTTTCAATAAGGCTCTGAAGGTGAGGAGAGTAATTGTTTGTGAGAGTAACTGTCGGAAATGAAGAGGGAAGACATTTCAGGGGAGAGGCAGGATGTGAGCAAGATGTTGGCAGCGAGACAGACGAGATCAAGGTGAGAAGGTTGGCATTAGAGGAGCGAAGTGTGCGGGCTGGGTTGTAGTAGAAGAGTAGCGAGGTGAGGTAGGAGGGGGCAAGCTGACTGCCCTTTCCTGGTTCTCCTCCTGTCACACTGACTGCTCCTTCTCAGTCTCACTCAATCCTGGATGCCCTTCTATTCTCCATCTACACCTCAAAGAAGTCACTCACCCCCGTGGGGTGATGATTCACATATCTGCCTCTTTTGCCCTGACCTCTCTCCTCTGCAGTTCATTCATTCAATAGTATTTATTGAGAGCTTACTATGTGCAGAGCACTGTACTAAGCGCTTGGAATGTACAAATCGGTAACAGATAGAGACAGTCCCTGCCCTCTGACGGGCTTACAGTCTAATAGGGGGAGACAGACAGACAATAACAACAGCAATAAATCGAATCAAGGGGATGAACATCTCAGTAAATCAATAGCAAATGAATAGAATCAAGGTGATGTACATCTCATTAACAAAATAAATAGAGTAATGAAAATATATACAGTTGAGTGGATGAGTACAGTGCTGAGGGGAAGGGAGAGGGGGAGGAGCAGAGGGAAAGGGGGGAAAAGAGGGCTTAGCTGAGGGGAGGTGAAAGGTGGGGTAGAGGGGGAGCAGAGGGAGCAGAGGGAAAAGGGAGAGCTCAGTCTGGGAAGGCCTCTTGGAGGAGGTGACCTCTAAGTAGGGTTTTGAAGAGGGGAAGAGAATTGGTTTGGCGGAGGTGAGGAGGGAGGGCATTCCAGGACCGCGGGAGGACGTGGCCCAGGGGTCGACGGCGGGATAGGCGAGAACGGGGGACGGTGAGGAGGTGGACGGCAGAGGAACGGAGCGTGCAGGGTGGGCACTAGAAAGAGAGAAGGGAGGAGAGGTAGGAGGGGGCCTTGAAGCCGAGAGTGAGTCTCGCGTGCACGTCCTCCTGCCTTCAAGACATCTCCACCTGGTATTTATTGAATGCTTACTGTGTGCAGAGCACCGTACTAAGCACTTGGGAGAGTACAACACAAAACAGAGTCGGCATAGACATGTTCCCTGCCCTGAACAAGCGTACATCTAGAGGGTGAGACAATGTAACGTATATTACATAATTTATAGACATGTATATAAGTGCTGTGGGGCTGAGGGTGGGACAAATACCGAATGCCCAGAAGTCACAGAGCAACAGCAAATCTGTTAGTAGAGTTTGAGATATTCAGATTAGAATCAATCAATGGTATTTATTGAGTGCTTACTTGGGGCAAGCACTGTACTAAGCACTTGGGAGAGTACAATATAACAACAGGAACATTCCCTGCCCAAAAGGAGCTCACAGTCTAGAGAGGGAGACAAACATTAGTAAACATACAAAAATAAATAAATTACAGATATGTTCATATGTGCTGCGGGGATGGGAGCGAGGATGAATGAAGGGAGCAAATCAGGGCAATGCATAAGGGAGTGGCAGGAGAGGAGGGCTTAGTCAGGGGAAGCTTCTTGGAGGAGATGTGCCTTCAATAAGGCTGGGAGGTGGAGGAGAGCAATTATCTGTCTGCTATGAAGAGGGAGGGTGTCCCAGGCTAGAGGTTGGATTTGGGCGAGAGGTCGGCGGCGAGACAGACGAGATCAAGGTAGTGAGAAGGTTAGCGTTAGAGGAACGAAGTGTGCAGGCTGGGTTTTAGTAGGAGAGTAGCGAGGTGAGATAAGAGGGGGAGGAGTTTCTGTTTGATGCAAAGGTCCTAGGCGCTTGGGAAAGTACAATGCAAAAGAGTTGGCAGATGTGATCCCTGCCTTCAAGGAACTTAGAGTTTACAGAGGAGTCTAAGATATACACAGAGGTCTCAAATGGCAAGCTGCACATGCACTGAAATAGTTGAGAAAATTGCATTCTACACATGCAAATCTACTGTTATTTTTTTAAACTAAGCCCAATCAGAACAAAACTTTTTTTAGGTGGAAATAGAACTTAACGTCATTGGATTTACTGGCAGTTTACCAATACTAGTTCATGATCCTTGATGGAAGAAGTGAGGTTATGGGAAAGACTATCCAAGATCGCCCTTGCTCTGTGCCATCTTAGTGGCCTCTGCTGACCACATCAGCCAAGTACAGTATATGAAACTAACTCCTCTACCGAGGTGGCAGAAGGAAACAAGCGGCAATGAAGTCCTCTGAAAAGTCCAGTCAGCTTCAGTTTTCCATTTTAAAATCCAAATGAGAAAAGAAATAATTACCGCTCCGAGTGATGGTCCAAATCTTCCTGTGACCACTTTGCTGACGTAACTGACAAAAGTGGAAATAACGCCTGAGGGCAGGAAAGGTGGGAAAAAAAAATCATAATGAGAAAATAAGGTTCAAAATCAGATCGACTTCCCAAAATGCTACCCTGAGTGGACAGTGCTATTGTGTTAACTTGATCACTGCCAAACTATAAAGTTCCACCTTCCATTCTAGGTATTATCTATAGAGTGGTGGGCTTGTTGGCAATCATCGGTCCTCAGTTTTACGCCGCACAAGGCTTCCCACTCATAACATAATAATAATAATACTAGTAATAATGGTACCTGTTAAGTGCTTACAATGTGTCAAGCACCATTCTAAGTGCTGGGGTAGATACAAATTAATCAGGTTGGACACAGTCCCTGTCTCACACGGGACTCACGCTCTTAATCCCCACTTTAGAGACTGAGGTAACTGAGGCTCAGAGAAATGAAGTGACTTGCCCAAGGTCACACAGCAGACATGTGCCAGAGCTGAGATTAGAACCCAGGTCCTTCTGACTTCCAGGCCCGTGCCCTATCCACTAAGCCATGCTGCTCCATGTCACACGACTGGATTTGTAATGTTGAAGTTGGATGCTCGAGTCTGAGCTTCTTCCCCACTGTGCCACAGGCCCAACACCATGCACATGAAGGCATTTAATAAAATAATCAAATATAATCAACCTATAATGTTGATGACACAACTTGATCTTAATTCCAGTTCACACTAAACATCCCAAAACCTAAAACAGCCAATCTGTATTAGCATGGAGGAAACTAATAACAATGATGGCATTTGTTAAGCGCTTACTATGTGCAAAGCACTGTTCTAAGCGCTGGGGAGGAAACAAGGTGATCAGGTTGTCCCACATGGGGCTCACAGTCTAATCCCCATTTTACAGATGGGGTAACTGAGGCACAGAGAAGTTAAGTGACTTGCCCAAAGTCACACAGCTGACAAGTGGCGGAGCCAGGATTTGAACCCATGACCTCTGATTCCCAAGCCCGGGCTCTTTCCACTGAGCCACGCTGCTTCTAAACTAGCCCAAGACTGACCAAGCAGAAGTTTGTCAAAGCATCCCAATATTCATTTACCTCGTTTCCATCTTGTGAACCTATCGGGACCACCCTTAAACAAATTCCAATGACTCAAGCTAATTACCTGCAGACAGGTAAACTGCCATGAATTGCTCCCGTCCCAAAATATTCACGATGCTGGAGGAAAAGCTCCACAAAACATACATGTTTGCTGCCATGTGAAACAATGAGAAATGACTGAATGTTGACAGCAACATAGGAGAACAAAGGGTTTCTAGGACAAAAAACAAAAACAAAAACAAAGTTAGGGAAATTATTAGACTCCTAGGAGGAGAAGAATCTATTTCAGGGTAGTTTTCTTCTCTCTTCAATAGATAGCCAAAATCCAGTAATAAAAAAGGCAGCCTCGTTAAACACTTTAATGAACAAGT
The DNA here is from genome assembly GCF_004115215.2 of Ornithorhynchus anatinus. Lineage (NCBI taxonomy): Eukaryota > Metazoa > Chordata > Mammalia > Monotremata > Ornithorhynchidae > Ornithorhynchus > Ornithorhynchus anatinus. The sequence goes on along the minus strand of NC_041728.1, from coordinate 123,771,538 downwards.
CTGTGCTTTCTTCCCATTAGCCATTCCTTGACCTCTTTTATATTAGAGTTCTAAAGTCTCCAAAATCCTCAGTTCTAAGATTCTGACCCATCTTATGAATGCAAATATGGGCAGACCAAAAGGGGTGACAATTTCTTGCATTCCTGAACATATCTGGATAAATTACCGTACAGATTAAGCAGTGTTAGATTAGTCCAGAATGCTTTCATACAATACTCGGGAGTCATTGTTCTTGATGGTTAGATGGTGAAAAAGTTACTCAACTCTAGGATATAAAAGACTTCAGGCAGGACAACATGCCTAGAATCTCTTTAGAACAGTGAAGTTACATCTACAAGCTAATATAAGTGGAATTCTTTTTGATAGTTCTGCTAATTTCCTCTTTTCTGCAAGGGCAAACAGAACAATTTCCTTCTCCTCAAAGTAATCTGTAGATCGTGTCTCCATTTCCAACAGATTCTTCTGGCCTGTGAGCCTGTGGTTGGGTAGAAATTGTCTCTATCTGTTCTCATTCATTCAATAGTATTTATTAAGCGCTTACTATGTGCAGAGCACTGTACTAAGCGCTTGGAATATACAAATTGGCAACAGATAGAGACAGTCCCTGCCCATTGACGGGCTTACAGTCTAATCAGGGGAGACAGACAAAAACAATAAATAGAATCAAGGGGATGTACACCTCATTAAAACAATAGCAATAAATAGAATCAAGGTGACATCTCATTAACAAAATAAATAGGGTAACAAAAATATATTCAACTGAGCAGATGAGCACGGTGCTGAGAGGAGGGGAAGGGAGGGGGGAGGAGCAGAGGGAAAGGGGGGAAAAAGGGGGCTTAGCTGTCAAATTTGCACTTTCCAACCACTTAGTACAGTGCTCTGCACACAGTAAGCGCTCAGTGAATAGCATTGAATGAAGGAATTTTTTCCGATCCCAAAATTGGAGTAATGGCATGGGCGAACACTGGACACTTCACATAACTCACAACATTACGGGGAACATTAGTATTTCACCCAGCAGAACAAAACAATTAGATTTCATGCAAGGTTTTCCTAAAACAGTAAATTCCTAATCAATTTAGGCAGCTATCAGAGTTCATAGATTTATTCTGAAAATTGTTAACAGATCATCCATTATTTTTTAATTAGGTCCCTACTCAAGAATCAGATTACCAATACAATCTAGACTTACTGGAAGCTGGATTGGATGTGAAATATTTGATCATTGACCTCTGTAAGGATGGTACTCTCCATAAGCAGAATACAAAGACATTTGCAGCAATAATACCTAAGGAAATAAAACAAAAACTAGAATTTAGGGTGGTGGAAAAGTGAGGCAAGCAGAGTTAAATGTGGTCCAATATCTTTATTGCAATCTTCCTCTCTAGTGTTGCTGCTTCATTAATACAGTGCTCTTGATGCTCCAATGACTCCTTGCAGGCAGGAAACGTGTCAATAACTCTGTTCTATTGCACTCTTCAAAGTGATCGGTACAATGCTCTGCACATAGTGTTCAATAAAATACCATTGACTGAGTACAGGGGAGTAAGCAGAACAAACCATTCATCATGTAAGGGGGTGAATCCTCCCAGGACACTAACGAGTAATTTGGTGAGGTAGGTCAGGGAATTTGCTAAATGGGGTCCTAGAAGAGTTCATGTCTCAGACAGGACAGCAATGTACTCCCTAAGTGACATTTACTGGCATTGGGTCACCATATATTGGCCCTATTAATGGCTATCGTGAAAAAAAGAGAAATCATACATGAAAGACTAAATGAGTCAACTCATCTGGGCCAATTCAGAAGCTTTGTCTATACCCTGCTCAGTGTGTCTGCACAGGCGGTTACGTGTCTGTGAACAAAATAGGATTTTAATGTTTCATGCTCAGCCACTGCCTATTAAAAAATTTTGAAATACAAGCAAATATTTCCCCAAAAGGAACATTATACGCTCCTGTGGCAAAACCAATGTTTTCTTTTAGAAGGTTAGAACAGACATTTCTGCAAATGTTTTCCAAGGCCAGGTCCAACCCCACCTTCCCCTGCCTACCCTCTGATCCAACTTACTAGCAGGAACTCTCTTAATACTGCACTGGATGTCTAGTGAAAACACTTGGAAAATCACTAGTGTGGTTTGGATGGCCCATCTTTTTAAAAGCAATGACTGCGGAAAGTCAAGAAATGCCTATGCGAATCATTTGCAAACACTTCTATGCTCCCTCTTTGATCGAAAATGAACACGTGGCTATGGCTCTTCTTTCTAGGCTAAGGAAATGGTATTTATGCCACATGCTATGAACTGTAACCAAATCTTAAAAATTACGTATGGAATTCATCCTGGTCAAATCATACAGTGATTGGGATATCTACTCCTTCTTTGAATATTGCATCGATAAGTTTGGTATAATAAAACAAGGACCAAATCAAGGTACCAGATCTGAATGTGAAATGCAGATTTCTATTCCCAGATATGGCTTTTAATACCCATGCTAAATATTCAGTAGGCCGTGCTGGATCCCATGGATTACCATTTGGAGTAACCAAGGTCTCCACAACCAGGCATCACCTAGCCACTTTTTTTTAAAATGGTATTTGTTAAGCGCTTATCACTTGCCAGGCTCTGAACTACGCGCTGAGGCAGATACAAGCTAATGAGGTTGGACAGAGTCCATGTGCCACACGGGGCTCACAGTCTTAACTGTGCTTTGCACATAGTAAGTGCTCAATAAATATGATGGAATGAGTGATTCGCCATTTTACAGATAAGGTCACTGAGACACAGAGAAGCAAAGTGACTTGCCTGTGGTCACGCAGCAGACAACTGGTGCAGCCAGGATTAGCACCCAGGTCCTCTGACTCCCAGGCCTGTGTCCTACCTACTAGGCCACAATGGTTCTCCTTCAAATCACTATACTCTTGCTTGTCACCCAAAGTGTCCCTATCACCACATGTCACTCATCACCGTGGCACCACCATCATGAGAAACAAACTGGCTTGCAGGTCCTATATACATCATTTGTGAACCGCAGATGTCTTGTGCTTCCCACTGTGAAGATCCAGTGGCTAAAGTTATCTCTTTGGAGAAACTTTAACTTTTTCAATCCCCTAAGAGACTGTTCAACACCCTGCTGCCTACATTGTGCATATCCTCTGCTGCAGCGTGAAAAAAGCTGGTTTCTCCCACAATACCCAATTTACTCTTCAGAGAATAACTTGCAAAATGGAAGAACTGGGCACATTATTTTCTGTTTTCTCTTCAGCTACAAACCTCATCATCTCAGGAGGAGGGTAAGAGAGATTAACTGGCTTTTCGTGAAGCGTTTTGAAAGAAAAGGCACTATAAAGCATGTTATTAAGTTCCTGACAGCATTCTTTTAGTCTCAGATAGAGAAAGAGAGTTGTTTCGAAGACAAGCTTCATGTGCTAGCTTTGAATTCAGTGTTAGTCATTTTTTTTAGAAATGCACTTTAACAGGAGAAGTGGGTGTGATAGCTACAAAATTCACATTCTGGATTCCATCTTTATTGGCTGATCTAATACAAGGTGACTAAGAGGAGGCGGAAAGATCTCGGTTAAAAACAAAATGTCTCAGCAGGGTATTGGAAAAAAGATTGTGCACTCCCAGGCTGAATCACTGAGACAAGTATCACTGTAGGATTCTAGTGTACTGTGGGAAGCTTACGGCATTTCAGAAAAAATTTTGAATTTGGAGGCGTCAACCTGGCCAACCTCTCCTACCTTCACGGTAAAACAAAATTACTTACTTGTAATGTTTGCTTTCCCATGGTGTATTAGTGGGAGATCTTTTAACCTATCAGGGCGCTAAGCCTCCACAGTCTAGGTGGGAGGGCTACAACTTTAAGAACCAATGGTTCCATACAGCATGAGCTTTAGAACTTCTCTGGTAGGTGTGGTCAATGCTTTCCTTGAGGCCTGGCAGTTCCTTTCAAAACACAAGAGGAAAGGGAAAATATGACTGACCCAAAAGAGAATCAATGCACTTTAAAAAAAAAAAACTCTCCCAATCTGAAAAGGGTGAATGGGCCAGGGTGAATCTGTTGCCCGCTCTCTCAGCAGAGAACATACGCTACTAGTAAGTAATTCCGGCTGTCCCCCAAATTAATGGGATTGGCAGATGTCCACCGTCAGACACTACTATCGTCATTTGCAAAATGAGAGTAGCTCATTTACACTAAACATACAGCACAACCACTTTTATTCAAGTGTGTATGAAGAATACGGAGTTGCACCAATCCCCAAAATGAGGGTGCACAAAGAGACAACCCACAAAAAAGTCCCAAGAAGAATAAAACTCAATTATAAGATTCTGAGACACCAAAAAGCAAAACTAAGAGTTGGGCAGCAAAAATGATACTCTAAATACCTGCTAAGCTGCCAAACAACCACTGGAGGCGGGCAACTGGCCAATTCTCAACAAAAATCTTGCAGTCTTCTGAGAAGGAAATCAATCAACGGTATGTAGTGAGCGCTTACTATGTACGGAACACTGTGCTAAGCGCTTGAGAGAGTATAATGCAACAGAGTTAGCAGACACGTTCCCAGCTCATAACAAGCTTACAGTTAGAGGAACTCCAAATACCAAATAAGAGCGATAAAGCTTCCCTAAGATGTAGTATCTTGGGAAAGTCAACAGAATTAATAGGATTCAACTTTATGGAATTTCTGAAGGCTAGCATCTACTACATATGATACCAGACTACACTTGTGAAATGCAGTATAGTCACTAAACTCCACCCTATAGAATTTGGGAATCTAAGTCACTGATTTGGTTAGCTACCTAACGTTTCTGTGAGCTCGACACAGATTTTTTCCACAAAAGCTGTGGGGGCTAATAATTTGAGCCAAGGAATAGCATTCAGTAGACTATTTTGTGGATAACCTAAGTCTTACAAATGGTTGGTGGGCAACTGGAGAAACAAATAAAACTAATTTTTCCATGTGAAGGCAACAGAGTTAAACCTATCTGTTTTAAGATGGCACTCTGAACTACAAAACCAGACCCATCATCTACCTATGTTACCCAGAAGTGTGACCCACGCAATGGTTTGAAGATTTCCAAGATTACCACAATTGTGAATAACCTCGACAAATAAGGATGCACAAAAATGAACACACTCATTATTATTAACGATAATGCCTTGATTTTACAGAGCATTCATTGCCACAGTGCTTATCTCAATTCTGTCCTCACATCCTGTGAGACAAAGACAATTCTTACTATCCTCATTTTACAGATAATGATCTGAGGCATAGAACAATTTAATAATTTAGTCATGGTCTCAAAGCAGTAGAGTTGGCAAAGCTGGGATTAGAATCGGGTCCCTGTGATTCCCATAGCCTTGCCTATTCTAGGGGTCAACGATGTACCTTTTCGTCAGCAATGGATGGGATTCACTTACTGGGTTGTTTCTAAATTTACAACTTCTTAGATGTAGAAAGATGAGGGGAGAAAGAGTAGTTCCCCGAACCCCAAACCTACAAGACCCAAAGCCCTAAATTTAAAAAGAAGCCCCTTCCTGTCAGAATTCTGTAGAAGATACATAGGCCAACATAGCACTCTGGATGGCATCAGGGAACTCCGGACTCCCTAGCAAAGGTCTAAAGCATTATAGAGTATTATATTCCTTTCCAGAGATAATGTCATTAATCATATGGATTTGGAACTTGGCATTCCAAAGTGTTTCGCCGTAAGACTGAAACTAGGAAACCTGCAGAGAAAACAATATATCTTCATTACCCTATTTATTTTGTTAATGAGATGTACATCACCTTGATTCTATTTACTGCCATTGTTCTTGTCTGTCTGTCTCCCCCGATTAGACTGTAAGCCTGTCAAAGGGCAGGGACTGTCTCTATCTGTTACCGACTTGTACATTCCAAGTGCTTAGTACAGTGCTCTGCACATAGTAAGTGCTCAATAAATACTATTGAATGAATGAATGAACAATCAATTCTGAAGAGTTTCATCTGTTCAACCTTTTGTTTTGCTGGATGATGTTTTTTTCCAAAAAAAAAATGGGAATTTTCTTTTTTGAAAAAAATGAAGAATACCACAGACTCAGCCATATGAGAAATGTGGGGGCAAAAACACTATCACCGTGGATGGCACGACCATCCTTCCCGTCCCGCAGGCCCGCAATCTCGGTGTCATCCTTGACTCGTCCCTCTCGTTCACCCCACACATCCTATCCGTTACCAAGACCTGCCGGTTTCACCTCTACAATATCGCCAAGATCCGCCCTTTCCTCTCCACCCAAACGGCTACCTTACTATTACGGGCTCTCGTTATATCCCGGCTAGACTACTGTGTCAGCCTTCTCTCTGACCTCCCTTCCTCCTCTCTTGCCCCGCTCCAGTCTATTCTTCACTCCGCTGCCCGGCTCATCTTCCTGCAGAAACGATCTGGGCCTGTCACTCCCCTTCTTAAACAACTCCAGTGGTTGCCTATCGACCTCCGCTCCAAACAAAAACTCCTCACTCTAGGCTTCAAGGCTCTCCATCACCTTGCCCCTTCCTACCTCTCCTCCCTTCTCTCTTTCTACCGCCTACCCCGCACGCTCCGCTCCTCTGCTGCCCACCTCCTCACCGTCCCTCGGTCTCGCCTATCCCGCCGTCGACCCCTGGGTCACGTCCTCCCGCGGTCCTGGAACGCCCTCCCTCCTCACCTCCGCCAAACCGATTCTCTTTCCCTCTTCAAAACCCTACTTAAAAATCACCTCCTCCAAGAGGCGTTCCCAGACTGAGCTCCTCTTCCCCCTCTACTCCCTCTGCCATCCCCCCTTTACCTCTCCGCAGCTAAAGCCTCATTTTCCCCTTTTCCCTCTGCTCCTCCACCTCTCCCTTCCCATCCCCACAGCACTGTACTCGTCCGCTCAACTGTATATATTTTCGTTACCCTATTTATTTTGTTAATGAATTGTACATCGCCTTGATTCTATTTAGTTGCCATTGTTTTTACGAGATGTTCTTCCCCTTGACGCTGTTTAGTGCCATTGTTCTCGTCTGTCCGTCTCCCCCGATTAGACTGTAAGCCCGTCAAACGGCAGGGACTGTCTCTATCTGTTGCCGACTTGTTCATCCCAAGTGCTTAGTACAGTGCTCTGCACATAGTAAGCGCTCAATAAATACTACTGAATGAATGAATGAATGAGCTCCAGAGTTCACAATTCATTGAAGGGATTTTTGGACAACTATACCTATACTCAATAATTCAGATGACCCAATTCCAGAATTTGTGCTGTGGGGACAATAGTTACTAAAGCTAATGAGCTCCAGCCTCAATTCAGAAAAGTGTTGAAAATCAAGAGTGGAAATCTGAGAAAGAATGATAATTTCTTCCCCCTAAGTTGTACATTGTTAATGAAATTTAAGACATTACCTTTTGATTTCGGAGTCCCTATTATCTCTCCAAAACTGTATAAGGGCCCCAGGACAAAATCAAAGTGATACAAAAATGACTTTAGCTTTAACCCTGTTTTTGCGGATCCCTTTAAGATCCTTCGTATATTATTACATTAAGCCTTGTGATTTTGTGGAAAATGGGATTGCGATTGACTTTTTGTAAAATATTCATGTCCAAAAAGTAGAAACAGCTAAACCACTAAAATGGTTTGAGCACCATATCTGAATATAAAGTATATACCTAGTGTTATGTTAGCAATCTCCATATCCCTGAAGGGAGACTGAGAAACTGAGGCACAGCAAATGGCACAGTTGCAAAGCCTAGAAATAGAACTCCTGACTCCCAGACAAAGGCCGAAACCTTTATTATACCTGCTCCCTTCTTTAATAAGATCAAATGAACTTGGAGGTGCCCAGATTTGCTGGATCTTGCCTAGTTATTGCTAGCAAGCATGGGACCAAAGCCATCTTCTGTGACATACTGTACCTGTTTTTCTCATTTTGCTTCCTTGAATGTCTAATACTTGTAAGCTAACACAAACCTGTCACAGTCCGCTGGCCATCACTTAGGTTATTCCACCAATGGTTAATCTAAAATTAAATAAAAACTGCAGGTTACCCCCTCTGACATATTACACATTGATGAAACAGAAGAATCCAAAAACAGTGAAATGAATCTGTATGAGTAAAATGTATACACACATATATATATTTTGAATAGTATTTGTTAAGCACTTAATATGTGCCTGGCACTGTACTAAGTGCTGGAGTAGACACAGGATAATTGGGTTGGACACAGTTCGGCTCTCGATTGAACATACAAACAGCACCAGATTAATAGTCGCTTTCCACTTTATGAACTGTTCATTTTCTATTACTCCATATGATGAAAAATTCATTTTAACTGTATTTCATAATTATTGTTCCTGTGATCTTGCAAATCTTCCTTTCACACGATATCCTTCACAACATGGGACCAGCAAGGTGTATCCCCAGATGCCTTTAGCAAGCTAGGAACCTACAACACTCCCTAAGGAAAATGATACCGCAGACAAAACACTCGTTTTGACAAAGCTGCTTGAAATATTCTTTGATGCTAGGCAGCACTACTCTTTACCCAGCTAGCCCAGGTGGGATATATTCATATTTGACACCACTTCTTCTCAGTGACACAGTACTGTTCTGAAAATAAGGTACACTTTGTATATATCTACTGAATGGAAAAAAAGGGACAGAAACAAGGCAGAACGCTCCTAAGGACTGCAGAATCTTCTAATCACCCTGAACGGTTTGACGTCTATAGAACAGCAACCTCTGTAAGAATACAAAGTGCTAAAACACCAACTACAGCACTTTAAAAAAAATGGTGTTACCTCCTTAAAGGTACCTGCTAGACAAAGGAAACGCACTGTAATTCACTAGTAAATTAATTTTTAATCCTTCCACTATTCCTTGGTAAAAGCCCAGATATGTTTTACTAAACCCAGTAACACTAACTCATACTTGAGCTTGAGAAGCAGCGTGGACTATTCATTCAGTTATTCAATCATTTATTGAGCGCTTACTATGTGCAGAGCACCATACTAAGCGCTTGGAATGTACACTTCGGCAACAGATAGACAGGCCTGGGCATCAGAATGACCTCGGTTCCAATCCCGGCTCTGCCACTCGTCTGCTCTGTGACCTTAGGCAAGTTGCTTAGCTTCTCTGTGCCTCAGTTACTTCATCTGCAAAATGGGGACTAAAAAACTGTGAGTCCGACGTGGGACGTGGATGGTGTCAAACCTGATTAGCTTGTATTTACCCCAGGTCTTAGTACAGTGCCTGGCCCATAGTAAGTGCTTAAAAATGGCATTAACAAAAAGTTTGATGGGCAAAATAGTTGATTACTGTTATTCTTAAATTCAACATTGGTAAAATACTAAATTGCAGAAACAGTAACATAACGACTGCAGCCAGGAGCTAACTCAAACATAATATTTCAGGCCTACAGGAAGAGAAAGAGGCTGAGTGTTGCCCTCTCCTGAGAGACTCCCTGCAAGGAAAGCAGGTGATCCCGAGATAGCCCCCTACGAGAATAAATAGTCCCCCTTCTCTTTTCTCCCTAGTTGCAGTGAGCCCCCTTGTGGGACAGCAACTGTGTCAGCTGAATAGCTATGTGTGTCCCAGTGCTCAGCGCATAGTGACTAATAGGTACCATCATCATTAGTAGTAAATCATATTTAATATGAGTGTCCCCTGGGAGCAATGCACTGTCCTACGGGCTGGGAAGTACAGTGATCCCCACCCCCTCAATCCAACTCCCCACCTCTACTCCTAAAAGGCGCATTCTAAAATGGGAGATGGAATAAATGCCTTTACAAATAAAGTAATGAAGCTAAACTCTTGACTGTACAATCGAATAATCATATAAACGAGAGAGGTGAGAGATGAACAGGGGAGAGAAAAAGAGGAACAGAGAACCTCTTTCCTTAACTAGCACGTTATTCTAGCAGACGTAGTAGTATTTATAGTATTGAGGGCTACGCATCGGAAACGACTCGATGGCACTTGATAACAATAAGGGCTAGGGGGAATTCTAAAAAAAATATAAGGGCCCTGCCTACAGAAGCTTACACTCGGAGGGGAGTCGATCCAATATAAAGCACAAAATATGCAAAACGAGCATATGGTAATGTCCCTAATAGCTAGGGAAGCTGACGGGGGCCACCGCCCCGTTCGTAGTGATGGGGAGATCTGTCAGGAAAGGCAGCTTACGGTAACAGGAAGGCTGCCACAGAATTGGGAAGGAGGGAAGGGACCACGCTGCCCAAGTGGGAAGGGCTGGGGGCTTTGCACCACTGGCTTCATCCTCATAGCATTCCCTAGCGGCAAGACCATGGGCCTGGGAGTCAGAGGATCAGGGTTCTAAATCCGGCTCTGCCACTTTTCGGCTGTTTGACCTTTGGCTGTGCCTCAGTTTCCTCATCTGTAAAATGGGCATTAAATCCGACTCCCTGGAGGGTGAACCCCATGTGAGACAGGGACTGTGCCCGACCCGATTATCTTGTATCTACCCCAGCACTTAGCATGTGCTCTACAAAGAATAAGTGCTCAACAAAAGCCATGATAATAGTAATAATTATTCTCACTGCTGGTTTGACAAACAACCAACTGGGTTATTTTTAACTTGCGTGCTGTAGAGATCTGATCGTGAAAGGTACTTGGTTTTAAGAATCTAATAAATGATAACAGGGGGAAGGCAATTCACAGGAGGACCTTTCCAGGTTCATCTGTTGAGTTCTTTGACTCAGCATGGGGTAGTGGATAGAGCACGGGCCTAGGAGTCAGAAGGTCATGGGTTCTAATCGCGGCTCCTCCTCTTGTCTGCTGTGTGACCCTGAGCTGGTCACTTCTCTTCTCTGTGCCTCAGTTACCTCATCTGTAAAATGGGGATCAAGACTGTGAGCCCCTCGTGGGACAGGGGCTGTGTCTAACCCAATCTACTTGCCTTTACCCCAGCATTTAGTATAGTAGTTGGCATATAGTAAGTGCTTAACAAATCCCAACATCATTATTATTATTATGAGAGCCCCAAGAGGGAGGCTCCAATGATATAACTGGCCCCCACTGACAAAGGATATTGATTCCTCCTTGGAATGATTTCCAGAAGCCAAATGACATGTACTGCTTGAAGGGCAATAATGCATGTGCCCGTTCAATAGACTTCCCACTTTTTATTTGACTTAGAAAAAGTTGCTTTTTTATTACATTTTAGTGTCTAATTGACCTCCTTCAGGAAAAACTCGTTACACGTTCAATCCATTTACAGCGGTCAAAATTTTTTTTAAAAACCGAGAGAAGAAGCAATGGCTATGGCTTTACCTGCTTTCTGAAGTCCCCTTCCTTTTGAGGCCTAATGCTGTCCAGCCAGTCTGCTCGTACGCCATCAAAATAGCTCTGGACCCTCAATTTGAGTGACTCATACTGCCAAATAGCAGCTGATCCAAACGCACAGCCTGTAAACTATGTAACAGCAAACAGAATACAAAATGAAAAAGAAAAGCAGATCTTTGCCTGTTTCTAAAAGTCAAAAATTAAAACTGGAATTGAAACATGTGGAGATTTACAATCCCTCCCACCACCTTCGGAGGATACCTGTTGCCCCAGCTGTACCCTTGGGATGTATGAGGATGGGGTTTTACAAGGGGCACAGTAAGCGGGTGGTGGCAGACGGGCTCCTACAATGTGCCACGGGCATTTATGAGGCACAGCCAGAGTGGTTCAACCCAAGACCTGCCAGACGGCGGTGCCCGCCCTGTGCCAGTCTACCATCTTCTGCAGGGCTGTTTCTCCCCAGGGGAGGCCCGGTTCAGACAGGTGGATCTCAGACTGCTTCGCCTGTGCTATCCCGACAAGGACCAGCTCTAAGTTGTGCATCCCAAGAGTGGACTGGTCATTTGCAGGCACCACACCAGGTCTTGATAGATTTGGATGCCCCGAGAATCACAAGTAGCTTTCAGGGGGCTGTGACGGCTGGGGCCAGCACTCAGAGGGGCTAGCAGTCGGTATGGGAAGAAAGTCAATTCCAACTCCCTCTAAACTGTAAATTCTTTGTGGGCAGGGAATTTGTCTGTTACACTGTTGTGATGCACTCTTCCAAGCGCTTGGTACAGTGCTCTGCACACAGCAAGCACTCAATAAATACCAACGATTGACTGAAACTGCCAAAGCGATAGGGTGACCGCCTGGCAGAAATGGTTCACGAGGCATCACAAGAGACTTCCCCGACATACCTCTATCCAAAGAATGAGGCACACGGTTTCTACTAGATACCTCTGACAGCCACAAGCTGTGGAAACTGAAATTTTGGCACACCTGCCTCAACCGTTTCCGCACGCATGCACGTGACGTTATTTTCCAACATGGCATTGTATTCTATACATGTGTGTTGTCGGAGAATGCTGCCTTAATTCCCTAACCGAATTCTAACCAAAAGGTGAGGTAATAAGGGTCATGGGAGAACTGAGTGTCCATACAGAAATATCCAAGTCAGAAACTTGGGTGTCCCTTAGCAAAGACTAAACCAGTAGCAACGATAACTTTAATTCGAACTCCTGGTTTAACTGCTGGTCCTCAACTGAATCTTGGTAACCCCAAACTAGTAACATTTGTTTATCTTTTTCCTCCTGTTGACCAGCCTTCTGAAAAGGTTTCTCTTAAAGCTGGCCGGGCCAGCCGAGGCACCATCTTACTTTGGCCGGGAGCAGGATAGCTGCTCTCCTTTCAGTTTCCCTCTCTAACCTTTCTTCTGACCGTTCCCCTTTTGGGGATCCCAGTTGTCCCCTGGAACTGGCTGAACTCTAGCAGGTGTCATCAGATGAGCCAATCACTCCAGGACTGCTCCGGGGTGGGGCGCTTAAATCGATCTCCCCTTAGGCAGGGTGGCTGCCTCAATTCACAAAGACAGCAATTCCTTAAGCTGTTTTATCCCTTAGGTCGCTCTAGTGGCCTAGGCAGACCACCCCATTCATGAAAAAACATTTTCTTTAAAAACGGTCACATTTGATTTCCAAGTGAAATTCAAATTAGCGTTTTTTCTCACCGTTCAAGTAATATGCGGACATAAGATCTCTACATGCCTTTATATTAATTCAAGAGGAATTCCATTTAAACTACCTTAAAGGATGGACTAACGATACTTTTATAGGTGGAGACACTTTTATACTATCCCATACTTCCTTTACATGCTGCCTAGCCTGTAGATCCCAGTCACATTCCCTAGTTTCTACACCTCATCTCCTTAATCTTCCTCTATTTAGCCTCAAAAAACAAACACACACACCCACAACACCAAGGGCTTGAAAATTGGCTTCATACTCAAAGGAGCATGGGACCTTACCCCAACAGTAAAAATAAAAGGCTTCACAAGTGTCTTTAATGAACACGGAGAAGTGTAAAAGACTGTTTCTTCTACTGGTGGTGTCAAAGCACTTCTTCTATAGGCTTCACGGCCTGATCCACTGTCTGGTCTTCGGGGTTCAATCTTTTTGGGGGCCTTCCGAAATCCACTTCTTTGCTGAAGGAAGAGGTTAATCCTAAAGAGAAAAATAATGGGTTAGCATATCCATGCTTCTACGCACTCCCGAAGTTTCATTACAGCCCTTTTTACTACAAAAGTCTGTTTGGAAAGGACCTGTTTTAGAAATACATACATATGCAGAAATACATATCTATATACATATATATGCATATATATACAATCTGTACTAAGTGCTTGGGAGAGTACAATATAACAACAGATACATTCCTGCCCATAATGAGCTCACAGGCTAGAGGGGGACACAGACATTAATATAAACAGCAAAATCTTCCTTTCCCCAGACAAGTTTTTTCACTTTCTCCTATTTCTTTTCCAGGAGACAGTCTACCCTGTTTGGGTTGGCAGACCTGGGGATCGAATATGACCCATTTTGACAGCCTCCAAAAGCCGGGGTCCCCGAAGTCATGAGTGGAAATGATTCAGCCCAGATCACTGGCACTCCCAAGGGATAAGCCAATAGGGAACTGGACTAGAAGTGGTGGGGATGGGAAGGGGTGGAAAGAAGACCCCAAAAGGGGCGACAGCCCCACCCAGGGCCCTAGAATTTCCAAGGTCATCCCAGACTTCTGAAGACGGAATCACACTGCTCTGTATCTAGATCAATCAGTGGTATTTATTGAGTGCTTACCGTGTGCAGCACTCTGCACTAAGCCCTTAAGAGAGTACGATATAACAAAGCTGGTAGACATGTACCTTGCCCACAATGATCTTACGGTCCAGAAGGAGAGACAGACATTTATAGAAATAATTTACAGATATGCACATAAGTGCTGTGAGGCTGAGAGGATGGGGTGAATACCAAATGCCCAAAAGATATAGATCCAAATTTATAGACTGTGCAGAAGGGAGAGGGGGTCAGGGAAAAAAGAGCTTAATCGGGAAAAGCCAAGAAGAGAGCAGTGGGGCCTCTTAAAACTGAAACCAAATCGCTGACAGTGACTGATGCACTGAAAAGTATTAGCACTAATGATAAGGTAGACTGCAAAAACACTTTACAAATGAAACTCATCCTTTGTAGTAAATCCCGATTTTAAGAAAATTTAATTTACCAAAACCCTCCTATGAACACACACACACACACACACACACACACACACACACAATGGCTTTAAAGGTAAAATATGTTTGGATTTGGATTGCAGACTTCAAGAGAACAGGCAAAAGTTGGACCACTGCAATATAATCTTTCAGAATGGCAACAGGGTGAAATTAAACTTCCTATGGCTTCTAGTACAGAGAAGCAGGATGGTCTAATGGGTAAAGTCCTTGTGGGCACAGGACTGCCAACTTGATTGTATTCTCCCAGGCACTTAGTACAGGACTCTGCTCGCAGTAAATAATGAATAAATACCATTGATTGATTGCCCGCTGTGTGACTTTGGGCAAGTCACATAACTTCTCAGTGCCTCAGCTTCCTCATCTGTAAAATGGGGATTCAATAATAATGTTCGTATTTGTTAAGCACTTACTATGTGCAGAGCACCGTTCTGAGCACTGGGGTAGATACAGGGCAATCAGGTTGTCCCACATGAGGTTCACAGTTAATCCCCATTTTACAGATGAGGTAACTGAGGCACCGAGAAGTTAAGTGACTTGCCCACAGTCACACAGCTGACAAGTGGCAGAGCCAGGATTCAAACCCATGACCTCTGACTCCAAAGCCCGGGCTCTTTCCTCTAAACCACGCTGCTTCTCGACTATTCTCCCTTCCATCTTACTGACACCCCATGTAACGAAGCAGCATAGCTCAGTGGAAAAAGCCCGGGTTTAGGAGTCAGAGGTCATGGGTTCTAATCCCAGCTCTGCCACCTGTCAGCTGTGTGACTTTGGGCAAGTCACTTCACTTCTCGGTGCCTCAATTACCTCATCTGTAAAATGGGGATTCATACTCACGTGGGACAACCTGATTACCCTGTATCTACCCCAGTACTTAGAACAGTGCTTGGCACATAGTAAGCGCTTAACAAATACCAATATTATTATGATTATTATGTGGGACAGGGATTGTCTAATCTACCTATACTGAATCTAACCTAGCATCTGTGGCTCAGTGGAAAGAGCCCGGGCTTTGGAGTCAGAGGTCATGGGTTCGAATCCCAACTCAGCCACTTGTCAGCTGTGTGACTTTGGGCAAGTCACTTAACTTCTCGGTGCCTCAGTTACCTCATCTGTAAAATGGGGATTAAGACTGTGAGCCCCACATGGGACAACCTGATTCCCGTGTCTATCCCAGCACTTAGAACAGTGCTCGGCACATAGTAAGCGCTTAACAAATACCAACATTATTATCTGGCACATAGTAAGCACTTCACGAATGCCAAAATTATTCTAGTTATAACATCCAGAGCTTTGCTGTGCTAACTGGTGCAGTGATCTCCAAGGATGACTATTACCTCGTATTCTGACCCATCAGTTACCAGTGAGCTCCCAGTTGCTCAGACTGAGGTAGCTGGGACACTCTTCTGTCACCGTTGCTGCTAAGCCAAAAAAAACCCAAAGGTAAAATAATGTCCTTTTGTTTTAATAAGAATTCTCACTTTGAGAAAGCATCTAGAAAAAGTACGCTGAAATTCCATACTGTCCTGCCCTGAACCGGTCCAAAATTCCCGACCGAGTTTACCCGGACCCACGAGGGTCAGACCCCTCTTCTTGCTTCCCCCACAACCCCAATCCAGCTTGTTCCCCCCTGCTCCTCTGGCAGCTAGCGTCCTCCAACTTTCTTCTTTTCCATCTCCTGCTCACCCAGTTCTAGTATTTCCTTACCCCACTCCCACCGCAAGCCCTATACGCTGAAATAATGGTGGTATTTGTTAAGTGTTTACTATGTGCAGAGCACTGTTCTAAGCGCTGGGGTAGATACAGGGTCATCGGGTTGTCCCACAGGAGGCTCACAGTTAATTCCCATTTTACAGATGAGGGAACTGAGTCACAGAGAAGTTAAGTGACTTGCCCACAGTCACACAGCTGACAAGTGGCGGAGCCGGGATTCGAACCCATGACCTCTGACTCCCAAGCCCGGCCTCTTTACACTGAGCCACGCTGCTTCTCTAAGAAGCAGAAAGCAGATGAATTAAGCGAGATATAGCTAAGCAGGGGCCAGGTGAACAAGGGACCACGGTTTTCTACGAGGAAACGGGATGTTTCCCTGCTATATTTCTGTAACCCAGGATGCGGTGGAAATAGCTTAATTACGTTCCGATTCTTTGAACCCGATTACTTTCTGAAAATCATGGAAAAGACAATTCTTGTCGATTTAAACTCAGCAGAACTGTGGCATTTGGATTTTTTTTCTGAAATTAATCAAGGTTATAGAACATACACTCAATCAATGGTATATAACAGGAGCTTATTCTGGAGACCTTAAGCTCCTTGCGGGCAGGAAGACTATCTACCAACTCTGTTGCGCTTAGTACATGCTCTGCACACAGTAAGCACTCCATAAATACCACTGATTGAGAGTTAATTCCAAAGCAGTACATGTACCTTCCTGTACTCTCCCAAGAGTTTAGTACAGTGCTCTGCACATAGTAAGCATTCAGTAAATACCACTGAGATTGATGATGATGACATAGTGCTTACGGTCTAACTGCCCAAGCTGTGAAGTCAGAATTGCATTTTTCTTTTGAGCATTTTACCTTGATGAAACAATTTTCCAGATACAATTCATTCATGTTTACACCTTCATAAAGTAGAATGGGGGCAAGAGTTCTTATCCCTATTTTACAGACTGAAAGACCTCAAATTTAGCAAATAAGTTAGGTCAAATTTAACTGTCCACGGTTACAAAATGTTCAAATTATCTACCAATTCAGTTTAACTTGAGATCCTGTTTTCAGGTCTCATCTTCACAGTGGATAAACTACTTTAGGTCAAAGAGCACGAACCAATCTTTGAAAGGTTTTGACAGCTTTTACAACACAATATTAGGTGCTTTTGATCTCTGGCCCTTTAACATTGACATGGCTGACCTATTTGCTTACTGCAAACGGACTGGTTGGTCACCTCCAAACACCCTCTTCCATCCCACTTATGAATCAACAGGAGTTATTGAGCGCTTACAATATGTAGAGCGCTGCAGTAAGTGTCTGGGAGAGTACAATAAAACACAGTTGGCAGCCGTGTGCCCTGCCCACAACGGTGTCTCTTCTATATGTATCTATTTCTCTTCTACATTATATTCTCCCAAGAGCTTGGTACAGTGCTCTGCACCTAGTACACGCTCAATAAATACCACTGAATGAATCAATGACTGTGAGCCCTACGTAGGACACAGACTGTGTCAAACCCAATTACCTGGCATGTAGTACGTGCTTAACAAATTCCATTATTATTACTATTGTTATTATTATTATAAGGGCGGGGGTGCCAGATGAATTCAGGATTTTTAATTTTAGCTCTGGTGTACCTTAGCAGGCTTTTCATCTACAAATGACTACTTGTTTTGTTTTGCTGCCTGTCTTCCCCTTTTAGACTGTGAGCCCATCGTGGGGCAGGGATTGTCTCTATCTGTTGCCGAATTGTACATTTCAAGCACTTAGTACAGTGCTCTGCACCCAGTAAGCGCTCCATAAATACGATTAAATGAATGAACTGCCTGGAAACAGACACTTATAAGTGGAATGCACAGGTAGGGGGTCTAACATAAAGGCTTTATTGATTTGTTTTCAGTAACGGGGAGCTCCAGCTGATCCACATAATGCATTACTACTTCCCCACCACCCACATGGGGCGGACCCTGACCCCACTGGGGTGTTGGGGATGAAGCAGCCAGAAGCCGGGGGCTACCCTGGAAACCGGTAACCAACGTTTCCGACCGGAGAACCAAACCACCTAAGCATCTGATGGTAGCCGGGCTTAAGAAGAATCCCGAAAAGATGCCAAATACGAGGAGCGAGGACCGCAGAGCCTACCGAGGCGGTCACCCCGGCGACTGCTTGCTAGTCTACCACGCTGCGGCCCAAAGTCAACGCAACACTGGGGGGAGGGGAGAGAGTAATTTGGCAATAAATGGGTTTTCCCAAGTAAAATCTTGCGTGTGCATCACGAAGGGCCGCTGCCCTGCCCACCTCCTCCCATATTGCCCTCTGTGCCCCGGAGGGGATACAACCAGCAGGGACCAGAGATGCCAATGCCAAACCCGTGGACTGTAATCAGCTTTCCGGTGCTAAAGTCTTCCTGGCTGGACTAAGCCACGGCCATCATCTACGACGGGAGACTCCTCTTCATATTGCCATATATTAAACACTCGCTGCACTTATGAACATAAATATAGCTCCTGTTCTCAAGGAACGGCATCCTAAAATTCTTCACGAGACAAGAATGCGTCTAGATAGATATATAGGGTAAAAGAGAACCTCCCAATGGCAGAATCAAAAGAAAAACTTTACGATCTTACTCACAAATGTAGCTGACCAAGACTTTGTTTCTAGGGAGGAAAAGGAGGCCGACACAGCAATCTTAGTAAAAGTCACTTTGTTGTTAAAATGGAAAACATACACAAAGCCAAGAATGACACTTTCAAATATTAAGCCAAGATGGGGATCATGTCTACTAATTCTATTGTACCTTCAGAAGATCTTAGGACAGCGCATTGCTCACAGCAGAGTGTGCAGAGCACTGTTCTAAGCACTTGGGAGACTATAACAGAGTCGGTATACACATTTCCTGCCCACCAATAAATACCAGTAATATATGCTCCAAACTTAAATGGATGTATTCCGCCACGTCTTGTGGACTTCTATGTCATATTATACTTTGACTTGACATAAATGCAGCATAAGTGCTCTACACATCGTAAGTGCTCAATAAATACTACTGAATGAATTATGTTAAAAAACTAGGTCTAGGCAAAGGTTTGAGTAAGACTGGACGGGGTTGGTTGGGGGAGCTCCTGTTTAACTGCAAAACAGAATCCTGGCAAAGTCAGGTAACATGCTGTAAACATGCTTTGCAGGACAGGGACTGTATCCAACCTGATTATCTTGTACCCACCGCAGCGCTTAATACAGTGCCTCGCACATAGTAAGTGCTTAACAAAATACCAGAATTATTCAGCATGGCCTAATGGCAGAGAACGTGGGCTTGGGAGTCAGAGGTTGTGGGTGCAAATGCCGGCTCTGTCACTTGTCTGCTGTGTGACCTTGGCTAAGTCTTTTGACTTCTCTGTGACTCAGTTACCTCATCTGTAAAATGGGGATTGAGACTGTGAGCCCCACATGGGACAGGGACCGTGTCCCACCTGAGTGCCTTACATCTATCTTAGCGCTCAGAATGGTGCTTGGCACACAGTAAGTTCTTAAATACCATAATTATCACTATCAGGAGAAGCAGCACGGGGTAAAGGCTAGAGCACGGCCTGAGAGTCAGATGGTTCTCATGTCGGCTCTGCCACTTGTCTGACTTGGGACCTTGGGCGAGTCCCTTCACTTTGGAGAAGCAGCATGGCTCAGTGGAAGGAGCACGGGGTTGGGAGTCAGAGGTCGCTGGTTCTAATTCCGGCTCTGCCCCTTGTCTGCTGTGTGACCTTGGGCAAGTCACTTCACTTCTCTGGGTCTCAGTTACCTCATCTGAAAAATGGGGACTAAGACTGTGAACCCCACGTGGGATAACCTGATTTCCTTGTATCTATCCTAGCGCTTAGAACAGTGCTTGCCACACAGTAAGCGCTTAAAAATGCCATCATTATTATTATTGTTCTCTGTGCCTCAGTTACCTCATTTCTCACAGAGAAGCAGCATGGTTTAGTGCAAAGAGCACGGGCTTGGAAGTCAAAGGACATGGGTTCTAATCCTGACTCCGCCCCTTGTCTGCTGTGTGACCTTGGGCAAGTCACTTCCCTTCCTCTGTGCCTCAGTTACCTCATCTGTAAAATGGGGATTAAAAGTGTGAACCCCAGGTGGGAGAACCTGATAACCTTGTATCTACCCCAGTGCTTAGAATAGTGCTTGGCACATAGTAAGCGCTTATAAACTTGTATCCACCCCAGTGCTTAGAACAGTGCTTGGCACATGTAAGCGCTTAACAAATACCATAATTCTTCTTCTTCTTCTTCTCTGGGCCTTAGCTCCCTTATCTGTAAAATGGGGATTGACTCTGTGAGCCCCATGTGGAACAGGGGCTGTGTCCAACCCGATTTGCTTTTATCTGCCCCAGCGCTTAGTACAGTGCCTGGGACACAGTAAGCACTCAACAAATACCAGAATTATTAGTATTGTTACTGTTATTAGGTTTGTCCCGGCGGGGGATGCGGACCGTGGGCTCGTTGTTCGGCCAGCCGGACCAGGGCTCCAACAAGGCTGGCGGCGGCAGGGAGCCCCCTCCCCTCTGCGGCCCGGGGCCGGGCTTGGGTGGCCCACTGACTCTGCTGCCCGCCCCGCTGCCAGCCATCTGCCCGCAGGGACCAACAGCCACTTCCCTTGGACAATGCAGGCCTCAGGGCGGGCGGGCCCCAGGACAGCAACAGACCTCAGGACTGAGAGAGGCCTCAGGACAGGGGGCCTCAGAACAGAGATAGATTCATTCAGTCATGTTTATTGGGTGCAGAGCACTGTACTAAGCGCTTGGAATAGCTCCTACTCCATCCTAATCCTCCCCGACCTCTCAGCTGCCTCTGACACTGTGGACCATTCCCCTTCTCCTCAACACTTTATCCAACCTTGGCTTCACGGACTCTGTCCTCTCGTGGTTCTCCTTTTATCTCTCTGGCCTTTCATTCTCGGTCTCCTTTGTGGGCTCCTTCTCCCCCTCCCATCCTCTAACTGTAGGGGTTCCTCAAGGGTCAGTTCTTGGCCCTCTTCTGTTCTCCATCTATACTCACTCCCTTGGTGAACTCATTCACTCCCACGGCTTCAACTATCATCTCATGGTATATCATGACACCCAAATCTACATCTCCTCCCCGTTCTCTCCCCCTCCCTTCAGACTCGTATCTCCTCCTGCCTCCAGGACATCTCCACCGGATGTCTGCCCGCCACCTAAAACTCAACCTGTCCAAGGGCGAGCTCCTTGTCTTCCCTCCTAAACCCTGTCCTCTCCCCGACTTTCCTGTCACTGTGGACGGTACGACCATGCTTCCCGTCTCACAGGCCCGCCACCTTGGTGTCATCCTTGACTCTCTCTCATTCACCCCACACATCCAATCTGTCACCAACACCTGCCGGTGTCACCTTAACACTATCGCCAAGATCCGCCCTTTCCTCTCCATCCAAACGGCCATCGTGCTGGTAACAAGCTCTCATAATATCCCAACTGGATTATTGCATCAGCCTCCTCTCGGATCTCCCTTCCTCCTGTCATTCCCTGCTCCAGTCTATTCTTCATTCCGCTGCCCGGATCATATTCCTACAGAAACGCTCTCTGGGCATTGTCACTCCCCCTCCTCAAAAATCTCCAGTGGTTGCCTATCAACCTTCTCATGAAACAAAAACTCCTCCCTCTTGGCTTCTAAGCTGTCCCATCACCTTGCCCCCTCCTACCTCACCTCCCTTCTCTCCTTCTACAGCCCAGCCCACACACTCCACTCCTCCGCCGTTCACCTCCTCACGGTCCCTCGTTCTCGCCCGTCCCGCCGTCGACCCCTGGCCCACGTCCTACCTCTGACCTGGCATGCCCTCCCTCCTCACATCCCCCAAACTAACTCTCTTCCCCTCTTCAAAGCCCTACTGAGAACTCACCTCCTCCAGGATGTCTTCCCAGACTGAGCCCTCCCTTCCCCTCTGCTCCTCCTCCCCATTCCCCCTTTTCCCACCCT